>NC_052645.1:634500-991094 GCF_016161935.1 Mauremys reevesii | reverse complement strand
TGGAACACAACATGGTGCAGTCTACAGCAATGGCACCATGCAAAACAGCTCAGCCTAGAACAGGGCACAGCACAAAACAGAAATATTTCAGTGTAGGCCTGGAAGGGATCTTGAGGCGTCTACTCCAGCCTCCTGTGCTGAGGCAGGACCAAGTATCCTAGACATTCCCAGACTGGTGTATCTCTAACCTGATCTTAGAAACCTCCAGTGAAGGAAATGCCACAGCCTCCCTTAGCCAATGCAAGGCAAACACAGACCCCTTGCTCTCTAGAGAGAAAGGGGGCAGGATGGAGAGGATAGGGGTCAGAGACTAACCAGACCATCACTGGCAGGCTGGGAATCCTAAAGGGTTCCCCACCAAGAGCCCCAACAGCCAGGGACCACCCCCAGGGGACCCTCACTGGGAATTCAGTCCCTCACTGCCTGCCCAGGATTCCCCTACTGCCTGCCAGGACACCCACCTGTCCTGCAGCAGGACCTGCCATGCCGTTGCCTGGGACCCCTGATGCTTTACAATGGGACCCCTCCTCTGCTTGCCTGGCATCCCGACCTAGCGCCTGGCACTCCCCACCAGTTCTGTGCATTGGGCATGACTGAGCCCCTGGCACAGCACCAGGCTCCCTCTAACCCCCTGCCCTGCCTCCCCAAGAGATGCCCACCCTCACTGTTCTGCACCAACAAGTCCCCAGTGATACCCACCTCCAGGACCCACAGCCTCAGGGCTGGGCACATCAGAAACCTCCCCCTAAACCTCCAGAACCCACCAAATTTGATTAGGGTACCCCCTGCCCAGTCACCAGAGGCCTCCTCCTCCCACAATGCCCCTTCAGCTCGAGCTGCAATCTCCCCACACAGACACCCCATCCCCTACCCAGCAACAGTTACCTCACTGTGTCTGCTAAGTGGATAGAAAGTTATCACTGCCTCCTGCTGGCCAGTCACCGGGCAGGATCCTGGGCGGTGCTGCTTTAACAGGAGAATGGAAGGCCTGGCGGGCAAGAAAGGTCCATGCCCTGTCACTAGCTACATCTTCGCACTGCAGAAGCAACCTCCCAGAGACCATTTGTCAGGGGCTTTGAGATCCTGCTGGACCCACGCTGCACTCCGAGTGACCTCCTCACCCAGTGCCAGCTGGAGATAAGACAAGGGTCCAACCGACTCTCCTGTTACCAGCTGGGAACCAGTGATCCCCCAAACAGGGGGAGGCCTATGTATTTGATGTGTCTAAACTGCTTTTAGAGAGGGACGTGGAAAATCAGTGGGATATTATATCAGTTGTTGATACAGGTTAAAATCTGAGTGTTTCATCAATATTTGATAACTGAATAGAGAGAAAATGGGCAACATTTGCCAACATTTTATATCCATGTTCAGGAATCTGAGAAAAGGTGTAAATCTGAGATTTTCTTAGTATTTTATAATTAAAGAGACAGGGAAAAATCTCAGGCCATAGTCAATAAGAAATAGACAATTAGAGAAAAAGTGGGGTTTAGGATAATTTTTAGATTTGCAGAGAATACATATCAGAAACTACGCAAGTGATAACGCATGAGAGAAGGGGAGGGATAGCTCAGTGGTTTGAGCATTGAGCTGATAAACCTGGAGTTGTGAGTTCAATCCTTGAGGGGGCCATTTAGGGAACTGGGATAAAAATCTGGGGATTGTTCTTGCTTTGAGCAGGGGGTTGGACTAGATACACTCCTGAGGTCCTTCCAATCCTGATAGTCTATGAACACCGCCAAGATCTGAGGGGATTTTATGTTGCTGTTAAATAACTAGAGGAAAAGGGAACTGTTGGACTGGATTTTATATTACTATCCAATTCATATACAGAAAGTGATGGTTCCTCCCACCCCACAGGCAGCAGGGAGCCCTGTGAGGAGCTGCTTTAAGAGGGCAAAGGGGTGGGAGCTGGCAGGTCCTGGATGAGGAAGGGCAGCAGTGGGGATGGGCAGGTGGCTGTGTTGGTAGTTGGGGGCAGTAACTGGGACTGGGAAACTGGGGTCGGGCAGCCCCCACGGGGACACGTGCCTCCCGTCCCCGGCAGAGAACCGGCATCTCACCTCCCCACGCCAGGGGCAGCCACGTGCTGGGGACTGACCCAGGGCAACAAGTGCCCCTCCGGACAAGGCCAAATCGCTGCAGATAAAACGGGAGGACCCCATCAGGAGATTTTAAATTAACCCTTGAGTAGTATGGCGAGACCGGGGCACTTTCGGGGGAGATCAGAGTGATGCTCATTGGGGAATCTCCTGGATTTTAGAGCCGTGAGATAACGAGAGAAAGGGGCGGGCGGCTGTAGGATTTCCGCCTGCCGCCCTCCGCCGGACGCGCCTCACGCGCGTGCTTGGCGCGCTGGGGTCTGGAGCCGGCCCTGAAGAGAGACTTGACAGACTTTGTATGAGGAGGAAGTGGCACAAACAGGAGGATTCAGTGAACTGACCCCAGCCCAGGAGTTTCCTGGCTGCACAAAACAGTTCAAATTACCCGCCCCAATGACCCCCGTGAAACCCCGACCCCCGCCCCACAGCTCAACTCCCCAGCCCGGATTGTGCCCGTTAGCCCCCAACCCCGCCTCCAGCTGCCTGACCCCCTCCCGCCCCACAGCTCAACTCCCCCAGCCCGGATTGTGCCCGTTAGCCCCCCTCCAACCGCCTCCAGCTGCCTGACCCCCCAGCCCGGATTGTGCCGTTGGCCCCCAACCCCAGCTGCCTGACCCTCCCCGCCCACAGCTCAACTCCCCAGCCCGGATTGTGCCCGTTAGCCCCCAACCCCGCCTCCAGCTGCCTGACCCCGCCCCACAGCTCAACTCCCAGCCCGGATTGTGCCCGTTAGCCCCCAACCCCGCCTCCAGCTGCCTGACCCTCCCCGCCCCACAGCTCAACTCCCCCAGCCCGGATTGTGCCCGTTAGCCCCCCAACCCCGCCTCCAGCTGCCTGACCCCTGCTCAGCCCCCGCCCCTGGAACCAGCGCCCGGCGGAACGTTCCGGCTGATACGGGCAGGGGAAGGGCAGCGGCTTCAGCGGCTGTTACTGAGCATGCGCAGTGCTGCAGGAGCGATTTCATACCCCGCCGGGCCCCGGCTCCATCCCCCCGTTCCCAGCAGGGCCGAGGCGGCTCCGAGGCTTCTCCCAGGGTCCCCGGGGCATCTTCACGGGCCCGCCCCCCCCCCGGGGTCTCTCACTCACCGGCTCACACGGAGACGGCAGCAGCAGCTTTGTTCTCCCGCCGCCAGCGGGGCTCGCACGGAGCATGCGCAGTTTCAGCTACTGACCCTCCTTACCTGGGCTGGGAGGGCGGACGCGCCCCGGGGCAGGCTGGGAGATGTAGTTCCGCGCTCTCCCTGGAGCGGAAGTGACGTCGTCTGCGGAGGCGGAGCCGGAGCGCGGACGCGTCTGGGTCGCTGCGGTTCTGCCTGGCTCGTGCGGGACCGTTGGAGCCTCTCTCGGGCCGGAGAAGGTTTGTGCCGTTGGGGCTCTGGGCATGCGCAGATCGCGGCGGAAGAGACCTTCATTAACCCCCGCCCGGCTCGGCCCCGCCCCGCTGCGGAGCTGCAGCCTCCAGGGGCCGGGCGGTGACTCCGCCCCAGTGTCCGGGGGGGGGACCCGGCATCTCGCAGCGGGGGTCCCGGGGGCGGGGGGGAAGTGTCGGTGCAGCCCGGACATGGCCGGGAGGAGCCGGTGACCCCCGAGGAGCGGGGAGAGAAAGGGGGCTGAGACCCCTCGGATTTACCGCTGCCCCGTGGGGACCCCGCCCCCACCCTGCCCCCTTTCTCCTAGAGAGCCACGAGCAGCCCCAGGGTGACCCCCTCCCCAACCCCGGAGAAGTTCCCTGCCCCCCGATTGTGCCCCATTTTCTCTCCCTTCGCCAGTGTCCAGCTCCCCTGGGGCTGGGGCTCTGGGGGTGTCTGGGGCCCCGGCCAGGGGCTCTGGGGACTGGGGGCCAGGGAAGATCTGGCAGGACCCTGGCTGGGGCTGTGGGGGTGTCTGGGGCCCCGGCTGTGGGGTCTGGGCACTGGGGGGTGTCTGGGGGCTGCTGCTAACCCTGATCCTGCTCCCGGATCAGTTTGTGCCACAATCCTGGCTCCAAGCGCGGCCAGGCAGCCCCCAGCCAGGCCCACTCACCCTGGTAACTTTCTATCCACTTACCAAACACTGTCAGGTGAAATCACAGATTTTGCTTTTCTCCCCTCTTGAAAACTGCAGGAACTTCTGGTCCCGCAGGGAATATTCATGCCCCCCCCCCCCCCCAGTCCTTGTCCTAGATCCGGGGGGTGAGGCAGGTGAGAAGGGGGCTAGAAATGCCACACAATGGTCTCTTCCACAGCATTCTGGACTCATTCATTCTGAAATCTGGTTTCATTGAGACCATCGTTAATCCAGAGTCACTGCATGGAAAGACAAGGAGTGACTCCGGATGGACAGTGGGGCAACTGAGATCAGCAGAGCTGCTCTCCCCAGAGAGCTAAAGGAGGGAAGCTGCTCAAACGCTCTGTCCCTCTCTGCTCAGGATATTGGGGTTCAGCTTCCTGGGTCAGATGCTGCAGCCTCCATTGTGATCTGGGAGACCAGGCTTAGCAGCTGCTGCTCCCCCAGTGGGGCCTCTCTGCTGGGAAGTGACCTTAATTAAAGCTTCTTTTCTACCCTGCCAAAGTGATGACTTTCTCCGCTCGTCCTAGCCCCCTAGGGCAGCCCTGGGCCCTGTTAATACAAATTCTACCACAGACTCCAGGTAACAGACCTCAGGAAAAGTGCTGGGGACTGGCAAGAAAGTGACTCTGCACAAACAGCCCCCTCCCCCCCATTTCTCCTCCCATTAGTAGTTGCCAGGAGAAAATCCAGCCCTGGGAAATCAAAGCCTCCAGGAATGGGACTGTCCCAGCCAGAGGGGCAGGCAGAGAGGACTGGGGAGGAGACACTGAAAGGGGCAGTGGGAGAAATGAGTGGGGAGAGATTTCAGCTCTCTAGTCCACCCAGACACATGTATTACAGCATCCTGGGCAGAACCACTTTCCAGTGAACAAGAAAAGGCTCAGACAGAGGAGAAACCAGTTCTTGACTCCATATTCCCCTGCTGGGGTGTGGCTGCCCTGGGGTCACTGTCTGAGGAATCCCCACAGTGACTCCTTTGGTTCTGCTCTTTTCTAGCCTTGTGTTCAGAGACTTTGTTACGGGGTGAGGAGGGAGAAGGGAGGTTAAAAATGTCTCTGTGGGCTTAGCCTGGCAGGAGGGGCCAGGTCTACACTGTAATAAAGAGATCAAGCATGTTCCCAGCATGGCAGAGTCTAGGATGTCTGTGTGCAGGGAAAGGGCCTGGGGGACTCGTGATGTGAAATTAACTAAAGCCTGTTCTGAGTCCTCCACAACTGCCCTTCTTGCCCTGCCAGGCTGCAGAATGACGTCCGTGTTTTTCTCCAGCTCATCCCATCCTCCCATGACACAGGAAGAGAAATGGCTGCAGTGGAGCCAGCTCAGGTAGGGATTATTTTTTGAGGGGTTGGTGGGTTCCTACAGGAGAGAGGGACAGCAAATACAGTGGAGTTGGGAAGGTTTGCACAGTCTGGTTTGGAGGTTGGAGCAGGACAGGAAATGCACAGGGTGGAGAAAGGGAGGACAGGGTGTGACAAACCTGCTGGGAGTTGTTTAATAAGTGGCCTAGATTCTAGGAACAGACCCATGAGGTTCAGAGGTGGAAATGCTCTAGTCTGTGGAGCAGAAAATAACCCACGTGAATGGGGCTGGGAAAACTGACCAGACTCATAGTGCTGGAGCCTGACCCGACTAACCAGTGGCTGCTGTGAGATATGAAGGGCACCCACCAGTGAGGGTTAGGGAGATTCCCTCCTTCATATCCAGCTCCTCACAATGAGGAGGGTGTTGGGCTTCCTACCAGGGAGCTCTCCCTGGTCCCTGCTAGGGGCTCCATCTCCTGTATCGGTTTGTGGCTAGTAGGCATGTGATGGATCTGCTGGGAGAGAAAAGGGGCTCTCTCTTTGTCCCCTCACTCTGATGTTTCCTGGATGCTCTGACCAGGGTGGGGGTGGGACTTTGTTGACTGCAAGCCACCCAGGGCTTCCCTTTGATGGGCTCTTCTCCTCACAAGTAGTGGGGCTGTGAATGGGGCAGCAGGTATTAAGTGTTGGCCTTTCGCTCTTTCAGGGGCTGGTGACCTTCGAGGAGGTGGCTTTGTATTTCACCAGTGAAGAGTGGTCTCTGCTGGACCCCACTCAGAGAGCCCTCTACTGGGATGTCATGCAGAAGAACTATTCTAGCACTAGAAAAGGTTCAGAAAAGGGCAACTAAAATGATTAGGGGTTTGGAGAGGGTCACATACGAGGAAAGATTAAAGAGCCTAGGACTCTTTAGCTTGGAAAAGAGGAGACTAAGGGGGGATATGATAGAGATATAAAATCATGAGTGATGTTGAGAAAGTGGATAAGGAGAAGTTATTTACTTATTCCCATAATACAAGAACTAGGGTCACCAAATGAAATTAATAGGCAGCAGGTTTAAAACAAATAAAAGGAAGTTCTTCACGAGCGCACAGTCAACTTGTGGAACTCCTTACCTGAGGAGGTTGTGAAGGCTAGAACTATAACAATGTTAAAAGGGAACTGGATAAATTCATGGAGGTTAAGTCCATAAATGGCTATTAGCCAGGATGGGTAAGAATGGTGTCCCTAGCCTCTGTTCATCAGAGGATGGAGATGGATGGCAGGAGGAAGATCACTTGATCATTGCCTGTTAGGTTCACACCCTCTGGGGCATCTGGCATTGGCCACTGTCGGTAGACAGATACTGGGCTAGATGGACCTTTGGTCTGACCAGTGCGGCCTTTCTTATGTTCTTATGAGAATGTGACCTCACTGGGTAAGGGTTACTGACCCCTCGGTTCTTGGAAGGGAAATGGAGAGAAGATTTACGCCAGCCCCACAATGCCACCTCTACTCTGCCCTGTTTCAGCATCACCCCAATATGCCAGTGACACACACACTACCAGAGACCCTCCCCTGCTGCAGAACACTTTGGGAACAGAGCACAGGAGCCGTATCGCACAGTGTCAAATATCTCCTGTTTGCTGAAATAAAACTGAGGGTTAAGTGCAGCATAATCAACAGAAGATTCCTAGGGATCACCAGATGAAATTAATAGGCAGCAGATTTAAAGAAAATAAAGGAAGTTCTTCTTCCATGGCTGATCAACTTGTGGAACTCCTTACTTGAGGAGGTTGTGAAGTCTAGGACTATAACAGCGTTTAAAAGAGAACTGGATAAATTCATGGTGGTTAAGTCCATCAATGGCTATTAGCCAGGATGGGTATGGAATGGTGTCCCTAGCCTCTGTTTGTCAGACGATGGAGATGGATGGCAGGAGAGAGATCACTTGATCATTGCCTGTTAGGTTCACTCCCTCTGGGGCACCTGGCATTGGCCACTGTCGGTAGACAGGATACTGGGCTAGATGGACGTTTGGATCTGACCCGGTACGGCCGTTCTTATGTCACGTATGTATGTGTGCATTTGGTGCAAGGCGCTCCTGGCCCTCAGAGACCGTGTGGAGGCTTTGGAGGCCAGGGTGTTGGAACTGGAGGAGCTAAGGGAGGCAGAGAAGTATGTTGATGAGGCTTTCCGGGACACTATAGAATAGTCCCAACTCCGGACACACAGCCCCCCCTCACTGTTAAGGAGGATGGAAGGACCAGGAATGAGAGCAGTCAGCGGGGCAGAGGAAAGCTTCTCATAGTTGGGACCCTCACCCCAACACTATCTGGAAGAGCCTCTTGCACTGAGGTTACCTCACCGCGGGAGGGAACTCCACTCATTATGAAAAGGCAGCTGTTAGTAATGGGAGATTCGATCACTAGAAACAAGGATATCTGGGTTTGTGATGACCGGGAGAGCCGTATGGTGACTTGCCTGCCTGGTGCGTAGGTTGCGGATTTCTCAAGGCATCTAGATAGATTTATGTGTAGTGCTGGGGAGGAGCCAGTGGTCATGGTACATGTAGATACCAATGACATAGGGAAGGGTAGGTGAGACGTCCTGGAGGCCAAATTTAATCTGCTAGGAAAGAGACTGAAATCCAGGACCTCTATGGTGGCATTCTCAGAAATGCTCCCAGTTCCATGCGCAGGGCCAGGTAAGCAGGCAGAGCTTCGGAGTCTCAATGCGTGGATGAGATGATGGTGTAGAGATGGGGTTTAGATTTATTAGGAGCTGGGGAAACTTTGGGGATGGGGCAGCCTATACAGGAAGGATGGGCTCCACCTAAACCAAAGTGGATCCAGACTGCTGGCACTTAACATTAAAAGGTTGCAGAGCAGTTTTTAAGCTAAGAGATGGGGGGGAAGCCAATGGCTGCAGAGGAGCACGTGGATCGGACAGAGACTTCTCTTAGAGGAGAGTGTAGTGATAGAGATTTTTCTAGTTTTAGTCAGGAAGAGAGGCTGGAAGAGGATAAAGTAGGGGCCAGATCAGCCGAGAAGCATTCACACACAACAGAATCTGACACATCAGAAAAGGGCAGACAAATAAACAGTGACAAGTTTTTAAAGTGCGTGTACACAAATGCTAGAAGTGTAAATAATAAGATGGGTGAATTAGAGTGCCTCGTGTTAAAGAGTATATTGACATAATAGGAATCACAGAAACCTGGTGGAATGAGGACAATCAATGGGGCACAATCATTCCAGGGTACAAAATATATCGGAAGGACAGAGGAGGTCATACTCGGGGGGTGGGGAGGGGAGTGGCACTGTATGTTAAAGAAAATGTAGACTCAAATGAAGTAAAAATCTTAAATGAAACCGCATGTTCCATAGAATCTCTATGGATAGTAATTCCATGCTCTAATAAGAATATAACAATAGGGATCTATTATCGACCCCCTGTCAAAGACAGTGATAGTGAGGATGAAATGCGAAGGGAGATTAGAGAGGCTATCAAAATAAAGAACTCCATAATAGTGGGAGATTTCAATTATCCCCATATTGACTGGGTACATGTCACTTCAGAACAAAATGCAGAGACAAAATTTCTCGATACTTTAAATGACTGTTTCTTAGAGCAGCTGATACAAGAACCCGCAAGGAAGAAGCAACTCTCCATTTAGTCCTGAGTGGAGTGTAGGATCTTGTCCAAGAGGTAACTATAACAGGACCGCTTGGAAATAATGATCATAATATAGCAGCATTTAACAATGGGCCATCAACATTTAACAATGAGCCATCAAACAGGCTAGACAGAACTGACACCAACTTGTCTGGGGTGTTTCCTGGAAGCAGAGCACAAGTTTGAAATACGGGCAGCACAGAGCCAAGATTCATAACGTCAACTACAGAAATGATACACATCTAGAGATAGCATAATTATAATCAGCCAATCATAACCTCTCCATAGACCCCTTACACGACAACCTTTCTACAATATTGGCTGCAAATATAGAACAGTGGTCCCAACGGTGATCTATACAGTTACAGATTATGTCAATAATGTGATAGGAGGTGATCGGCATCAGTGAGACTGATACTGGAATACTGCCTCCAGTTTTCGTGTCCTCATTTGAAAAGATGTTGTGAAATTGGAGCTGGGGCAGCAAAGAGCCACCAAATGTTCTGAGGGCTGGAGAAAATGCCTTCTAGTGAGCTATTGAAGCAGCTCAACCTGTTTAGCTTACCAAAAGAAGATTGAAAGGTGACTTCATTGAAGTGTTGAAGTGCCTTAATGGAGAGAAAATATTGGGTATAAAAGGGCTCTTTAATCTAGCAGAGAAAGGCATAACAAGACCCAATCTCTGGAAGGTGAAAAGAGACAAATTCATATTACAATTAAGGCACAAAAATTAACCAGCAAGGATGTTTCACCACAGGAACAAGCTACCAAGGAAAGTAGTGGATTCTCCATCTCCTGATGTCATTTAATGAAGGCTAGATGCCTTTCTGGAATGTGTTTGCCCCAAAAGTAGCTCTTGTGTCATACAGGAGGCCTGTGATATGCAGGGGGTCAGATTAGATGCTCTAATGGTCCCTTCTGGCCATAAAGTCGACTAATTCCTGAAAAATTGAGTGTAGCATTGGGAGCAGCGTCTGATGTTTTCCTGTCTAGCCGGCTTGCTTCCTAGAATAAATGCTTCTTGAGTGGGGTGATCCACAGGGAGTAGCTCAAACCTCCAAAGTGCCTGGGCAGGGGCAGGACATTAGCACAGCAAGGGAGGGGTGTGGCAGTGACATCACAAAGGCCTTTTGCAAGACCTCAGATTATTTGTCAAAGGTGGTGGGGAGGTGGTGACCTCACAGAGACATGCTGACATCAGCCAGGCAGGACAGGGGCGAGGGGCCAGGGAAACCTCAGAGACCTCTGTGGCTTTGCTTCAGCAAGTCTCCTTCTCTAGGTCTCTCTTTGAGGACTGAGAGAGTATTCGGGTTCACGGACGTGAGTGCCAGGAGGAACCTCTTTCGACTTTTCTCCTTCCGTTTTCCTGATTTTACTAGAAAACAGCCGTCCCTGTTTAGAAGGTAAGAGCCTCCTTGAGGTTTGAAACCTGTTCAGTCTGATCCATCAGATGACAGTTGAATTCTAGGCATGGAAAACACGAGCTTAAGGAGGCAGAATTTTATTCTGCACCTGGGATTTTGTCCCTTAGAATCACTGGGGACATTGGGGTTTGTCCTTTTGCTTTCACCTTTTCCTCCATCCCTCCTTTCTCTTTGTCTCTTGTGTGGAAGCAGGGAAAGAATTAACAAGGATTTGAAGGGGATCTTAATGCATGTCAGTCAGTTAGCAAGAGTCAAGCTAATAGTTAGCAAAAGTCAGGCCACACTGTAACCCCAATGACGTGAGACTTGCAGAAGCGAGGATGGTGTGAGGCGAGAGGAAAGAAACTGTGTAAAAAGTTATTACGACCTTGCAATTCAGATAACCAAATATGCAGAGTGGTGTCTTCTAGGAGTGAGAAAAACAAGATAGCAGGATGGCTTATGTATAAACAAAATGCAGTTGTTGCTCTTTATTGTCTGTATTATTGCTAGTTATTGTCTGTAACAAAGGTATAAAGGCTTGCTGTAATTGTTTACTAGTTGAGAGACCTGTCCGGGACTGGGGCGACCCTGTGTCCTAGGGCACTCCTCCCTCCTCTATTGTAATTACTAGAGAAATAATAAAGTATTTGATTTTGCTGCACCCAAAGAAAAAGCAAGAACTGAGTTTTTCTCCGACACTTGCTTCTTTTGTCCTTTCTCCTGTTCCTCCCAAGACCAGGAGTTGTGTGTGTGTGTGTGTGTGTGTGTGTGTGTGTGTGTTATGGGGGAGCAGTGTGGTTTTTCCCGTGTAGCCAGCACCAGACCTGGCACCACCCCCAGCTCTGCCCCTTTCCTGCCACTGCATCCCCATCTCACCTCCTGACCCTGGCTGGGCACCCCCAGCCCCTCATAGCAGGGAGCTGTGCAGGGGGGTCTCCTTGCAACCATGAGTGGGTGTCTGGTGGGTGCCGTCACCTCTGCCAGAGACCCCCAAGAAACTCACTAGCTTCCTCCACATGAAGGAGGGCTCCTACTTTCTGTCTTGGGGGGGAGATTCCGTGATGTCAGAGCCTATGGTGAGAGTGGTTCGAATCACGAGTCTGGAGTGGCAGGGCAACCCCCTCCCCCAGTCAGATTCTGCTAGGGGGCTGGGCTGGGATCTGTAGGGCGGGAGAGACAGGAAAAAGCAGCCGCCACAATGGAACCCAGGAGTCCTGGCTCCCAGTCCCCCTGCTATGACCTCTAGACCCACCTCTGCTCCCAGAGTCAGGGATAGAACCCAGAGGTCCCTGGCGCCTGGTGCCCAGCCCCCTCCCTGCTCTGACCACTAGACCCCACTGCCCTTTTAGGCTTGCTGCCTCTTCTATCCACCCAGGCCACCTGTCTATCCCTTTGCTGCAGGTTTCTGGGGTGTCACCCCTGCTCTGCGCTCCCCCAGTGCAGCCCAAGGCCTTTCTTCCCCCAACCACACATCCTCTCCCCCTCGTGCTGGATCATCTGCTTGGCCCCCTGCCCCCTCTCGAGGTGCGCTGTGCGGCGTGGCTGGGGATTGTGCAATGGCCCAGCACCAGGCAACGCAGAACGTAAACCACAGGCCCTGCCCTGCCCCACCGCACTGGAGCTGCCTTCCGAGTACATTGGAGCCCAACGCCCTGCACCTGTGCCCTCCTGCCCCACGAGGGGTGAGCTGCAGCCCCACCATGCTCTGCAGAGGGGAGAAGGGTCAAGCCAACCAGCCCATTTAGGATGGGGGAATCAACACCCTTTTTTCTGCACAGCCACTGACCATCAGCGGGATTCCTCCTCCCTCCTGTGCCTCAGTGCAACTAAATCTCCGCACTTAGACAGCTGGTCCATCCGCTGCACCCCAATCCCCCATGCCTGAGCCTCCCTGCCAAAGCCCTGCACCTGGCTCCAGACAATTAAGTCTCACATCTCGCAGGGAACTCGACTTCTGTGCCCAGAGAGTCTCAACCCCCCTCAGTAGATGACCTGAGTCTGAGAAACACAGTGTCCATCTTCTCTAAAGAAGTACTTGGAGAGACTATATGTGACCATGTGGCCTAATGGATAAGGCATCTGAGTTTGGATCAGGCAATTGAGGGTTCGAGTCCCCTTGTGATTGTGCTTGTCCAGTTTTACCTTTGGGCTGAACGTCCTGCTCCCTTCAGGGCTGGAACCTCTTCTTGGCAGCTCCTGCCAATACTCTGACTTCAGCTAGAGCCCGGGAAGGAGTTGGGGGTGGGTGTCACAAAGGCTGGGGCATGAGCCCCAGGTGCTTCCAGTCTCACCTTTGCCCTTCCTGACTTGCCAAAAAAATGGCGGCTGCCGGGCTAGCGTGTGGAGCAGTTTCCCTCTTCCAAGTGTGCGCCTGTCCCTGTGCTGGAGGGTTGCTACATAGCACCTTGGGAGCCTGGGTGTTTCTCTGCTTCTCGCCAGCTGGGGAAAAGCCTCTTGGGGTAAAATCTCCTGCCCCACTGCAAAAGTGAACACCTGGAGTGGGAACGGAAAGAGGCCCCACCACGGGAGCTGGCCCTGCTTTCCTACCATCTTCTGATGTTGGCCACAGAGCATCAGCAGCCGCCCACATGCTGGTCTGTGGGTGGCCTTCAGTGGGTGTTTGGCATGGCAGGAGCAGGCTGGCTAGGGTCTTTGTCGCTGTCTGCTGGCCACGCATAGGCATGGTCCTGCCCTCCTCTGAACAGCCAGAGTTAGTCTGTGCTTAGAAAGCAGAGACAGAGGAGACTCAAGGCAAGAGGGTGAGAAAGATTGAGAAAGGACCTATGCAGACAGCCTACACTACAGGGACACTGCCTGGTTAAGGGACGTGGAGGCACCAAATTGCCCCAAATTTCTTGATGCCCTACGCAGCTGCATACTTCTCCAGCGGCGAACTCGATCCCCCGGCTGGCTGAGCCGGCCAGGAAAGCTGCCCCTGCCCCTGCTCCGCCTCTTCCCCACCGCCCCCCCCCCCGGTCTGCCCCCACCCCCTTTTCCCACCCCTGCTCCACCCCATCCCCCCACTCCGCCCCTTCCCCTGAGCTACATCCCGGTGGACTGCAGGAGGGATCAGTCACACCTGGCACTCACCGGGCAGTGGGAAGTGGAACGACCTGGCCCCAGCCTGCTCTGCTCCACCAGCTCCCAGCCGCACCACTGGTGAGTGCTGGGGGGCATTTCCCCCACTCCACCAAGTTCCAAGGCTGGGAGCAGAGTGCAGCAGGCTGGGGCCGGATCACTCCACTTCCCGCCGCCCCGTGAGTGTGGGGTCGGGCCTGCCCTGCAATTACCGGGTGGCGGGAAGTAGAGTGACCTGGCCCCAGCCTGCTCCGCTCTGCCAGCTCCGGCTGAGGGACGGGGGTGCTGTGTAGGGCACCAAAATGTCTAGGGACAACCCTGAATAGATCATTTTCCCACAGGGACTGATGGCTGTTAGAATAGCGATATTCAGGCTGCCTGTACAGGCCTAGACTGTAAGAACTTAGGTGTATTTTTATCACTTAGCTAGTGACAGGGGTATAAAACAAAGACCCAAAATCCCAGTCTGCCTGTGTCTGGGCCTTCTCTCCCTAGGAGAGTCTGAGCCCTTGTTTGTAGGCTAAGGCCTTTGGCTAAGCAGCAGGGGCAGCCATAAGCTGGGAAGCGAACGGTCCCATCCTCACCTCCCAAACCCGTCACACTGAACTAAGGTGGGGTTGGGCTTTCAAAAGGGGGAACTATACAAAAATGAGGGGGTTAGTTAGACAAAAGTTAAAAGGTACATTGACTAAAGTGAAATCCCTGCAAGTTGCGTGGGCCCTTTTAAAGACACCATAATAGAGGCCCAACTTCAATGTATACCCCAAATTAAGAAAAACTGTAAAAGAACTAAAAGAGCCACCGTGGCTTAACCACCATGTAAAAGAAGCAGTGAAGATAAAAGACTTCCTTTAAAAGTGGAAGTCAAATCCTAGTGAGGCAAATAGAAAGGAGCACAAACGCTGCCAACTTAAGTGCAAGAGTGTAATAAGAAAAGCCAAAGAGGAGTTTGAAGAACGGCTAGCCAAAACTCCAAAGGTAATAACAAAATGTTTTTTAAGTACATCAGAAGCAGGAAGCCTGCTAAACAACCAGTGGGGCCCCTTGATGATGAAAATACAAAAGGAGCGCTTAAAGATGATAAAGTCATTGCGGAGAAACTAAATGGATTCTTTGCCTCAGTCTTCATGGCTGAGGATGTTAGGGAGATTCCCAAACCTGAGCTGGCGTTTGTAGGTGACAAATCTGAGGAACTGTCACAGATTGAAGTATCAGTAGAGGAGGTTTTGGAATTAATTGATAAACTCAACATTAACAAGTCACCGGGACCAGATGGCATTCACCCAAGAGTTCTGAAAGAACTCAAATGTGAAGTTAGGAACTATTAACTAAGGTTTGTAACCTGTCCTTTAAATCGGCTTACCCAATGACTGGAAGTTAGCTAATGTAACGCCAATATTTAAAAAGGGCTCTAGGGTGATCCGGCAATTACAGACCGGTAAGTCTAACGTCGGTACTGGCAAATTAGTTGAAACAATAGTAAAGAATAAAATTGTCAGACACATAGAAAAACATAAACTCTTGAGCAATAGTCAACATGGTTTCTGTAAAGGGAAATCGTGTCTTACTAATCTATTAGAGTTCTTTGAAGGGGTCAACAAACATGTGGACAAGGGGGATCCGGTGGACATAGTGTACTTAGATTTCCAGAAAGCCTTTGACAAGGTCCCTCACCAAAGGCTCTTACGTAAATTAAGCTGTCATGGGATAAAAGGAAAGGTCCTTTCATGGATTGAGAACTGGTTAAAGGACAGGGAACAAAGGGTAGGAATTAATGGTAAATTCTCAGAATGGAGAGGGGTAACTAGTGGTGTTCCCCAAGGGTCAGTCCTAGGACCAATCCTATTCAATTTATTCATAAATGATCTGGAGAAAGGGGTAAACAGTGAGGTGGCAAAGTTTGCAGATGATACTAAACTGCTCAAGATAGTTAAGACCAAAGCAGATTGTGAAGAACTTCAAAAAGATCTCACAAAACTAAGTGATTGGGCAACAAAATGGCAAATGAAATTTAATGTGGATAAATGTAAAGTAATGCACATTGGAAAAAATAACCCCAACTATACATACAACATGATGGGGGCTAATTTAGCTACAACGAGTCAGGAAAAAGATCTTGGAGTTATCGTGGATAGTTCTCTGAAGATGTCCACGCAGTGTGCAGAGGCGGTCAAAAAAGCAAACAGGATGTTAGGAATCATTAAAAAGGGGATAGAGAATAAGACTGAGAATATATTATTGCCCTTATATAAATCCATGGTACGCCCACATCTCGAATACTGTGTACAGATGTGGTCTCCTCACCTCAAAAAAGATATTCTAGCACTAGAAAAGGTTCAGAAAAGAGCAACTAAAATGATTAGGGGTTTAGAGAGGGTCCCATATGAGGAAAGATTAAAGAGGCTAGGACTCTTCAGTTTGGAAAAGAAAAGACTAAGGGGGGACATGATAGAGGTCTATAAAATCATGAGTGATGTTGAGAAAGTGGATAAGGAAAAGTTATTTACTTATTCACATAATATAAGAACTAGGGGTCACCAAATGAAATTAATAGGCAGCAGGTTTAAAACAAATAAAAGGAAGTTCTTCTTCACGCAGCGCACAGTCAACTTGTGGAACTCCTTACCTGAGGAGGTTGTGAAGGCTAGGACTATAACAATGTTTAAAAGGGGACTGGATAAATTCATGGTGGCTAAGTCCATAAATGGCTATTAGCCAGGATGGGTAAGAATGGTGTCCCTAGCCTCTGTTCGTCAGAGGATGGAGATGGATGGCAGGAGAGAGATCATTTGATCATTGCCTGTTAGGTTCACTCCCTCAGGGGCACCTGGCATTGGCCACTGTCGGTAGACAGATACTGGGCTAGATGGACCTTTGGTCTGACCCGGTACGGCCTTTCTTATGTTCTTATGTTCTTATGTTATGTTAGGAAGACGATCCTGTCCCGATAGTGCCCATCACCAGCAGATAACGAAACAGATCTTAAGGGAGCATCCGGTCTGGCACGAAATCCCTTCTCAATGGTTGTGGTTGTGAAACCCTCATTTCTGTAGGGTTTGTCTTTCCGGCCCCCACTTTTCTATTGTCGTCTGTCTGGTTCTCTGATTGTTTCTGGCTGCTGCCAAGTTAATTTTGCTGGGTGTAAGTTAATTAGGGGAGTGGGATGTAATTGGTTAGATAATTCTGTTACAATAGGTTAGAATTGGTTAGTTACAATGATTGGTTAAGGTCTAGCTGAGACTATTACTGTGTAAACTGGGGTCAGACCGGAAGTGGAAGAGGAAATTGGAATCATGCTAACGGGGGGGGATGGGAATAGGGAACGGGGAACAGGGACACAGACAAGGCTCTGCGGTGTCAGAGCTGGGAAGGGGGACGTGGGGTAAACACTCTGCAGTGTCAGAGCTCATAGACTCATCGACTTTAAGGTCAGAAGGGACCATTGTGATCGTGTAGTCCGACCTCCTGCACAACGCAGGCCACAGACTCTCACCCACCCACTCCTGTAACAAACCCCTGGCCTATGTCTGAGCTATCGAAGTCCTCAACTCGTTTTTTAAAGACTTCAAGGTGCAGAGAATCCTCCAGCAAGTGCCCCGTGCCCCATGCTGCAGAGGAAGGTGAAAACCCCCCAGGGTCTCTGCCAACCTGCCCTGGAGGAAAATTCCTTCCTGACCCCAAATATGGCGACCAGCTAAACCCTGAGCGTGTGGGCAGGACTCACCAGCCAGCACCCAGGAAAGAATTGTCTGTAGGGATGTGGGGTAAACGCTCTGCAGTGTCAGAGCTGGGAAGGGAACAACGTGGAACAGACTCTGTCGGTGTATAGAGATAAGCCCGACTGGTGTGAAGGGCTTCGGAATCTGCCTGCTTGGAAACGAACCCCAGTAAACATCCCTTTGTCTGCGCTTCCGACTTCTGGTCTTTTGCTGCTTGCTGCCTGCGTGACAAGAGCCAGGGAAGTGGGCGGGGGAAGGCAAAGCCTCTAACAATGGCTCCTTGCTCCTCTCCCTCCAGGCTCAGGGGTCAAGGATGGGCAGGACTCCAGGCTCTGCTTGAGGGATCCTGGCAAAGGGGCTGGGGGAGTGGAGGGGAGAGAAAGGATTATAGATGCTCATCTGCACTCTGGAGAGGAGGTAATAAGTGAAGGGGGCATTTTTGAGTCCTCGCCTTCTCAGTGTCCCCAGGGCTGGAATTCTACATTCCACAGGGGCAAATAAGGGGGTGAAGCCATGTGGTTAATGAAAACCAGGGCTCCAGGTGAGGTTTGAACTCACAACCTCAGCATAGCTCCTCAGCACTGCCCTATAAGTACTGTGCGCTAACCAATTGCACCACTGGTGCACCTGTAAATTGTGCTTCTCCAAACCCCCTAGGTTGATACAGCCAAGGAGTGACCCCAAAACATTCTCGATGGAGCTGAGAGCAGGTAGCGACAAGTGTTGTACTCGGTGGGGTGGATTCTTCTTAAGGGTTCCAGGCCCCATTTGACCCTTTTGTTCTTCCCTGTGTAATAACAGAGCTGGTTAAGACTCAATGGAGAGTCTTGCTCCAGACCAACAGATCTGAAATCACTGATAACCAGCTCTAAGCATTAGTCCTGCTTTGGGACAGTGTCTCTCCTGCAAGAAACTGCCCAGTCTGCGCTAGCAGTGAGGCTCCCTCACTAACAGCTGAAATCAGGGAGAGCTGTGTGAAGTGCAGGGTCCCAGGGGTGCCTGAACAGGGGGGAACAACACCCCAAGGGCTTTTAAAAATGGGAGGGCTCTGCCTTGCCACTTTTTAACAACTGTAAGGGCAAGTGGAGGTGGGAGAAGACAAGGTAGAGAGCAGTAGGAAGGGTCTTCAGGGGAGGAGGTAATAACTGGAGATATACCAATCTCTTAGAACTGGAAAGGACCTTGAAAGGTCAAATCCTAGCCCCCGCCTTCACTAGCAGAACCAATTTTTGCCTGAGATCCCTAAGGGGCCTCCTCAAGGATTGAGCTTACAACCCTGGACTTAGCAGGCCAATGCTCAAACCACTGAGCTATGCTCCAGTGTAGGCACAGGGCCTTGGGGAGAAAGGGTGGGGCAGGGGCGTGGCGTTGAGTGGCCGGGATGGGGCTACTGTTCGGGCTTTGGTGGCCACTCCTTTTAGGGAGCCTGTTCCGCTCCTGGTGGGACCACAAGACGTCCCAGAGCAGAGAGGGTGGCCAGCAGAGTGGTGACGGGGGAACGGCAAGTGGCCGGCAATGTGGCCAGACAGCGGAGGGAGAAAGGGGCTTTCCCCCCAGGAGGTGAGAGGTGAACTCTGGGTTTTCACTGACCCAGGACAGCAGCTGTGGGTGAGGTGCAGTGAAGGGAGGGGCACATCCAAAGAGCTTCTGGTGTCTGGATTTAGGAGCCCGAGGCAAAAGGCCACTGCCCAGCGCACTGGGGGGGGGGGGGTGTTTTGCTCATAGTGTTGTGTTATGAATCCTGATTGTGGTGTTTTCCCAAGTTAATACAAGCTGATTTTCCTCCTTTTTATTAAAGTTTCTTTTCTACACTCAGTGCGTGTGAGTGGGGAAAGTATCGCCTCTTAGAGGCACCCAGTGGCCAGGGTTAGTTTCCCCAGGTTACTGGGTGGGGGCTTAAGCAGACTGTGTGTTGTATTGTTGAAGAGGAGCCCCAAGCACCCAGACAGGGAACTGTAACTTCAGCCTTCAGAGTAAGAGCCAGAGGTGCTGCCAGCTGAGCTAGCCAGGCTGCCTAAACGTATTAACCCCTTTCACCGCAAGAGCAAACACCGGGTACTTCTGTGCTTCTCAGCAGCTGGGAAAAAGCCTCTTGGGGGAAATATCTCCTGCCCCACTGCCAAAAGGAGCCCCCTGAGTGGGAAGGGTCAGAGGCCCCACCTGCTTTCCAACCACCTTGTGATGCTGGCTGGCCGCAGAACGAATGTTGGTCTGTGGGTGGCCTTCAGTGGGGGTTCCACATGGCAGGGAGCAGGCTGGCTGGGTGTCTTTGTGGCTGTCTGCTGGCCACACATAGGCATGGTTCTCCCCTCCTCTTGCCCTGCCCTTGGTTGCTCTGTGGCTTTTAAGCCTTCCCTTGAGCTGTCAGCACCAGCCGCCTCTGCTCCAGGTGCCCAGAGGTGCTGGGCTCCAGCCTGGGACTCTTCCTCCCTCCTGCCTAGCCCTGACTATGAAGCCTGGCCCTGACACTCCTTCCTTTAAATGCCATGTGGGCAAGAGGAAGAGTGTGGCAGCTGGAGGGTCCAAAGTTGTGGGCATCAGGTGAAGCAGCAAGAAACAACCATATGGTCAATCCACAGGAATCTCTAGCCAGACTGTTAAGTTCTAGGACCCCTACCTATAGCCGCCAGCCCATTGAACCAGCTGGACCAAAGACCTATATCCAGTGGGCATCAGTCACCCAGCAGGAGGGAAAAAACTCACTCTAGTTCACCCTGAGAAAGGGTAGCCAAACACATTGGGCTCCAGGGCTTTGCAGTAAACTAACCTATCTCCAGTAGGTCCCATTGAGAGTTGAACTCAGATTCCAGGATTCAAAGTCCTGAGTGCTGCCCATTACACCATGGGACCTGCTGCTATTTCATTTTCTAGACCCCTGTGACTCTCAGCTGGCTGGTTTGCACTCTGCACGTATTGCTTCCCACCAGCGGCTTCCTCTCGCAGGACTCTCTCTCCTCCTCCAGTGACTGTGGTCCTGCACTACCGGATTTGTGCGTCCTGCCCTGAGTCCCTGCATCCCCCTGCTTTGTCTCCGTTCCTGCAGGCTGCAAAATGTCAGGGGAGGCCGCCCCTCCGTTCACTCGGTGCTCCTGCTCATATTGGCCAGCTGCAGCCTCATCTCCTGGAACTCGGGCAGCTGTCGCTTGATCCAATCGTACAGTCACATGCTGACTGGCTCCCCTGCCCGGATGCTCTTGTGGAAATCCCACAGATGGTGCTACAGGACTTGGCACCACTGGTTTCTTTAATGTTGTGGTGTTTCCCCAACTGCCAGAACAAAGCCGCCAACTCACCGACTCGCATCAATCCCCCTGGTTGCCATAGAACCCTCTGCTGCTTTCCCGTTCTGCCAACACCACCAGGCCTCACCCCCCTGCTCCTTTATCTTGCAAGCTCTGGATGTTCAGCTTCCAATATCCTCTGCCCTGGGTCAGGGAATTGCCCACATTGAGCACACGGTGAGAGCTGCGTGATCCGAACAGTCCATTGGCTCCACCCTGCACTGGGCTGTCGACGTGCTCTCCTTCACGGAAATCCGGTCAATGCGACTCCTGGCCTGTCCCCGCAGAAAGGTGTATCCCCTCTGCGGATGGTGTGAGCTCGGGTCAGAGGAATAGGAGGCTACCGCCCGCCCTCCACTGGTTCCACTGTGGAGAAACACGTCCTCTAAGCCGACCTCACTACAGACCTGCGCCAGGTAGTGCTCATCATAGAAGAGTTTCCTCTGAGGGTTGGAAAAACAGGACCAGCAGTCCTCAGGCCGGTGCAACAATTTAAATCCCTCACACACCTCCCCGACACCAAACACCATGCAGTCTAGAGGAAGGAGCCAGTTCCTTCATAGAACTTTCCTTTACACCTTAACTGGGGACCATACACACTAATATAGCCAGAACCCGTGCCATGGAGCACAAAGCCCCCCAGTAATGCTCTCCCTGGTGGGAGCTCCAGCGCCTTCTGTACTCACACCATGAATGTGAAGAACACGACTCCAACCCCATCATTCTTCCCTGGCCTGGAGGACCAGAGAGATGGTCCCTTCCACCAATCACCCTCTGCCCATCAAGCTACCCTAGTGTTGTTAATGTGCATTTCCTGAACACCCACCATGGCCAAGCCCAGCTGCTCCTAGCCAATGAACATCAAGCATCTCCTCCTGGGCCCCCAAATCCCTTCCACCTGGCCACTTTCACAGATACCCCTTCCAGGGTACTGCCCTTGCTCAGCTGCACAGAGGAGTTTTCATCCCCTTTTCCTGCCTGTCACTGCCCAGCAGCCCTCTGGCACCATTCCTGAGGGTCACCCTGCCTCACTCTCTTCCTGCCATATTGGGTCCACCAATAACTCATGTAGGAGAGACAGTTCCCATCCTTCATTGTTAAAGGTCAGGCCAGCCAACTAGGGGCAGATGCCCACAGTATCTTTTTCTATTGCAGAGCCCAAGCTCAGGGACTTACCATGGGTGCAGGCACAACTGTGCTCCCAGAAAACAAGCCACCAGTGCACAAAGAAGGATGAGAGGACCTACCAAAGCCTGGGATTGAACCAGGGAACCTTTAGCTCTTCAAGTATCAGAGGGGTAGCCGTGTTAGTCTGGTTCTGTAAAAGCAACAAAGAATCCTGTGGCACCTTATAGACTAACAGATGTTTTGCAGCATGAGCTTTCGTGGGTGAATACCCACTTCTTCGGATGCAACTGAACAAGCAGCTCCCTCCTTCCAGCCCTGGACACACTCACACTCCCCCTCCTCCCCCCACCCAGGCTAGAGAAGGAACAGAACCCAGGAGTCCGGACTTCTCCTGGGAAACCATTCCCCACTTCAAAGTCCCTCGGCATAGCAAGGCCAGGGCCCCCTCGTTTCCCATTGATTTCCATGCTCAGCAGCTCCCCGGGTCTGGCCCAGCTCAGAGACTCTCAGCCTGGGGAACAGTCTCCCACAAGGGAAGGGCTGGGAGCCCCATTGCTGGGGCCTTGCCAAACACACTGGAGACGGCTCTGGAGAAGCCCCTCCCCGGTCTGAGAGCGAGGGGCTCCTGGGGGCTGTTTGCAAATCCAATCTCCTTTGGGAGAGATTCTCTCCCCCTCTTTCTGCCTCTCCCCAGACAGACAGGGGACACCACCGGGGAACCCTAATGCCACTCACTTGCTCTGGTGACGGAGCGATGGATGGAGGATGTTCAGGGTCATCCCTCGTCCTTCTCCTCACTCTCCAAGCCCAAGGCAGGCTGGAGGGTGGGGGGGGGGGGGTGACCTGAGGAGTTACCCTGCCCAGCCAGCAGGCAGGGTGATGACACCGGGTGATCGGCTGGCTGGGAAAACAAGAGTCTGTCTTATTGCCAGGGAAAGGAGAAACTTGGCCAGCAGCAGGGGGTGCAGAACATCACCCTAGTGCGGGGGTGACAGCGCTCCGGGATCCTGACATCCCAGCACTTTACACACCTTCCTGGAGCCTCCCAACCCCCCTGGGATGTCAGGACTGCGCCCCCAACCCTACTGATGAGAAACAGGCCTGGGGAGGGGAAGCTAGTGGCTCAGGGTCACACCAAGTGTCAGAAGGATGGATGGGACCCAGCAGTCCTTCTCTCCAGGCCCCTTCGCTAACCACTCCCACAGCTGGCAATTACAAGCAGCCCTCATGGCCGCTCCCCCTGCCTTTGAGAGGGAGTGTGCTCCGCTGGAGTGACCGGGCCAGGGGATTGGGAGTCAGGACTCCTGAGTTCCATTGCTGGGTCTCCTATTGGTTCCACTGCTGGTTGTTTTCCTTTTCCTGTGGGACTTTGGGCAGGTTGCTCCCCCCTCTAGGGCTCTGTCCCCAGCAGTCAAATGGGGATTTAATACTGGAAAGTGCTGGGAGAATCCCCCAGCCAAAGCTGCTCTGATAGCACCAAGCAGCATCTGAGCACTCCTGGGTGGAGCGCACGGCCCAGGAGGAGTGTTTGGCTCTGGGGTTTCATTTCAGCCCAGTCTAGAGAGAGGGGCCCAGCCATGGAGTGTGGCTCAAGAAGACCAATTCTCCAATTTGTTACGGGCGTTTTGAATTCCAGTCCTGTGCTCCAAAGTGCTTGGTGTCAGTTGCACATTTTAGCAGCATGCTCTCCACTCCATCTTCCAAATCATTCATGAAAATATTGACTAGTACCGGACCCTGGACTGATCCCTGCCGGACCCACAAGGTGCACCCTCTCCGTTGGACAGCCAGACATGGAGAAGGGCTCTTGGAGTCTGGGCTTTCAACCAGCTCTGCACCCACATGACACTGATTGCATCTAGACCGCATTTCCCTCCTTTGCTTGTGAGAATGTCCTACGGGACTGTGTCAAAAGCCTTAGTAACACCGAGATAGATACCATCTCCTGTTTACCCACCTCCACTAGGCCCGGAACCCTGCCAAAGAAGGAAAGAGGATTGGTTTGGAATGATTTGTTCTTGACAAATCCATGCTCACTAGTCCTAAGAACCAAAGTGTCCTGGAGGTGCTGCTGACAAAGTGATTGTTTAAGAATGTATTCCAGGATCTCCCCAGCTGTGGAAGTGAGGCTAGCTAGTCTGTAAGTCCCAGGGGTCTCTTTGTTCTCATTTTAAAGGTAGGTCCTGTCTTGTTCATGGATGGGAGGATTTTTTTTCCAGGGATCTCAGACGAGAACTGGGGCACAACACCTGGTTTGTTAAAGCCACAAAAATGGAGGCAGGAACCTCTTCTCTCCTGCTGGCAAAGAACCCCAGGTACCTAAAGACAGGGACTCACATACCTGAATGGGCTTTAAAAAGGCAGTGGTTAAAAAGTTTGGCCCGACCATTTCTTGTTTCCATAGACTAGACATTTTAGCAAACTTTAGAATTCCTTGGTGCTAAACTCTGTGAAACTCCCTTTCTCCTTCACAGAGGGCTTTAATGCCCTTATCTCACTCAGGCTCAAAACTGCCCAGAGTTCGAGAATTGTCCCTGTTCCCATTGGGCAGACGAGGAGGAGCCTGAGGTACAGAGAAGGGAAGTGACCTACCCAGCAAGGTGGTGACAGAGCCAGAAAGAGAAGCCACGGTCCTGACTCCTGTTCTAACAGACAAACACCCCACCACCACCCGAGGCAGGGATAAAGCCCAGGAATAGAGATGGTGGGAAATTTCATTGAAACCGTTTCTGTCAGAAAAGCCCATTCAGACTAAACCAGTTTGTTTCTCAAAATCATAACAAGTGGGATGAAAGTTCTTTGCAAAAATATGTTGTTGCAAAACAAAAGCATCTCCTGTTTGTCACAGTGTGTTAAATTGTCTCCTCACACACAAAGAGACACCTAGATCTCAAACATTAGATAATATGCTTCAGTCTGAGCTAAGTAGTTGCTGCTCTTCACAATTTCAAAATAAAAGAATACAAATGAAATAGACTATTTCAGCTATTCTATTATGTGTTAATCTGCTCTGAGTAAATGTGATAGGACACCTCATATTATACACTACTCCTAGTGACGCTCTCCAATGGATCTGCATCCTCCACCCACCGTGAGGTAGGTAGGAGCGGATCATTATTATCCTTATTTGAAAGAGGAGAAGCTAAGGCTGAGACAGGAGAATTGACTTGTCTTAGGTCACACAGCCAGTCAGTGGCAGAGTTGGGAATAGGACCCAAGAGCCCTGATTTTCAAAGTAACCATCAGATCTTGAATTTCAGACACTGAAGGAACTGAATAAAGTGCTCTCAGATGAGCTCCAGACCAACAACAGTGCACAGTAATTATTCAGCAAGTATTTGAGAACTGCAATGTTAGAGAGAATCATGAACTGCTCAGAGACCATTAATGCAGAAAGCAGCAAAATTTGTCAAACATATGACGGTTATGACTTATTTCCTTGGTCTTAAAAGAGAAGAACAAGGACCTGAGTCTCCTCCTGTCAATAACCCCTGCTCAGCCAATCAGGGTAGAGACTGAGGACGGGAGGCTGAGGGTTCTCACCAGAGAGCCCAAAGGATGGCCCAGGTCACCGGTGGGGATCACTGCCCGAGCACTATTTCAGCCCCACATTTTTGGGTGGACCACCCACAGTGGGAGCTGCCTGTAGATTGCCATGGACTCGCAGGGGCAAAGAAAATGCAGGCCTGTTAATTACCAGGCTGTGCGTGGCAACAGACTATGTCGGTAAGGGATGCAAGGAGAGTATGGGTCACGATGCAAACTGCAGACACACACACACACTAAAATTAATCAATTTAAATTTTATTGGGGATAATTACAAGGGGTAAGGGAGGAGCGTATGATTAGCTAATAGAGTTAATGAAACTTAAAACACACAATGACTAAAATATCTACTAACAATATTTATAAACAAAGGTGCAGCATTTAATAATAACTGATACTTATAAATACAAACCAGCATAACGACCGGCAAACGTAGAAGCTCTGTTTGAAACACGTGAGCTGAGAGAGAGGCTTCGAGGTGATCAGGCTCGATTACGGGTGTACACAGGATTTGTTTTCTTTCTCCTCCTGCCTGCACATGGCAGGCAGGCGTAAAGTACTAACTATGACATCATAGAAGCAGGGGCGGCTCGATAAAATACCAGACCCCAAGCAGGGCGCCGTGCTGCGCCGCCCTTCCCGGGTCCTGCGGCCGGGGCAGAAGTGTCTGCGGCGGGTGTGGTGGTCCCGCAGCTCCGGTGGAGCATCCGCAGGCATGCCTGCGGGATCTCCTCCGAGCAGCGGGACCAGCGCACCACTGCAGTAATGCCTGCGGGAGCTCAAGCGGGCAGCGGGAAGAGGGGACCTGCCGCAGTCATGCCTGCGGCAGGTCCGCTCATCCGGGCTCGGTGGACCTCCACAGGCATGACTGCGAAGATCCGCCGAGCCAAATGCCGCCTGCCCCAACAACGCCGCCCCACGCACCTGCTTGGCGCGCCGGGCTCTGGGCCGGCCCTGCATAGAAGTGTCATAGGGGACGGTGCCCAAAACCTGTTTGTGTCCGTTTCTGATTGGCACAAGCAAAGTTTACACCAAGTAGGGGAGCAGGTGCCTTAAAGTCTGGCTTCGCCCCAAAGGTGAGGAAATGCATATTGTCTTAGAATCGTTCAACACTGAATGACAAAAGAAGAGGCCAGGGCAATACCGGTATGGGCAAGTTTTACAGGATGCAGACAGGAACTCATCTCAACACTGCAAGCACTCCCCATAAAACACACACAGCCCGCTCCTGGTGTTGGGAGCGGAACAGGAGAAAGGACAAAAGAAGCAAGAGACAAAGAGAAAGGAGGGAGGGACGGATGAAGGAAAAGATGAAACAAAAGGACAAACCCTAATGACCCCAGTGATTCTAAGGGACAAAACCCCAGGTGTAGAATAAAATTCGACCCCCTTAAACTCATGTTTTCCATGCGTAGAATTCAACTGTCACCAGATGGATCAGACTGAACAGGTTTCAAACCTCGAGGAGGCTCTTACCTTCTAAACAGGGACAGTTCTTTTCTAGTAAAATCAGGAAAAGGGAAGGGGAAAACTCGAAAAAGGTTCCTCCTGGCGCTCACGTCCGTGAACCCGAATACTCTCTCAGTCCTCAAAGAGAGACCTGGAGAAGGAGAGTTGCTGAAGCAAAGCCACAGGGGTCTCTGAGGTTTCCCTGGCCCCTCGCCCCTGTACTGCCTGGCTGATGTCAGCATCTCTCTGTGAGGTCACCACCTCCCACCACCTTTGACCAATAGTCGGAGGTCCTGCAAAAATTCTTTGTGATGTCACTGCCACACCCCTCCCTTGCTGTGCTAATGTCCTGCCCCTGGCCAGGAACTTTGGAGGTTTGAGCTACTCCCTGTGGATCACCCCACTCAAGGAGCATTCGTTCTAGGAAGCGAGCCGGCTAGACAGGAAAACATCAGACACTGCTCCCAATGCTACACTCAGTTTTTCAGAAATTAGTCAACTTTATGGCCAGAAGAGACCATTAGAGCATCTAATCTGACCCCCTGCATATCACAGGCCTCCTGTATGACACAATAGCTACTTTTGGGGCAAATACATTCCAGAAAGGCATCTAGTCTTCATTAAATGACATCAGGAGATGGCAAATCCATCACTTTCCTTGGTAGTTTGTTCCTGTGGTGAATCATCCTCGCTGTTGAATATTTGTGCCTTAGTTGTAATATGAATTTGTCTTTTTTCACCTTCCAGCCATTGGGTCTTGTTATGCCTTTCTCTGCTAGATTAAAGAGCCCTTTAATACCCAATCTTTTGTCTCCATTAAGGCCCTTAAACACTTCAATGAAGTCACCTTTCAATCTTCTTTTGATAAGCGAAACAGGTTGAGCTCGTTCAATAGCTCGCTAGAAGGCATTTTCTCCAGCCCTCAGAACATTTGTTGGCTCTTTGGTCATCAGACTCCTGAACTGCAGCTGGATGTGGTTCTTGTTCTTCTGCACAGCACAGCCCCTGGAGAAGAGGATCTGCAAATGTACATTCATATGATCCCTTTGTTTAATTGATGAAAACATAAACTAGACATTTAGAGGATTGGACTGATTTCAGCTGATGGACAGCTTTGCTAGGGTTTTATGCATTTGGACAGCAAAATGTTGAGTGTTTACATTCATATTAAGCATCCACATATAGTGGAGCTCCTGAACATAATGGAGAATGGAAATGAAAATGTTTTCCTTTTTTTAAAAGAAAGTTATAAGAGAGCACTGTGGTTTGAACCAAGTACCACTTGATCAATAGTAAAGTACACTACCACTGAGCTATACCCCCATCACATCAGTAAAGTGGAATCGTGATCTCCAGGACTTTGAAGGACAGACCCTGCTTCATCGAGCACCTTTGCCATTCCCAGAACACAGGTGGTTTTAAAAATGGGGTTTGATTAAACTTCTTAAATGTGGCAAACACCACAGCTTGCACACCCACCGATATAGCTTCTCCCACTGACATAGCTGCCACCTCTTGGGAAGTGGATTAACTGCACCCACATGAAAACTCTCCCCTCAGTATAGAGGAGTGGTTCTCAAACTGTGAGTCAGGACCCCAAAGTGGGTCATAACCCTGTTTTAATGGGGTTGCCAGGGCTGGCATTAGACTTCTTGGTGCCTGGGGCTGAAGCCAAAAGTCTGAGCCCCACCAGCCAGAGCTGAATCCTTCAAGCTCTGGTTTTGTCCTCCCCTAACTGGGGCAGGGCTCAGGCTTTGTCTCCCCTGCCTCTGCTCAGTGTGGAGGGGCTTGGTCCCTCTTTCCAGGGCCATGTAGTAAGTATTTTTTTGGCAGAAGGGGGTTGCGGTGAAAGGAAGTTTGAGAAACCCTGGCATAGAGCCTCTGAGTATGTCTAGACTTGGGTCCCTGTGGCACTGTGGGTGATCAGACACTGAAAGTACAGCCGTGGAGACACCACACACCAGCCATGCCTAGCAGGTAAGAATCAAACCTCCACAGAAAGACACCCAGTTGCTTTTCCTAAGCACTCAGCCACCACCACTTAACCAAAAGGCTTTTCTACACTATGGTTCTGGTCTCACTGAAGGGTCATTTCCAATTGTTTGCTCAGACCAGCATTAGGGAAAATGGTGCCCTTGGCAGCTTGTACTTTGGCACTTCCCCATTGCCCCTGGATGATCCCCACTCCCCCCTTTACCGCTAGCTCCTGCACTCCCACCCCTTGCACCTCCTTCACCCCTAACTCCTGCCCCCTCCTGTGCCCCCTTTGCCCTTAACTCCCTGGGCCACCAGCCATTGCCCCTCTCCTGCAGCCCCTTCACATGGCTCCAGTGCTGGGGGCCCACACTTGTTCTCCCTTTCCCTGGGCTTTGGCATCACTAGCCCCTGCTTAGCGAGTAGGGTTCAGTGGTTCCCAAAATGTGGGGCATGACTCCTAGGGGGACACAGAGGAACATTCATGGGGGCACCTCAGGGCCTGAGCCAGCCCCCATGGAGGGAGCAGCACTCAGCCCCACTCTGCCCAGCTATTCCCCAGCCCCACCCTCAGCCTGGGCCTCTGGCTCCTAGCTCGGCCTCGACCCCCTTTCCCCTGTCTGCACCCCTCTCCCCAGCAAGCAACAGCCCCACTCCCACCCTCGGTTCTTGACTGCGGCTTCCGAGGGGTCACAGCCATGGATAAGAGGGCACAGTGTGAAATGTTTGGGAATCACTGGTTTAGGGTGATGTTCTCAATCACTTCTATGCAGTCCAATAAAAGCTATTCCTCACCCACCCACCCCTCCATCAGGACAGACTAGGTATGTTCTGCTGCCCTTCACTCACGCAGGAAGGATAATAACATTTCATTCCACTCAATCCTAAAGTGATTTGTAACCCACCACCAGCCAAAACTGGTCATTTTGGGAAAGCAGCCCCATCCTGCTGCATAGCTAGGCAGAGTAGGTGTGTCTGTGCAAACACGGTCTGTTCCTGAAGTCTTTCCCCCAGCTCCTCATTAGATGTGAGGGGGAGCTCATTCAGCCCTGCTTCCGCTTAGTATTTAAGTATTTAAGGTGATGGATTGCTAATCCATTGTGCTCTGCATGCATGGGTTCAAATCCCATCCTCATCAGATGCATTTAGTCATCACCTCTCCTTTGTAGACAACCATGTCCCCTTTTGGTACAGTGACAGATCAAACAATGTTGCTTCTTGCAAACAGAAACTCAGAACTCCCTTGCTTTAAATAAAATGTCTAAATCCCAGATTTCTTTAAAAAAAATTCTCTAGTGCTGTATTTCTTAGTTTTTTTCTCCAAAGGGAACATCCTCATCATCTCCCCCAAACACCCTGGGACCTGCCCAAATTATTAAAATACCCTCAACCCATGCAAGGCCAGAGCAGTGAACCAGAGCTAGTGTCCAGGCCAAGCTTTTCTGAAGGAGGCAACTCAAACGTTTTCTCCTGCTTCCCTTGGCAAGGTCTGACTGAGAAAACAAAATTCCTCAAACTGAAAATTTTCTGCTGAAAAACCAATACTAGTCTGGTTGGGGACTTTGGTTTGCAAGTATTATTGTTATTATTCTCTTCTGATTTCTGAGTCAGTTCAGTTCAGTCTTTGTCCTCCAGGTGTGTTTCCAGCTGCTGAGTTGTGGGGGAGAGAGGCCAAGTCATGATGTCTCTTCCCCTCTTTCATAGTTTCTTCTAACTTGCTAGGAAGCTCCTTTGCTACGATGTGAGTCAAGCAGTGTCCATTGTCGCTGTGCTATCTCGGAGAAGTCTGCATTGTACACGGTTCCTGGGATAGTCCTTGGGAGTGTGGATCCCGTCAATGGGCCAGCCCGAGTCTGGCTCCTCCTTGTCACACCTGAAAGGCTGGTGGGGGGCATTTCCCAACCTCATAACATATCTCAGTAACACACACAGAGCAAAACTTCATAACTTCCCAACCAATGCTACACACACAATCCAACACGATATTAATGTTCAACAGATCAAGACTTTTGAAATCATACCTCACCAGGCAGACTTTGTACAAACCATCTCATCATTATATGAGAGTGGTGAATATGGGAGCTTGCAGGGTGCTGCTTTGAGCACAGCGTGCCACACCTGGGCTGACACTGCAATGGAGACGTACCCTTAGAGTCCATCTCTCCTGGGATAAAGATGGCAGCAGGGCTGGCCTCGGTCATCAGACTTGGGCTCCTGGGCGTAAAGCTGAGGGCTAAAACTGTGGTGCAGATATTTTTGTTCATGCTGAAGCCTGGGTTCAGAAAACCTCCCCCCCTCGTGGGGTCTCAGAGGCTGGGCTCAAGCCCGTTTGTCTGCACTGTAATTTTATAGTCTTGCAGCCCGATCCCCATAACCCTGAGTCAGCTGACCCAGGCTTTGAGACAGGTGCCCTGGGTGTGTTAATCACAGTGTAGACATAACATTAGGCTACGTCTCCAATGCAATGAAACACCCTCCTGAGGTTTCTTTCAACCCTAATCTTCTATGATTCTACGTAGCTGCAAATGTCTCTTTGTGTTCACATCTGTAAAGCACCATGGGGACTCTAAGATTCCCATTCACTGAGCTGCTTGATGAGGAAGGACTGGAGAGAAGGATCCCATCAGGGCTCTCTGAGACACAGGAGGTTTTGCTGTTCATGGATCCATGTAAAGGAAATTGTGTTTCTGTGTGAAAATGGGGAGGAAATGAAACGCCCACATGGTGGTGCCTAAGGCAGAAGGGACCCCTATAGGATTAGAACAGGACACGTTCTCAAGCAGCATGTTTCTTACTTTGCCCATCTGTCAATTTTGATTATTATTGATGGAAATATTTTGCCATTGGGTCGTGTGTTTACACAGAAATTGACATTCACCAACAAATCGTACTTCTTCCAGTCCTGCCGAGTCTGCTGATGGTGAGTTTAGAGGGACAGAGTCACTCTTCCCACTCCCCATGCCAGGCCTGTGCTCTCCCACACAGCTGGGATCCTTCCCTGATCTCCCTTCAGACGTCTGCCCCCCATCCCCACTTCTGGGATCCCCTCTGAACACTGTCCAACTCCCCTGCTGGCAGGATCCCTTCCCATTCCTTTCATTTCCTGCCTCCCCTCTGAGCAAAAGCTCTGGACTTTTCCCACACTGGGAATTGAACCCAGGCCACCTGGGTAAAAAACAAGAACCCTGACCACTAGACCATATGGGACTTGCACAAGCAATAATCCATTTACACATTCACTAACACATTCACATTCATTAACATTTAAAAGTAGCCTTTCAAAAAACTTCAAAAACAGACTTCAAAGAGAATTTGCAGAGTTACAATTTATTTGCAAACTTAACACCATTAATTTGAGCTTGAATAGAGACTGGGAGTGGCTGGATCACTACCAAAGCAATTTTCCCTCTCTTGGTATTGACACCTCCCCATCAATTATTGGCAGTGGACCACATCCACCCTGACTGAATTGGCCTTCAACACTGGTTCTCCCCTTGTAAGGTCCCTTCATGTCATGTTCCAATAAATATTTATGTCTGTATCTGCAGTTTTCACTCCATGCATCTGAAGAAGTGGGTTTTTGACCCATGAACGCTTATGCCCAAATAAATCTCTTAGTCCTTACGGTGCCACCAGACTCCTCACTGTTTTGGTGAAATAAAACAAAACACATTCTAAGCTGATCTTAACCCTTTCAGTGCCCTTACAAACTTAGATGCTTCTCACCACAGGCTGGCTGGTTGCTTTTCAGCCGGGGTCTCCCCTTTGATCAGCTCCTCAGTCGCTTGGTGTGGTGGTGTCTGTAGGTGGAGGTGGAAGAGAGAGATAAAGCATGGCGAATGTCTCTCCTTTTATCATGTCCTTCCTTCCCCATTGGCTTTGTGGCCCTCTTCAGAGTCAGGTGAGCATCACTGCATCTCTCCAAGCAAGGTTGAGCAATTCCCCTCCTGTGGTCTCATGCAGGTGATGGCTGATTCCCCCAACTTACAGCGTAGTGACAACCATACTACACAATTCTCGTAACTTCATATGCATGAATGGTATACATAGATGGGTAGAGAAATGACTATCAGCAGATCATATCCTTTCCTCTGATACCATACAAGCCATGCTCTATATGTAAGATCATGATTATATGAAAATGAGGAATATGGGGGTTACAGCCCGCTCCCCCAAAGGTCTAGAATGTCACACTAAGATTCTATTTTCATTTACGTAACCAACTTTGACCTCTCTGCCTAACACTTATAATCACTTACAATCTATCTTTCTGTAGTTAATCATTCATTCATTCATGCCCGTCACCCCAACCGGGGTATGGGCCGCCAACCACAGATCTCCATAGTCTTCTATCCTGGGCCATTCGCTCTAGCTGGTTCCAGGTATAGCCCATTGGTTTGCTCTCAACCGGAAGGTCGCGTCGCCAGGTATTTCTTGGGCGGCCTCTCTTCCGCTTGCCTTGGGGGGTCCCCTGCAGGGCCTGTCTGGTGATGTTGGTGGGCTGCTTGCGTAGTGTATGTCCTATCCAGCCCCACCTTCTCCTTCTAATTTCTTCCTCTGCTGGGAGTTGATGGGTCCTCTCCAAGAGGTGGATGTTACTGATGGTGTCTGGCCAGCGGATCTGGAGAATCCTTCTGAGGCAGCTATTAATGAAGGTCTGGATCTTCCTGGTGGTTGTTTTGGTTGTCCTCCAGGTTTCAGCTCCATACAGTAAGACTGATTTCACGTTGGAGTTGAACAGTCAGATCTTTATTGCCAAAGACAGCTCTCTGGAGCTCCAGATGTTCTTGAGCTGTAAGAAGGCTGCTCTTGCCTTAACAATCCTTACTTTGATGTCTGCGTCTGTGACACCCTGCTTGTCGATGATGCTACCTAGGTAGTTGAAGGACTGCACTTCTTCCATTCAGTGTGACTGGGTCGTTGCTGATGGAATTGATCCTAAGGATCTTGGTCTTGTCCTTGTGGATGTTGAGGCCAACCTGTGATGGCGTGGCTGCCATTCGTTGGTCTTCTCTTGCATCTGCTGTTTACTGTGCGAAAGGAGTGCAAGGTCGTCGGCAAAGTCCAGGTCATCAAGCTGGGTCCACAATGACCATTGGATTCCATTCCTACGCTTGTAAGTGGATGTCTTCATAATCCAATTGATGACGAGAAGAAAGAGAAGTGATGACAACAAGCATCCTTGTCTGACTCCGGTTCGCACCTGGAAGCTGTTTGTGAGCTGCCCTCCATGGATCACTCTACAGTGTATGCCGTCGTATGAATTCTTGATCAGGTTGACCACCTTTGCTGGTATGCCATAGTGCCGAAGGAGCTTCCATGGGGTCTCTCGATCCACGCTATCGAATGCTTTCTCATAGTCAACAAAGTTGATGTACAACGAGGAGTTCCACTCCATAGACTGCTCGACTATGATGCGGAGCGTTGCTATCTGGTCCGTGCATGATCTGTTCTGCGGAAACCTGCCTGTTCATCTCGTAGCTGTGGATCGACGGCATCCTTCATTCTCTCTAAGAGGACTCGGTTGAAGACCTTCCTGGCACCGACAGAGTGTGATTCCTCTATAGTTGGCACAGTTGTTGAGGTCTCCTTTCTTGGGGATTTTGATGAGATATCCCTCTTTCCAGTCAGCCGGAATCACTTCTTCTTCCCATATTTTCTCAAAGAGGGGGTACAGCATTTCCACTGAAGCATCCAGGTCTGCTTTCAAGGCCTCTGCTGGGATATCGTCAGGTCCAGCCGCCTTCCTGTTCTTCATCATGGTGATGGCTTTTCTGATCTCGTCTCTGGTTGGTTTATCACAATTGATTGGGAGGTCCTCGTTGGCTGGGTCGATGTCTGGTGGATTTGGTGGTGCTGGTCTGTTCAGGAGTTCCTCAAAGTGCTCCGCCCATCTGTTCATCTGTAGTTCTATTCCTGTTATAGACTTTCCCTGCTTGTCTTTAACGGGACGTTCTGGCTTGCTGAACTTTCCAGACAGTCGCTTGGTAGTATCGTACAGCTGTTTCATGTTACCGCTGTATGCTGCCTGCTCTGCTTCTGCTGCCAGTCCATCCACATAATCTCTCTTGTCCTTCCTAATATTCCTCTTCACTGCTCTGTGGGCTTCAGCATACTCTTTTTGAGCTTTGGCCTTTGCTGCTCTAGTCCTGCTGTTGTTGACTGCTGCCTTCTTCTTCTTTCTGTCTTCTATCTTTGTCAAGGACTCTGCTGTGATCCACTCTTTCTGCTGGTGTTTCTTAATTCCAAGCACTTCCCTGGCATGCTGACCTAAGTGTGTCTCTCACTTTCTGCCATCTGTTGAGTACACTGTCTTCCTCTTCTTCAGACCGATCCTGTAGTACTGAAGACTTATTCTTCAGCGTCAATCCAAAATCTTCCTTGGTCTTATGGTCCTTCAGAAGGTTGGCGTTGTACTTAGCTCTTCTGTCTGGCGCGTCTATCCAGTTCTTCTTCAGCTTCAGCTTCAATCTGGCCACCACTAAGTGATGGTGGACGCCACGTCTGCTCCTCTTCTAACTCTAACGTCCTGCAAGGATCTTCTGAACTTCTTGCTAATGCAGACATGGTCAATCTGGTTTTCTGTCATGCCTGCTGGCGTACCCAGGTACTCTTGTGGATCCGTTTGTGAGGAAAGATGCTGCCTCCTATGACCAGGTTGTTAAGTGCACACAGATCCACAAATCTCTCTCCATTCTCACTCATCTCTCCCAGAGCATGGGTCCCCATGACTTGTTCGTATCCTGTGTTATCAGGTCCAATTTTGGCATTAAAGTCTCCCATAAAGATGGTAATGTCTTTGTCTGGGAGAGACTCTAATATTTTCTGGAGTCTGTTGTAAAAGTAGTCTTTGTCCTCCTCTTCACTGTCATTGGTTGGGCGTAGCACTGAACAACATTCATCTTAATCCTCTTCATTTTAGTTCTGAAGGATGCTGTGATGATCCTGGGACCATGTGCCTCCCAACCAATCAGTGCTCTCTGTGCCTGCTTGGACAACATGAAGCCTACTCCCTGTGTGTGGTGTGCGTCGCTCTCTTCATGTCCTGAATACAGCAACAGCTCTCCTGTCAACAGTCGTCTCTGTCCAGCTTGCGTCCATCTTGTCTCGCTAATGCCTAGTAGGGTCAGGTTGTTGCTCCTCATCTCTGCTGCAACCTGCGCCGTCTTTCCTGACTCGTACATGGTCCTCACGTTCCATGTGCCGATGGTAATCCTCCTGGCTGCAAGAAGGGTGATCGGCTTAGTGGCTTCCTCGCGCTTTCACCACCCAGCGTCATGCATCTTCGAGTTGAAGACCCTTCTTTTTCTAGGCTAAAAGTCTCTGTTAACTCTATTGTTGGCGTTTCTGTAGCAAGCTGATTTTTACAGGGTGGAGTTGCTAGCCCCACGCCCAACCCTCCTCCTTTACCCTGACTTGGGACAGGCAGATGGCCCCAAAGGACCTCTCTGGTGGAGTTCTGTAGTTAATAAACTTATTTTAATGTTTTAAACTTACTTGTGAAATTGTCCAAAGTTCTTGGGAACGCTGGTCAGATTAAAATGGCTGGTGCATGTTCACTTTCTTTTTGAGGAAGGGGTGAATTAATTAATGAGCTTGCACATTTCAAGAGGTTTTGAGCAGTGTAAGATGGTACATTTCTGAGGTGCAAGGCTGAGGCTGGGAGATATGCTGGTATCTCTACGCATAATTGAGGAGTGGCTTATAGAGCATTCATGCAACTTAGTTGGGTGCATTGCTGCATGTTGTTGGCTGAGTGATCACAGCACATGGAGGGGGTTTTGCTGCTTGTCACTAGTGCAGCATTGTAAGACACAGCCCAGGCTGGAGAGATAAGAGGACAGAGCAGTTCCACAGTTTGGGATTGTACCCTGCGGATCCCACCACACAGATCCTGCTGTGACCAGCCGTGGTAATACTGTGCTTAGTGCTCTGCCTTGTAGCTTCAACAGCTGCACATGCAAGATGAGTTACAGTGACCTTGACCTTGTTTCCATGTTTATCCAAAGCCTCCTTTTGACAGTTGTCAGCAAAAAGACCCGTTTCTTTTGCAAGCATTTGTATGGCTAGCCAGAGTCGGGCTTCTCCGTTAACAAAAAAGATTGACCAAAATGTGACAAGAGGAGGCACGTTCAGCAAGGCAGCACTGGATGCTGGATCCTGAATCTGCTCTTTATCCAGCAGCTCTCTTGGCAAGCTCTGCCATGGTGCCACGCTCTGGGACTTCTCCCCGAACTGCTCCATTTTTCATCAACAATAACATGAAAAGTGAAAGGACAGTCATTCTCCATTTCCTGCAAGCCCTGCAGAGAACCCTCTAGAAGGGGCTCTGTGCACAGATATCCCCAGTGAATTGCATGGCCGCACAACACAGGGTCTCCTGTCACAGCAAATTGCAGCAGAAGCAACCTCCTTGCCAATGCCAATAGCCTTTTCATCAACACCAGACTGAGGATTTGATTCTCTCCAATGCTCCGTTGGAAAGAAGCCTTTTTCTTCACAAGCAATTACTTGGATTGTCAAGGGAGGTCTCTTCTGTTTCCTAGGAAGACACAGGAAAATGTGAGCAGAGGAGACAAAAGCTATAGAACAAGGCACCACTGGGAGTTGAACCCAGGATCTCCTGTTTACTAGACAGGCGCTTTAGCCTACTAAGCCATGGTGCCTTCCCCAACAGGCTGTTTGCAACCACTCCACTTGATGGTCCAAGACTACACCTTCAAATTCCAAAGTAAAAATGTGCCCCATTTCCCTCAAGACTTGCAGACCTTGAGCAGGCTGGCTCAGTGCACAGAAAGCCACAGCTGAGCTGACAGAGGGTTTCTAACATGCACTTCTCCCACAAGCTGCTGTGATCAGATACTGATTAGTGCTCTGTGTTTCAGTCACAGCAGCTTCAGCTCAACTCTGAGTCATGGTAACCTTTCCATCAGCTCCAGACGTACCACTTAATGCTTTCCAAGACTTAGCTGCAAGGAAGGGTCTCTGTGTCTTGAACAAGCACTTACAAGGATTGTGCAGTGAGGTCTTTTCTTTTCATTAGAAGAAATAAAATAAAAGAAAGGAGCCTGAAAAAAAAGCCAGGTTCAGCAAGGAAGAACTGTCAGGCCAAGCCAGGATCTCCTGGTGGGTAGGAAGGCTCTTCAGCCAGCTCTGCCCAAAGATCACTATCCAGAGGCCACTTCCCACAGAGTCCAGTTATGATTACAGACTGATCCTGAAATTAGAGCAGGATATTTTAAAGCTTATTCTCACAGTAAAGTAACACAATTCAGCCATGTCGGCACAGAGGAGAAAGCACTCCTTCATTTCACAGTTATTGCGACTGATCTCACTGACAAACTTCCTTTTCTCAGGGCTGCTCACAGGACTTTGGGAGTTTTCCTCTTCTCCCTTCCAGCTGTGGTGATGGGACTGCAGCAGCTCCCAGATGGCCAGCTTTGCTCTTTCACTTAGATCCTTCTCTTCTTTGGCTGAAGCTGTGTTTGCCACCAGTTTAATCCATAACTGAGACCTCAGGTACAAGCAGCTAGTTACAAAGGCTCAAGTCCCATCACCATCAGTGGGAGGTTATCCAGGGCTGCAGGATTTGGCCCATGGACAGTCAGGTGCTACAGCAGTTACATTCTTACGTGGTGAGTCCTGCAGCCTATTACCAAACTGCTCTGCCATAGTCTGCAGGGGCCTGACTTTTGAGAATCTGGCAGAAGAGAGACCCTGGAGCAGAGAAGGAAAATGTCCTCAGCAGTCACAGCCGGCAGGAGCAGCAAAGACTGAGTATCAGACACACTTTTCACCAGGACAATAAATGTGCACGACCCCTGATATATTCTCAGTTCCTCCCCCTCCCAAGGAAGCCCTATTCTGCTCTATTACACTCTCGTGGGATGAGAGGGAAGGTCCTCTCATGGGTAAATAACTGGTTACAAGGTAGGAATAAATGGTCAGTTTTCAAAATGGAGAGAGGTCAATAGTGGTGCCCCCCAGGGCCTCTGGGATAAGAGCTATTCAACATATTCATAAATGATCTGGAAAAAGGGGCAAACAGCGAGGTGGCTAAATTTGCAGATGATCCAAAAATACTCAGGAAAGTTAAGTCCAAAGCAGCCTGTGAAGAGTTACAAAAAGATCTCACAAAACTGGGTGAAAGGGCAACAAAATGACAGATTTGTTGATAAATGCAAAGTGATGCACATTGGAAAACATAATCCCAACTATACATATAAAATGACGAGGCCAAAAATAGTTGTTGCCACTCAAGTGAGGATTTTGGAGTCACTGCGGATAGTTCTCTGAAAACATCCACTCAGTGTGCAACGACGGGCAAAAAAGCAAAGAGAATCTTGGGAATCATTAAGAAAGGGATAGAGAATAAGACAGAAAATATCATATTGCTTATGGCCGACCACATGCATTGGCCTCCCCTCAGGCAGGGGACTTATAGGCCCTTCTGCCAGTTGGTGTTGGCAGCAGCAAGGGCTGGGTTCAATGTCTAGGGGAGGAGAGCAGCAGAGAGGGAGGAGGAGAGAGAGTCCCAAGAGCAGAGTGCAAACCAACCAGCTGAGGTCTCACAGGAGTCCTGAAATAACAGCAGCTCCAGGTCCCATCAGGGCTGCCCAGATGGTGGAGTAAGTGGGGCAATTTGCCTGGTCCCGCAGGGAGCCCCACAAGAGTTTTTTGGGGCTCCTGGAGCAGGGTCCCTTCACTAACTCCGGGAGCTCTGGAAAACTCTTGTGGGGTCCGGGCCTCCGGAGATACTTCCACTCTGGGTCTTCGGCAGCAATTTGGCGGCGGGGGGTCCTTCATGAATGAAAAGTGACTTCATTGAAGTGTTGAAGGGCCTTAATGGAGAGAAAAGATTGGGTATGAAAGGGCTCTTTAATCTCGCAGAGAAAGGCATAACAAGACCCAATGGCTGGAAGGTGAAAAGAGACAAATTCATATTACAACTAAGGCACAAATATTCAACAGCGAGGATGATTCACCACAGGAACAAGCTACCAAGGAAAGTGGTGGATTCTCCATCTCTTGACGTCAATCAATGAAGACTAGCTGCCTTTCTGGAATGTGTTGCCTCCAACACATTCCAGAAAGGCATCTGAAGAAGTGGGTATTCACCCACAGCTCATGCTGCAGAACGTCTGTTAGTCTATAAGGTGCCACAGGATTCTTTGTTGCTTTTGCCTCCAAAAGTAGCTCTGGTGTCATACAGGAGGCCTGTGATATGCAGGGGGTCAGATTAGCTGCTCTAATGGTCTCTTCTGGCCATAAAGTCGACTAATTTCTGAAAAACTGAGTGTAGCATTGGGAGCAGCGTCTGATGTTTTCCTGTCTAGCCGGCTTGCTGCCTAGAACGAATGCTCCTTGAGTGGGGTGATCTACAGGGAGTAGCTCAAACCTCCAAAGTTCCTGGCCAGGGGCAGGACATTAGCACAGCAAGGGAGGGGTGTGGCAGTGACATCACAAAGGCCTTTTGCAGGACCTCAGACTATTGGTCAAAGGTGGTGGGGAGGTGGTGACCTCACAGAGAGATGCTGACATCAGCCAGGCAGGACAGGGGCGAGGGGCCAGGGAAACCTCAGAGACCCCTGTGGCTTTGCTTCAGCAAGTCTCCTTCTCCAGGTCTCTCTTTGAGGACTGAGAGAGTATTCGGGTAAACGGACGTGAGCACCAGGAGGAACCTCTTTCGAGTTTTCTTCTTCCCTTTTAGTGATTTTACAAGAAAACAGCCGTCTCTGTTTAGAAGGTAAGAGCCTCCTCGAGGGAAGGGGTGTCATGGGGGCATCACAGTTCGGATGCCGGTGCCCCCCCCCCACAATGTATGGAAGTTCCCGCCACCCTGCTCTGTGTTCGCAGGGCGGGAGAGAGCAGCATCCACGGCAGTGATTTGCTCCTGGCTGCCGGAGCAGAGCAGCAGGCTCAGCTGTCAGAACTTCCCAGCGCGATTAAAGGGGAGGGGCCCATGGCTCTGTAGCAGGAATACAGGGCAGGCGAGTTCACGGCCGGCATTGTGGGATACTGGAGGAGGCCAGTTATGGTGATATAATGAACAGCAGCGTCTACTCTGTCACTTTAAGTTTGCTGCAAAAAGCTCTAGACCTCTCATCAAAGTCGTTTTATTTTGTCACCAAAACAGGGCAGTTTTGTCGCCAGACGTGGCATTGCAGTGTGTGCACCAGCCACAAGCTGCCGACCGAGGGAGTTTTCACACACCTGAGCAATATTATTCTGCTGAAACAACTTTGTAGTGCAGACCTGGCCCCCCCCCCCCCACACACACACACCTTGCAAGGAAAACCTCACCTGCTCCTCTGCTTTGCAGAATCCAAACACAAGCAAAGCTTGTCAGGCCCCAGTGGGGATGGCAGTGAGTCAGGTGTGGGCAGACACTGGGCTGTTGTCACAGGCAGGCACCATGGCGTAGCTAGCTAAAGCACCTGTCTTGTAAACAGGAGATCCTGGGTTCAACTCCCAGTGGTGCCTTATTGATCACCTTTTGGGGCACCTGGTATTGGCTACTGTCGGAGGACAAAACACAGAGCTAGATGGGCCTTTGGTCCAGCCCAGTCTGGCTGTTTAAATTACACTGATAACAGAATTACTGAAAGTTTGGGTGTTAAGAGCTGATAGGTCAGTGTTCCAGCCTGTCACAGATGACCCCCCTCCCTCTGGGACAGGGGCAGGTCTGGGCTCTCACACCAAATGGCTCATTGTGGCTGCCAGAACCTGTGGGCAGCTCATTTGGCTGATGGCAGGGAGTCAGGTGTGGGCAGGGCCGGCTCTGGCTTTTTTGCCGCCCCAAGAAAAAAATGGGGTGGGGCCACCGGAGCAACAAAGCGGGGAAAACGGCAGGGTGGAGCGGCAAAGTGGGGTGTGGGGATACAGCGCGACTGAGCGGCAAGCGGGGACACGGCGTGGCTGGAGTGGCAAAGTTGGGGGGGACAACACAAAAACGGTGGGGCTGGAGCAGCAAAGCAGGGGGGTCGGGGGAAAAACAACGGCGCGGCCAGCAAAGCAGGGGAAAAACAAAAAAAACCCTAGCCAAGGGACTCCCTGTGCTGCAGAGTGCGCGCCCGGTCTAGTGGGGGAAGGGGAGGGAGCGGAGGGAGAGAGAAGGGGGGTGGCCAGCGCTTCAGCGGGACACTCACCACATGGCCCTGACCGCCGCGCCGCCTGGCACCCTCACTCCTTCTCTAGATTAGCCAGTCCTAATATACTGTAACATGGTTATATTCCACCTCCTTCACTGGTTACACCCAACAAAATTATTTATACAGCAGACAGAAACAATCACAGACCCAGACAGAGACCATGCAAATAAACATACAAAACAATACAGAAGGGAGGATTTCACAACTACATCTGTACAACCATAAGGGTTTTCCAGCTGTGTCTATTGATAAGTGAGTTCTTGCCAGACAGGATGCTACCAAACTAAGTTTCCCTTTCTCTGGAGGTGATGGAATATCAGGACAGGATTGTATTCCTCACAGCCCAATAGCACCTTATTTCAATGTGACTAGTTGGGAATGTGTGAATGTGACCATACACTTCCCAGCTTATGGCTGCCTTTGCTGCTTAGCCGAAGAACCAGGCCTCAGACTGTCACAGTAAGAGAAGGCCATTACACAGACAGACAGTGATTTTTATTCTCTCTTTTATATCTTTATAACTAGCTAAGTGATAAAAATACACCTAAATTCTTAAAGTACAGGCCTTTGCAGACAGGCCTGAATCTCTGTATCCTAACAGTCCTCGAGGTCAGGCAGCCTCTGGGTAAGGGGGTGGGGACTCAGATCCTTCCACAGGCCAATTCCACCAGGGTCTTGTATAAACCAGGAAGTTTGCCACAATAGCCAGACCAGATGCCCCCTTTACACTTGTGCTCTGTTCTCATTGCTTCTCTCTCTCCCTTCCCCCCACCTCTGCTGCTCCCCCTCTGGGCTTTCTCAGCACCTGGCCCCACAGCACTTCCTGCCACCCAGAGACTGCATGTTCTAGGCCTGCTTCTGTGGATGTGGCCTCTCTCCTGATTGCTAAGGAAAGGAACCTTTCCAGGAAATGGCCACAGCTTCTGGGAATCCCTGTGTGGCTGTGAACAGCGTTTGGCTCCTGGCACACAAGGCAACTTAAAAGCTGAGCACCCAGACAGGGGCTTGAACCCTGGACCCTCAGATTAAGAGCCTGATGCTCTACCAACTGAGCTACCTGGGCTTGTTAGGAAACATCTTCACCATTCACCACAAGAGTGATTATCCCAGTGTGCAGGCAAGAGCGAGCAGGCAGGCAAAAGAGAGGCAAAAAAAGTCCCAGGAACCCCTCCTCTTTTTCTGCACAGCCACTGCCTGTCAGCAGGATTCCTCCTCCTCCTCAGGGAGACTAAATCTCTGTGCCTAGACAGCCGGTCCATCCGCTGCACCTCAATCCCCAATGCCCGAGCCTCCCTGCCAAAGCCCTGCACCTGGCTCCATACAGTTAAGTCTCACTTGTCGCTGGGAACTTAATTTCTTGTGCCCAGAGAGTCTCGGCTCCCTCAGCAGATGACCTGAGAAACATCAGCAGCCGCCCTGCATGCCGGTCTGTGGGTGGCCTTCAGTGGGGTTCAGCACAGCAGGGAGCAGGCTGGCCCTGTGGCTGTCTGCTGGCCACACATAGGCATGGTCCTCTCCTCCTCTTGCCCTGGCCTCTGTGGCTTTTAAGCCTTCCCTTGGAGCTGTCAGCACCAGCCGCCTCTGCTCTAGGTGCGCAGAGGAGGAGAGGTGCTGGGCTCCCACCTGCCCAGCCCTGCTTCCTTCAAGCACAGTGGCAAGTGCCAGACTTGTGGGCACCAGGTGAAGCCGTGAGAATCCCAACCCTCAGGTGTCAGTTCTAGAGCCCTGACCCATCCAGCAGGAGGGGAAAAAATGGCTCTTGCAGAGCTAGAGACAGGGAAGTGGAGCAGTGTGAGCTCCAGGGCTTTACCACAAGGCCCCACTGAGATTTGAACTCAGATTGCAGGATTCAGAGTCCTGAGTGCTGCCCATTACACCATGGGACCAACTCATGCTGCCTTCTCTGGCCATCAGTGACCCTCATGGGGCCGGCTCATGTAAGGGACTGTTGGCCCCTTACTAAAACTTAGTGGGGGTTTTGGTTGGCTAGTTCCCAGTCCCAGTAGAAGGGGGAAGGGCCAATGGGAAATCAGGACCCTGAGACTGACAGTCCCCAGGGGCAATGGGGAGAGGCCAAAGCTCCAAGTTAGCCGCACTGACAGGCCAGGCAGTGTAATGAGGGAGTCACCAGGCCAGGGGGTCCCATCGTCCGTGGGAGCTGGAACTGCCTGGGCCAGAGTGGGGCAGAGCTAAGGAGAGAGCAGGAGCCCGAGAAGAGCCGGGGAGCAGAGCTGCACAGGTGTAGTGCCAGAAACTGCTCCCTGTAGGACTTTGCTACCTGCAGCAGTTACTGAAAACTGAGGTTGTTCTTATTTGCTGACTTGTCCTAATTGGCTAAAACTTGACAGTGGTGGGGGATGGAAGCATAAAGGCTTCATCCTCCAAACGACCCTGCCTGGTGTCCATCTGTATCTATTACCTCTTAACACCGGATTGTAAAAAATAGAGTGAGGTCATTTAAACATCATTTATTTTGCAGCTTCATTTACTGTGCTAACAATGTAGCATCCTGACACCGATACTTCTGCCCACGTGCCCTGTGGGTTGGATTCATTTTAGTGGGACGGGACATGTGGAGGATAATTTAAACTCTTAATTTCCTTAGGGTTTCCCTTTAATATACTTCTCTGCTGGTGCAATTTCTGACCATTGCACGTCTATTGTATTTATTACAATAGCACAAGTAAGTCACACAAGTGACATAGTCTAGGGGCTTGGCTACACTTGCAAGTTAGAGCCCATTAAAGCAGCCCAGGTGCCCTAACTCCTGAGGTGTCCACACTGCAAGGCACATGGAGCACCTGGGCTCTGCAGCTGGGCGCTCCTGGTAATCCAACTCCATGAGAAGCATAAAGCTCGCTGAGCCCTGCTGAAATACCCGGGCATCAGTGTGGACGACGTGTTGCATCACTGCACTGTGTTTGGCCTCAGGAAATGTCCCATAATCCCCTGAAGTCAAGTGCCCACTCTGGTCATTGTTTTGAAATCGGTTGCAGGCATGCGGATATCCCCTTTCAAAGCTCCGTTTCTGACAGCCGGCTGCTTATCTGCTCTGGGACAAAGCAACCATTAGTGTGGAATGCTGCTGCTGTTGTGAGTGTGTATGAGGGGAGGTGGGGGTCTGCTGCTCTCTGAACACACAAGACAGCATGCTGACACACTCTCAGCCCCCCAAACACACTGTCGCTCCCCCCACGTACACACAACACACTCCCTGTCACACTCCACCCCGGCCCCCCATTTGAAAAGCACGTTGCAGCCACTTGCACACTGGGATAGCTAACACACTGCACTGCTCTCTGTGGCATTGCCAGAGCTGCTAATGTGGCCACTCCAGTGCGCTTGCAGCTGTCAGTGTGAACACACGGCAGCGGTTTCCCTGCTGTGGTTTAACTCCCAGTGCTCTACCTCTGCAAGTGTAGCCAAGCCCTAAATTTGCCAGACCAACCGAACTCAGTAACTGCCCCACCCCACCATGTGCAGGGAGTAGGGACACCGTGGAGCACACGCCGCACTTACTGGCTCAGCCTTGTGCATGCTGGGGTGGCCACCTCCCCGTTGATGAGACCTGGTCCCACCATCTCCGCGGAGCTCCAGTCTGCCCTGCTGCCATCCCTGTCTGTGTTGTCTTCTCTAGCAGTTGACTGGAAGGTGAGCACTGGCCGCATGCCATGTAGCCATGTTGTCTCGAAGGGCGAAAGCAGGAGGAATGATGCCTTCATAGCCCACCCAATATTCCATAACATAGTTAAGGAAAATATTTCTCAATGAACTCTCAGTAAAAGATCAGAAGCAGCCAGTGTCCGCATCAGTCTACGAGCATTGGTATTTTCTTGAAATTTGTCAGACCAACCTATCTAACACCTAACACACATTTGAAGTTCTTCTTTTCACACTGTTGCTCATTCTCAGGTTCTGCTTTGTCTCCAGACAGATCCATTCTCTTTCAGGACAGCCTTGCTCTTTCTGTCTGTGTCACTCACTGAGGTGTCAGAGTAAACACTCCCCTTCCTTCTATTCTCAGACAAACACTAGTATTAAGTGTTTGCTACTGATGGGTCTAGAAAGCATTTGTCATAGTAGAAGATGCCATTTCTGGGGGATTGCTCCCAAGATCCAGTACTTTGGATTCAAACGCCTCCCAGCTTCCTTGGGGAAAATAACACCAAGGCTTCTTTGCAATATAGAACAAAGGAGTTTTACAGTGCTCCTTCCAAGCATATGGACTGGTTAGGGTGGATGTGGGCTCCCACATACCGAATCCTGCCGGGTCCATGGGGAGGATGCATATGGGACTAAATTATTCACCGAGGCATCTGGGAAATTAAACCATTGAGTATGCCTACCTGAGTTATAGTCAGTGCCCCGATCCCTTAGTTGTTAAATGAGCAAGGTTCCACTCTTTTGTCCATGCATTCATTCCTGGGTTGGGGGTGACTAAGCTTAAAAGAGCAGTTGTAAATATTTCTGCAGAGCTTCATTGCTTTTTGGCCTCAAAGTGTGAGAAAACTCAGCCAAAAGGTTTGGTGAGTATTCTCAAAGGGGGGAGTTGTTGGAAAATCATAGTGCTAATGAAGCCTTTTTGTATTAGGCCTGAGTAAACCAAAGTTATGTTATGCTTGTCCAAACTGTGTTGGAAAGCTTACAGAACTCATTAGACTGAAGGCCGTGTATCTACCTAAGTCAGCTATTTCGCTTATCCGTTTTGTTTGGCTCCCCAAGTATATGTTGGCTCCCCAAGTGTATGCAGCTGCGTTCACATGTATGCATCCAAAGTATCTAGTACAAAGGGTCAACGGATGTATCTTGTGTCCCCTTCAGAATGACAAATGTATCCTCAACAGATGTATCTTGTAGCCCCCACAAAATGATATATGTATCCTGCGTATCCAATTATCCCCTAATAGATGCATGTACAGGTTCTACAGGTCAACCAAATGACGTAGACAAACGTAGGCTAAGTTGTTTGTTTCGGGGTATAAAGGTAGGCCCATCTGGCCATGTAAGGTGTGTCTCTTTCTCTGGCACTAGCCGAGAGGAACACCCGCTCAGCTGACCGATCAATAAAGGGTGTGGTACTCGTCTTCCTGTCTCCGTGCCTCCTTGGTGTAATTAGGTAAGCTCCAGGGAGAACGAGCCCTTTTGGCTAACAACTTGACCCCAGCGTTATAAGGCCGACATAGTGACCCCCTTACTGGCCTCAGTGACCCACAAACCCTTGTTACTAAGGGCATCAAGGAGTCTCTGTCCCTTAATAACTTCTGGGAGCTCCGTCAGCCGCCTCCTGCCTCACAGGTTAGACTCTTGGCGCTGTGCCAGCCGCCCCCTCGCTTGCAGGCCCAGTGTAAGAAGCAGGAGGCCTGGTGCTGGCAGAAGAGGGTTTTGATTAATCCACCTCTGTGTGATGGGCACAGGACACTTCCACTCAGTAGCACAGCTGGGGGGGAGCAGGGGGAGCAGCTAAGGGCGTCGGGGTCCTCCGGTGGGGGTGTGGAGCAGCCGTTCGTTTTCCTGTTCACACTCCTCTGCGGTGTGAAAATCGGGGAGGGGAGGCAGAAGCCCCACTTCCCTCCCGAAATGACGCCCAGTGGGGGAAGCCAGGACAACAGGGTGGGGGGTGGGGGGCAAGTGGTGGCCAGACTCTCACCGCCAGGGTCTAGTCTAGCTCAGGGTCCAGCTTAACCTCCTCCCTGTGCCACTGGCCCCAGTCCCCTTCCACCACCAGGTCAACCCGGGCACTAGGGCAGGAGCAGGGTGAGGCAGCAAGTCAAGCTGAGCAAGGCAGGCAAAAGCGAGTCTTGTCTTCATGGGCCGCTCCCAATGACGTCCTTTTTGTGTGCAACTGCGGCAAAAACCTCCTGGATAGAGAAGCATCATACACAGAAATCTTGTTCAGTTGCATGACAATCTAAAGGTCCCTGGTTCAATCCCAGGGTTTGACAGGTACTTTTATCCCTCTTCGTGCAGGGGCAGCTTGTCCTCTGGAAGCTCCTTTACCTGAGGCAAGTACCTGGCTTTGAGCTCCCCAGCAGGACAACAGCGTGGGGGCTTCTGGCCCACCTGCAGGGCCGGCTCCAGGCTTTCTGCCGCCCCAAGCAAAAAAAAAATTTTTGGCTGCCCTCCACCCCAGCCCTGGGCTCTCACCCCCCTCCCACCTGTGCCCCCCCACACCCTCTGCTGCCCCAGTGCTGGGCTCTCCCCCCGACCCCACCCACCCCCACACCCCCACCCACACCCCTACTGCCCCGGCCCTGGGCACCCCCCCACCAGTGCTGACTGCCCGCTCCCCCCTCGCCTCCAGCTGGTCGGGCGCTGGCAGGGTCGGGGTAAGCAGTGGGGCTCCCGGGCCAGGCCTCAGCCCAGGGTCCCTCCAGCCAGGGCTCCCGCCTCCAGGACCGGCTGGGACCTGGGAGGGCAGAGCCGGGGGACTGTCCCGGCAGGAGGCTGAGGAGCTGGGGCAGGGTAGCTCCAGAGGGAGCACAGCCCCAGAGAGTGGGACACGGGCCCCGCATGGCAGCGCCCCGCCCCCTATAACTCCGCTGCTGCTGCTGCTTTTGGCCGCCCGGCTGTGGTGTTGGGGGGCAACCGCCCTGCAGCACCTGGTGTCCCCTGCTTGGAGCCTGCCCGGGCAAGCCACAAGTGTTGGACAGACAAAGCTACACAGGATCTTTTCAGGGGGCAAGACAAAGATGCCACAATTATTATGATAACAATTTGATTTATGACCAATAACTAATATTTTAATCCGTACACACACACATTATACCTAATACCTGTACACACACACACACACAAACACCCATCAGATGTTCTGCAGCTGCTGCATGATTACCAGTCGAAGACAGCTTGAGTTTGCAGCTTGGGTTCGTAGCTTGTGGCAGTAACTGGCCAGGAAAGCCGGGCACAAGGACGAGCTGGGTCTCTGTTGGGCCTGCACCGATGTCCTTCCATGTTGGCAACAGAATGTTACCCTCCAAAGTCTCCCCTCTCACCCATCCTTTTTGTAGGCTTTAGTTTGAATCCAGAGTCTGTAGGTCTTGCTGTGTCACTGCCTCTGGGTTTGGTGATTGATCACCGGTCAATTGCAGGCATGACTTTCAGCCCGGGACCTGGCATTGATCTTCCTTCTATTGGACCTTTTCTTTTTAGGGTGGCCTCTTCTTACTTTGTTAGGTCTCTTGTCTGCATCTTCAGCCAGCGGGGTTTGAACTTTATTTCATCAGGACAGGCTGGGGCTGGAGGTTGATTCCATCATCCATACATACTTCAGTCACACATCTAAACTAAACTAATAAGATTACAGCAGGGTTTGCAAAAATGAAGGTTGGCGGAAGCTATTACAAAATGGAGTGAGCGTTTTAAAACGGGGTTTGAATTACAATATGGCAAACAGTGAACAGAAGTTACAATATAGACAAGTGTAGTGAATGGTGAACAGAAGTTACATTGATAAAGTGAACAATTAAAAACAATTTCATTCATCAGTTTTACAGGGGTTGCAGGTCAGGAGTGAGGGTCATCAGTAGAGCTCTCAATCTGGAGGTCAGGACTGGGATAGCAGGGGCTGCGGGTCGGGATTGAGGTCACCACCAGCGCAGTGACTGGGAAGCTCAGCGAGGAGCCCAGGGGCTGCGGGTCAGAAGTGAGGGCACCAGCAAAGCTGCGAGTCTGGAGGTCAGGACTGGGATAGCAGGGGCTGCGGGGCGGGAGTGAGGGGCACCAGCAAAGCTGTGAGTCTGGAGGTCAGGACTGGGATAGCAGGGGCTGCGGGTCGGGAGTGAGGGGCACCAGCAAAGCTGTGAGTCTGGAGGTCAGGACTGGGATAGCAGGAGCTGCGGGTCGGGAGTGAGGGGCACCAGCAGAGCTGTGAATCTGGAGGTCAGGACTGGGATAGCAGGGGCTGCGGGTTGGTAGTGAGGGCACCGCTAGAGCTGGGGAACCCAGGGGCTGCGGGTTGGGAGTGAGGGGCACCAGCAGAGCTGTGAGTCTGGAGGTCAGAACTGGGATAGGACGATGGGCAGAGGGTGATTGGAGGAAGGGCCCATCTCTCTGGTCCTCCGGGCCAGGGAAGAATGATGGGGTTGGAGTCTTGTTCTTCACATTCATGGTGCGAGTACAGAAGGTGCTGGAGCTCTGACCAGGGAGGGCATTAGGAACCCATTACCCTGCAGGGAAACATTCAACCGCTGATCTATACTCTCAACAAGGAGTGTCATGTGTAGCCTAGAGCAGGAACAGTTTTTAATCTGGGGGTTAGTAAACTTTATCTCTGTACAAACACCACAGCTTACAAACTCCCCACCCCCGCTCTGTGTCACCAGAGCACAACAACAACTCTCCTTGGGGCACACACAGCTCCCCAGCTCCCTGCCCGTCAGTCTCTCCAGCATTGCTCCAATCCCTTAAAGCAGGGTCTCAACCTCAATTTACCTTAGGGCCAGGGCCAGTCCTCCAGTCCTCCCAGTGGGCCAATAATATCACTCATACCACCCAGAACCCGCCCCCCAAAACTCTGCCCCTCATCTGCCTAAGGTTCTGGGAGGGAGTTTGGGTGGGGGGAGGAGGTCTAGGGTGCAGGCCCTGGGCTGGGGATTGGGGTGCAGGCTCTGGGGGGAGTTTGGGTGCAGAAGGGGTGAGAGGTTGGGCTCTGGGAGGGAGTTTCAGTGGGGGAGGGGTTCTGGGGTGCAGGCTCTGGGATGGAGTTTGGGTGCTGGGTGCAGGCTCTGGGCTGGGGCAGGGGGTAGCGGGGACAGGAAGAGGGGTGGGGGTGCAGGCTCTGGGTGGGAGACTGGGGGCAGGCAGGACGGGGCATGTGGGAAGGGAGAGGGGGTGCAGGCTCTGGGAGGGAGTTTGGGGGCTGGGGGTATGGAGGGAGAGGGGGTGCAGGCTCTGGGAGGGAGTTGGGGGCAGGGGTGTGTGTAGGGGGGATCAGGCTCTGGAAAGGAGTTTGGGAGTGGGAAGGGGTATGTGGGCAGGGGGGGAGGGTGCAGGCTCTGGGAGGGAGTCAGGAGTGTGGCGCTTACCTGGGGCTCCAAGGCGGGGTGGGCTGGGGGCCTCCATGTGCTGCTGCCCCCAGACACTGCCCCTGCATCATCTCATTGGCTGCAGGGGCTCGGGGCGGGGGCAGCACATGGAGGCACAGACCCACCCTGCCCTGCCAGGGGGTGGGGCCGGCAGCCACGTGCGCGCGCTGGCCGTGGCGGCTCAGCTCCACTGCCCGGCCGGGGCCCCGGGGGGGGGGAGCGCCTGGGGGCAGCAGGTGGGGCCAAGGGAGTGACCTGGTCCCAAAACTGCTGGAGCCCCACGGGCGAGACCTGGGAACCAGGACTGCCAGCCAGACAAACACCTTTAAGAGGAGGCGTCCCTCTGCCTGTCAAAATCTGATCTTCCTCCTTCAGTTCAGTGTCAGCCTGAATTGTTCCTTATCCCGGCAGAGCCAGAGGACTGAAAGCAGCAACATCAAACCCCTGTGTAGCTCGCAGGAATGGACATAAACACTCCCTGGTATCTGAGGAGATGTTCAGCTTTGCCCTTGGTCAACTACAAGGCTAAAGGGAAAGGAGGTGGCGCCAGGTATAAAGAGTGAAACACGACACATCATAGTTATGCCCAAGGTGGCTGCAAAAAATTTTTATGTCCTTCTTCTTATCAGCAGTGTATTGTTTTCTCTGGAGCCTAGGCCTTGACCAAGAAATTTGTACCTTGATAAAATAATCGACTGCCCCTGGTGAAGGCAATGGACTTGCACCCACTGGGGTGTCCCTACACAGGTACAAGTACTAACAACAGTTGCTGCCTTTTAGCCATAGATTTTAATCAGGGCAATAAATTGATACAAACCCCTGTTAAATCATTTCTCAGCCCGAGTCCTTCACCCACATTCCCTAGAGCATTGGGCCACCATGTGGACGTTTCATTTCTGACCTCAGTTTCACACAGAGACAAAATTTCCTTTGCACTGATCCTTGAACAGTGAAACCTCCCTGTGTCTCTGGTCTGAGCCAGGACATTCGATTCCAGTGAATCCTTCTCTCCTGCAATGTGATGGTCAGACAGAGGGGACGTGGCACCTGCATCCCTGCCAGGGAGATATTGGCTCGGCTCTTTGTTTCTGCTGCTGTTGTTAGTCCATGAAACATCAAGGGTGGAATGCAAGGCTGAGTTCACGCGCCAGCCCCCTGAAAAAATTTCAGTGCCACAGAGAAATCCTGCCCCCTGCTATTGGAACGATGTGCTGGAGATTTGACTAGGAAAGGGACTGTCTGAATTGTCGGAGTGGGGAATGAACAACAATCTACAGCAATGTCATTCACACAAACACACTCTCATCCTGCTCCAGCTGGAAGGGAAATGGGCAGGAATTCTCGCTGTTCAGCCAAGGACACACTTACACTGATGCGCAGTCATGAGTGTGCTGGGGAAGCTGGTCTGAGCAATTTGAAGTGGCAATTCAGTGAGAACAGAATCATCATGTAGGGAAATGGGTGTATGTCAAGTAGTTGTGACCGAGTGGTTAAGGTGATGGACTAGAAATCCATTGGGGTCTCCCCGTGCAGGTTCAAATCCTGCCAACTACACAAGCACTGCACTATTATTATTACTGTAGTCTTAGTACCTGAGCATCCACAGTGCAAACTGGAGCCAGATCTACTTTCACTCTGTCAACACTTAAAATGCTGCTGTGGCACTGCTATAGCACTTTGGAGTAGACAGTGACTGGAGAGGTTTTCCCATCCCTGTAATAGCTGCATGGACAGAACAATTCTTCCTTTTCTTTAGCACTAACTAACCAGGGCTTAGATCACCTTAACTCTAAGGGTTTGGGGGGAGGGGGGATTCACACCCTGAGAGACGTCGCTCTGCCAGTTCAGTGCCCAGCGTACACCAGCCCTTAGATCCCTCTTGGCATTTCAATGCAGGCACTGACCTGTGAGAGGAAAACATCAGCTCACAAACACAGAGACTGAATTCCCCACATTTAATCTCGCTGCACTTTCCAGAAAGTCACAACATTCAATTCATTCTTGCTAGGACAGAGAAAAAATAAGTGACATTAAGTTTTTGGCTCAGTTAAATAAAATTAAGTGTTTAATCAATATAGTAAAAAAATCTGTCCTGATTCCTCTAACTAACACCACAGCGTGAAATAGGAACAGAGACAAAGCTTGTCAGTGACGACTAATTTTGCAAATGATCTTCCCATTATTAATTTCCACGCTGCCCCTATTGGAGGTCTGGGCATCTCCAGTGTCATTGCTCTGCATTCACCTGCCCCTAGAATTGTTCTCGGACATTCGCCTTCCTCTGCAGCGTGGGGCACGGAGTCACTTGCTGGAGGATTCCCTGCACCTTGAAGTCTTTAAGCCACGATTTGAGGATTTCAGTAACTCAGACATAGGTTAGGGGTTTGTTACAGGAGTGGGTGGGTGAGATTCTGGGGCCTGCATTGTGCAGGAGGTCAGACTAGATGATCATAATGGTCCCTTCTGACCTTAAGGCTATGAATCTATTCCCAAACTTTAGTCCTGCTTTGGGACAGTGTCTCTCATGCAAGAAACTGTCCAGTCTGCGCTAGCAGTGAGGCTCCCTCACTAACAACTGAAATCAGGGAGAGCTGTGTGACGTGCAGGGCCCCAGGGGTGCCTGACCAGGGGGGAACAACACCCCAGGGCTTTTAAAAATGGGAAGGCTCTGAAAGGGGAGGGGCCCAGCCTCTGTAGCAGGACTGCAGGGCAGGCGAGTTCACAGCAGGCATTATGGGATACTGGTAGAAGCCAGTTATAATGATATAATGACCAGCAGCATTTACACTGACAATTTGTCACTTTAAGTTTGCTGCAAAAAGCTCTAGGCCTCTCGTCGAGGTGGTTTTATTTTGTCACCAAAACAGGGCAGTTTTGTCGCCAGACGTGGTATTGCAGTGTGTGCACCAGCCAAAAGCTACCGACCGAGGGAGCGTTGTGTGTTTTTCACACACCTGAGCAATATAATGATGCTGAAATAACTTTGCAGTGCAGACCTGGCCAAAGATTCTCTCACACACACACACACACACACACACACAGAATATCCCTAAGGAATTAGAATCACCTGCTGCCTTCCCCTGTCCTGCTGGATCCCCAAATGAAGATGCTCTTCAGCCTAAACCCATGTCCCCTCTTTTCCCAGTGCCCCTCAGACCCAACCCTCAGTCCCTCCTATGCTCACTGCTCCTCACTCCCTTACCAGAGCCTGCTCCTCTTCACCCTTCTCCTCAATCCCAATTTAAACAGCCACAGTGGGCTGGACCAAAGGCCCACCTAGCTCTGTGTTTTGTCCTCTGTCAGTAGCCAATACCAGGTGCCCTAAAAGTTAAGCAACAAGGCACCACCGGGAGTTGAATCCAGCATCTTCTGTTTACAAGACAGGCGCTTTAACCAGCTAAGCCATGGTGCCTGCCTGTGGCAACAGCCCACTGTCTGCCCACACCTGACTCCCTGCCATCCCCACTGGGGCCTGACAAGCTTTGCTTGTGTTTGGATTCTGCAAAGCAGAGGAGCAGGTGAGGTTTTCCTTGCAAGCTGTGTGTGTGTGTGTGTGTGTGTGTGTGTGTGCGTGCGCAAGGGAGGAATATGCTCTATGCCCAGAGGCCTTTATTCCTCCAGGCTGCAAGGACAGAGGGGCTGTCAGGAAGTTGCCCCTTCAAACCCACACACAAAAAGGGCCTTCTGAGGAAAGGGAAAATCCTGAAGAGAGAAAGTAACATCAAAGAGGACTCCAGCACGACAGTGTAAGATCTTGGTGAGTAGTTTATCACCTGACCAGGGACTTGAACCCTGGACCCTCAGATTAAAAGTCTGATGCTCTGCCAACTGAGCTAGCCAGGCTCAGAAACCAAAAGAGCAAGTTGGTGCAGAGGAGAAACTAGTCAAGAAAATGAGCAGGAAACAATAGGGGAAACCTGCTGCTTTCTCTGGCCTGGTCAACACTACGAGTTTATATTGAATTTAGCAGCGTTAAATCTCATTAACCCTGCACCAATCCACAACGAAGCCCTTTATATCAATATAAAGGGCTCTTAATACCGGTATCTGTACTCCTCCCCAACGAGGGGAGTAGCACTGAAATCGGTATTGCCATGTCGGATTAGGGTTAGTGTGGCCACAATTCAATGGTATTGGCCTCCAGGCGCCATCCCACAGTGCACCATTGTGACCGCTCTGGACAGCAATCTGAACTCAGATGCATTGGCCAGGTTTACTGGAAAAGCCCCGCGAACTTTTGAATTTAATTTCCTGTTTGCCCAGCATGGAGCGCTGGATCAGCACAGGTGAGCATGCAGTCCCAGAATCAAAAAAGAGCTCCAGCAGGGACTGTACGGGAGATACTGAAGCTGATCTCTGTATGGGGAGATGAATCTGTTCTATCAGAACTCCGTTCCAAAAGACAAAATGCCAAAGCACTTGAAAAAATTTCCAAGGCCATGATAGTCAGAAGCCACAGCAGGGACTCAACACAGTGCTGAAACTTAAGGAGCTGAGACAAGCGTACCAGAAGGCCAAAGAATGAAATGGATGCTCACGGAGGGAGGGGCGACTGACGTCTGTAGCTATCCCACAGTTCCTGCACTCTCTGAAAACCATTTGAATTCTTGGCTGAGTTCCCAAAGTCTGAAGGGTCAAAAATATTGTCGCGGGTGGTTCAGGGTATATCTCGCCCCCCGCCCCCCGAAAGCAAATGGAAAAAAATTGTTTCTCGCCTTTTTTCAATGTCAACGTATGTCTACTGGATTCTGCTGGCAGACGCGGTGCAGCAGCATCCCCTTCCCTTCCGGACGGCAGACGGTACAGTAGGACTGGTATCTGTCATTGTCGTCCCGCGAGTGCTCCTGGCTGGCCTCAGTGAGGTCGGACAGGGATGCCAGGGCAAAAACGGGAATGACTCCCAGGTCATTCTCTTCTTTAAGCTTTGTCTCCTGGAGATTCAGTCCTGCCTGGAATATCATAGTAGCTGGAGGCTGCCCTCCCTTCCCCCCTTTGAGCTCTACTTGCAGAGGCAATAAAGTCAGTGTTGTTTCAAATCCATGCATTCTTTATTACTTCATCACACAAATGGGGGATAACGGTAGACCAGGAGAGGTGGGAGAGAAGGGAAGCAATGGGTGGGGTTGTTGCAGGGGCACCCCCTAGAATGGCATGCAGCTCATCATTTCTGCTGGATGTCTGGGGCTCTGACCTGGAGCCACCATTTGCCTGTCTGGGTCTTTAATTGGCTTACCTGATAGTCTAGACAGGACTGACTCTCTATTAGACAAAACTTAAAGAAGGAAATGACCTGGGGAGTCATTCCCATTTTTGTCCATGCGCCCCCAGCTGATCTCACTGAGGCTGGCCAAGAGCACCCATGACAGCAGCTGATAGTACAGTATAACTTGTAACTGTCATTGTCAATTTGCAAAGCAGCAGACAGTACAGTGTGGCTGGCAACTATCTTTGCTAATTTGCAAAAGGCAAGGGGATGCTACTGTGTAGCACTGCAGTACCATGTCTGTCAGCACCATCCAGTAGACATACAGTGACGGTGAAAAAAGGCTGAACGGGCTCCATGATTGCTGTGCTATGGCGTCTGCCCGGGCAATCCAGGGAAAAGGGCGCAAAATGATTGTCTGCCGTTGATTTCATGGAGGGAGGATTGAGTGATGACATTTACTCAGAATTACCCATGACACTGTTTTTGCCCCATCATGCACTGGTATCTCAACCCAGAATTCCAATGGGCGGGTGAGACTGCAGGAATTATGGGATAGCTACCCACAGTGCAATGCTCCGGAAATTGATACTAGCCTTGGTACATGGACGCACACTGCCAAATTAATGTGTTTAGTGTGGCCACGTTCACTTGACTTTATATAATCTGTTTCCAAAAACTGGTTTCTGTAAAATCGGAATAATCCCATAGTGTAGACATACCCTGAGACAGCTTTAGAACCCTCTACCCACTATACGGCCAAGAGACAGCAACTCTCAGATCCTGTGTGGATTGTCTGATGGGCTTGGGGCCAAGAGCAAACTGCGTACCCCCTGCCAGAGCAGGAGAAGTAAAAATAGGAGCTTCCTGAAAAATGGGAAGGGAAGAAGAGAGAAGCGGAGGAGCAAGTGGTAAAGGAAGAGAACGTGCAGACACAGGACCCTACCTAAATTCTTAAATAGATTACAAGAAATAAAGAGAGAGAGCAGCATAAAGAAATTTTAAAAAATCTTTCAGTAAGTATTGAATTAGAAACCTTTAAAATATCATTTTCACACTACCTTTACTTTTCTTCTAAATTCTACCAAAACAAACTAAGACTTGCCCCTAAACAGAACTGCACAAAAGCTTTAAATAAATTCAGATAACAGAAAAAAAACCCAAAACATTTATTTTTAAACTTGTTTTATAAGGACTAACCAGTCAGTCTGTGTTCTCTTCCCCTCAGCTTCCCAAAAGAAAAGCAAGAACACTCATCAATAGCAGATACATTAAAGCACCACTATCCACTCACTTCATGCTCAGAAGAGAACACTTTAACTCCTCATCGTGGTTAGCAAGGTCAGACACTTTCAACCACACTTCTCTAGTATCAGAGGGGTAGCCGTGTTAGTCTGGTTCTGTAAAAGCAGCAAAGAATCCTGTGGCACCTTATAGACTAACAGACGTTTTGCAGCATGAGCTTTCGTGGGTGAATACCCACTTCTTCAGATGCAAGTGGTGGAAATTTCCTGGGGCAGGTATATATAAGCAAGCAAGAAGCAAGCTAGAGATAACGAGGTCAGATCAATCAGGGAGGATGAGGCCCTGTTCTAGCAGTTGAAGTGTGAAAACCAAGGGAGGAGAAACTGGTTCTGTAATTGGCAAGCCATTCACAGTCTTTGTTTAGTCCTGAGCTGATGGTGTCAAATTTGCAGATGAACTGGAGCTCAGCAGTTTCTCTTTGGAGTCTGGTCCTAAAGTCTTTTTGCTGTAGGATGGCCACCTTAAAATCTGCTATTGTGTGGCCAGGGAGGTTGAAGTGTTCTCCTACAGGTTTTTGTATATTGCCATTCCTAATTTCTGATTTGTGTCCATTTATCCTTTTCCTTAGAGACTGTCCAGCGGGAAGAAGCAGCGGGCATCAGCGCCAGACAGCAGCTGCATTCAAGCAATCCCGCCTATTCGGTGCCGGATTGGAAGAAAACATGGTAAAAATCGTCCTCCAACAATCCCTTTGGCAAGCACGTCTCTAGCTAAGCGCCGGCCATTTCTCCTGCAAAGACACCCTCCCTGCTGCCAATCCCCGGCTACCCTGATTAACGTCGTAATGACTCGTTTTTTAAAACAAGGGGTCACGAAAGAAAATGGATCGGACCTTTTGCAAACAGCCTTTTTGTCAACAGATGGCCACGTTCTTCACAGCAGTGGGGGGAGCACACTTTGTAGTTTGTACAGGTCGAGTTTATTGCCCGCCCCCGAGGCTCCCAGCACCCCTCAATTCCCTCCCGCAAGCTCCCTATGTGCCCTCTCCCATCCCACTCTTTTTAGGGACTCCCTGAAATTCCCCCAATCTCATCCCTTACCAGAGAATCTCCTCACCCTTATTCTCCCCATACCAAGTTCCCCACACTTCTTCCCACACCAATGGCTCTGTTCTCACCCCCATTCCCACTTCCCCATGGCAGGGACTCTGTGTTCCCTCTATTCCCCCATGCCGGGGTCTTTGTGTACCCTCCCTTCCCCCCATGCCAGGTTCTTCCAATCTCCATAGGACGAGGGGTTCTGTGTACCTCCACTTATCCCCTCGCTTCATTTCAGGGCCCCCATTCTCTCCACCACTGTAGAGACTGTGTGCACCCCTATTTGCCTCTTCTCCCCCATTCCTCCCTCCTTCCCAAGTCAAGCTCTCCCAGTCCCCTTACCTGCCAGGGGTTCTGTGGGTCCCATTTTCTCCTCCCCCACTTCCACCTTACGCACTGTATTAAGGGCTCAGAGAGGCTCCGAGAAAGTTGCATACCAACAAACTGGCAGAGCATTAGGGGTAGAAATAGGGGCTACTCGAAACGGGGGAGAGGGTGGAGAAAAGAAGAAAAAGTGGAAAGTGGAGAGAACTTGCAGAATTAATATGCATGAGTCTATAAGTTTAAACTAGAACGAGGGAGGACAAAAGAGAGGACACTGCATAAAAGGTGGACTTAGAAGTTTAAGCAATTAGAGGTTCAACTAAGCAACTGTTTACATAAAAAACTGTTGTATTTTTACACTGCATTTTCTTCTCTCATGCTATTAGAAAACTCACTGAAAAACACCCACATCCTCCCACAATACAGAAGCAATACATATACTAAAAATTAGTTACAATCACTACATCCCTTCTCTAAATATACACATCAGAAACAGAAGTTAAACACCAACTTCCAAAAAATGTTTTTTAATGTAGTTTATACAGACTAACCACTCAGTCTGTGTTCTTTCCCTTCTACTTCCCCAGAGAAGAAAGAAAAATCATCAATAACAGACAACAACTGCATCAAAGCAATACTGCTTACTTGCTTTACACTCAGGAAAAAGCACTTTAACTCATCCTCCTACTTGTCCCTGCCAGCAGGTAGGGGATCTTGGGGGGCAATTACTGCACTGGTGGGGTGCAAAATAAACTTTATTAAGAAAATGCAAAAACAGGGAAAATTCAATAGTGAGGGGTGTGGGGTTTGTTATGGTAGACAATTGGGGAGGGGTTTCTTTTGGTGAACAGTAGGGGGGTTTCAATAGTGGGGTACAATACAGTAGGATACAACACGGTGGGTAACCAATTAACACAGAAATATAAATGTAACAGGTAGCTAACAATTTCTATGTAAAGGGTGTGTCACAGCAGCATATAACCAACTAACAGGTTTCAGAGTAGCAGCCGTGTTAGTCTGTATCCGTAAAAAGAACAGGAGTACTTGTGGCACCTTAAAGACTAACAAATTTATTTTAGCATGAGCTTTCGTGAGCTACAGCTCACTTCTTCGGATGCATAGAATGGAACACACACATAAATATCTCCTGTCTGTGTGTTCCATTCTATGCATCCGAAGAAGTGAGCTGCAGCTCACGAAAGCTCATGCTAAAATAAATTTGTTAGTCTTTAAGGTGCCACAAGTACTCCTAACCAACTAACAGTTATGGATAAAATATGTTAAATAGGAAACAATTCTAGGTAAAAATGTGTCACAGTGGTGTAAATGTAGAATGTGAGGTGTATCAGAGGGAAAAAAAGTAACCAATGGGGTTTTATGCTAGATTGGGATGGGGGAAGAGGAGCACAAGGCAAAGGCACTGCGGAGGGAGATTTAAACTTAGAGAGACACAGAGAACAAACAGACTGTAAGTGACTGGGGAAGCCCGGGGGAGAGGGGGGCTGACAGTGGGAAGACAGACTTAATCACAATTATACAGAACACAGCAAAATCTTATCTATGATCTAACTTAACCAAGACTACACAAATTAGCAAGTAACAAACACAATGCAACAATTCTCTAAGCCTAACTTAACCACAGCTATGCAAAATGAAATTACAATTTATCTAGACTAAAGGCTAAACCTAACCTAATGGGTGCACCTTATACTATGGGTAGTTACAGAGGGCACAGTGGTGTGTGCCCAGTGGTGGCTGCAGCAGTGGGGCGGCTGCAAGCAGGCTTATTTCTAGCAGCAAAGGCGCTGTGGAGCTAGAAGCAGATTACAGATACAGACCAAGGAGTTAGCTTGGGTTTGTCTGCTGGGGAAACAAGGCCAGCAGCTAAAATAATAAAATAAAAGTATAGAAAGTTTCTCAGAAGGATTCTTACCAGTCCCCAAGGCAGCAGCAAAGGCAGAGACAGGAACAGCAGCAGCATCAGAGGACACAGAGAGGACTCAATTCGCTTACAATAATCAGGAGATTTCCAGGCAAAATTCATTGTTCGTGGGAGGGGAGTTAAAAATGGGGGTATGCTCAAAAATAAAATGAGAGCGGAGAAAGGACCCCCCAGGACCCCTGGCTGATCAGACCAGGCAGCAATGCAGAAACCTTTCTGAGGTCTGATCAGAAAATGTCTGGTTATAAAGGCAAACTTAGGCAGTTTCCCACCAGTAATCCTGATAGGCTCCCTCTGTCACAGGGGAGGAGACACAGGGAAAAACTGCAGATAGGCACATGACATGCCTGGGCAAGTTCTGAGCTCACAGATATGACTCATATGCTCAGCTATGTGGCCACTTTAGGTCTTGCAGCTCTGGACATTGCCTACCCTACACCAAGCCCAGGTTTAACAAGGTGATAACAGGACTAACCCTTTGAACAGGGCAGTGGTCCCACTTAGCACGCAGCACAAGTGGCCATTCCTTTGAGAAGGGCAATGGCTCTTGGCAAACAACTTAAGGGGCCCTCCCTTTGAGAAGGGCAGTGGCCCTGGTAAACAACTTAACAGCCAGGGAGGGGCGGCCACAGGAGGAGAACAAAAACAAAATGGAGTAAGGGGACAGCTGTAAGAAACAAAATGGAATAGGGGGATAGCTGTAACAGACAAAATGGAATAGGGGGATAGCTGTAACAGACACTACTTAGGGAGACCAATCACTTTGTGTTAAAACAACCTCCCACGGCTATAGTCTAACGTCTAGAGTGCCTATATTTAGTGGTTACAGAGTGTAATTTAATACATCAAATCTCACTATGATCACAGAGACAGCGAGACTGACAAACAGCACACTGTATGCATGTCTCATTGTGGCACCTAACATATGAAGAAACTTTTTAAAATGCCTTTTTAGGTTCTGTTACAAATAAACGTCTTCTCGAATTTCACCAATCACTTCTTCTAACTAAGAGAGGAACACCTCTTCAGCCAATCAGATATTTCTTCCATAGCTTGTACTCACAGAGGCGGGACTAACAAACTGGAACTGGCTACGTTGGAATGACGCATCGGAACAGTTACGCACAAGAAGCACACATTGCAAGAGCCAAAGGTGCTAACGTGCTTCAGAAGAGATGTACACACTAAGCAATCTGCTCTTAAAGCAATGACGTCTGTTCCCCAGAGATCCCTGTTAGGCCTGCTCTACACTACGCGTTTATACCAAATTTAGCAGTGTTAAACTGAATTAACCCTGCACCCTTCCACACACCAAAGCCCTTTACCCCCAATCGGGGCTATTGCAGATTGTGTATTCCTTAGGCCACCCGATCTTAAACCGGCTGCCCAGCTCCCAATGGGGTCCAAACTCCAAATAGATCCCTTTTACCCTCTATAAGCTGTAAAATCCTGTGACCAGGGCAGCTGCCTAGCAGCCTGCGCATCTGCCTGCCAGCACGAGAGCTCGTAAGGCACTAATCCGGATAGTGGTGGCTGGGGGGTAAGAGGATGAAAAGCTAGCAGAGTGGTGCAGTGGAAGTGTGCTGGGCCCAGAGGTCAGTGGAGCAAAACCATCCTCTACTACCTGTGTGCTCATTTGTTTTCCCTCTGGGCCTTCCAGTGAGCCGGTGACCAGCAGAGCCCCAAGAGCCTAGGCCGTGAGGCAAGAGGTGGCTGAGGCAAAGCGGTGGCCTGCCAGGGAGCTCCCCGGCACCTCTGGCTGCCTGGGCTGAAGGCAAGAGGCAGGCCTGGGCGTGGCGAGGGCCTCCTGTCCTGGCCTGAGGCTGCAGTGCTTCCTGGTCCCCTTTTCCCACCACCCGGCAGGCGGCTGCTGTGGGAGAACACGAGGGATGCTCTGGGGGCGCTAGGCAGCGCTGTGTGTGTGGCTGTCAGGGGAAAGAGCCGAGGCTCCCGACTCGACCTGCCATTGACTCGCGTGGCTCTGCGCGGCCGTCAGCCGGGGCGGGGCGGGCTGCGGACGTGACTCAGGCTTGGGCCGCATGGCCGTGCTTTCCTGACGAGGCATGAGGCAGGCCAAGAGCTTTGTACAGCGTACAGGGAAGTGGGAGGGAGGTGTCTTTGAGCCGGCGTGTCTCCTCCGCTTCTCCCTTGCTGCTTGGGCGGAGGCGGGAAGGGAGTGAAACGTTCCCGGCTGAAGGTTTTGCGCTCGGCCTTGAGGATTAAGCCTGAGGCTCTGGCGTGGCTGCTGGGAGATGCGCTTTTGCAGCGCGGCCCCCCACACTCTTGTAGGCAGCAGGTGACCCCACTGTGTCCAAGAGGGAGCCTTCGAGGCGGCAAAAGGGGAACATCACGGCTCCCAGCAGACCTTGAGGAGCCCACAAGGAGCCTTCAGTGGCATCCCTGGGGGAGCATAACCCCCCCTCCTTTCCATTAACAGCTGAACTCACTGACCCATGATACCACAGAGACACCTACCAGCAGCTGGTTTGCCAGGGCCGCTGCCCAGCACCCTGCAGCGCTTCCTGCCAGTGCCAGAGCTCACCAGGCACTAGCCTGGAGCCAGGGCCGCTAGGCGCTGCTGAAGAAAAGCCAGCAGCGGGACACAGTGGAAGTGTCCTGTGCCCATAACACAGAGCTCGATTAATAAAAACCCTCTTCTGCCAGCACCGGGCCTCCTGCTTCTTACACTGGGCCTGCAAGCGAGGGGGCGGCTGGCACAGCACCAAGAGTCTGACCTGTGTGGCAGGAGGCAGCTGACGCCCGCAGCCTGCTGGGAGCTCCCAGAAGTTATTAAGGGACAGAGACTCCTCAATGCCCTTAGTGACAAGGGTTTGGGGTTCCCCAAGGCCAGTAAGGGGGTCACTATGTCTGTCTTATAACCCTGGGTGTCAGGTCGCAAGTCTAGGGGCTTGGCTACACTTGCAAGTTAGAGCCCATTAAAGCAGCCCCGGGTGCCCTAACTCCTGAGTTGTCCACACTGGCAAGGCATGGAGCGCCTGGGCTCTGCAGCTGGAGCGCTCCTGGTAATCCACCTCCATGAGAAGCATAAAGTTCACTTTGCCTCGGCTGAAATGCCCAGGTGTGAGTGTGACGACGTGTTGTATTACTGCACTGTGACTGGCCTCTGAAAACGTTCCATAATCCCCTGAAGTCAAGTGCCCACTGTGGTCATTGTTTTGAAATCGGCATGCGGATATTCCCTTTCAAAGCTCTGTTTCCGACAGCCGGCTGCTTATCTGCTCCGGGACAAAGCAACCATTACTGGGGAATGCTGCTGCCGATGATGCAGGGTGTGTGTGTGAGAGAGAGAGGTGGGGGAGGGGTGGTCTGCTGCTCTCTGAACTTACAAGACAGCATGCTGACACTCTCAGTCCCCCAAACACACTGTCTCTCCCCCCACATACACACTCCACCCCCGCCCCCCATTTGAAAAACACATTGCAGCCACTTACACACTGGGATAGCTACCACAATGCACTGCTCTCTGTGGCATTTGCAAGAGCTGCTAGTGTGGCCATTCCAGTGCGCTTGCAGCTGTCAGAGTAAACACACAGCAGCATTTTCCCTGCTGTGGTCTCCGAGGGCTGGTTTAACTCCCAGCGCTCTACATCTGCAAGTGTAGCCAAGCGCTAAATTTGCCAGGCCAACCTACATAACACCTAACATATTTGAACCTCTTCTTTTCACACGGTTGCTCAGTCTCATGGGCTGCTTTGTCTCCAGACAGATCCATTCTCTTTCAGAACAGCCTTGCTCTTTCTGTCTGTGTCAGAGTAAACACTCCCCTTCACTCTATTCTCAGACAAACACTAGTATTAACTGTTTGCTACTGATGGGTTTAGAAAGCATTTGTCAAATGGAAGATGCTGTTCCTGGAGGACTGTTCTGAAGATCCAGTACTTTATACCAGAAGAGAGGAGTTTTTCACCCCAGAGGGGGCTTGAACCCACAATATCTGGATTAGGAAGCTAATGTTTTCGCCATTAGGCCACTGAAGAGCAGTAGAAAGATAGATGGAAATTCCCTCTCATCATTGCACATTTCTCACATTCACTCAGAAGCCAAATACCCATTTAATGGCCTTACAGAAACGTCTGCATCCCCTGGCAGTGAGGCACCTGGGCAGGTCGCTGACAGAGCTGAGCACCACCTTTCTGCCAGCCATCGTTAGAGAAGAACCCCACCCTGGAGTCACCCCTCCTTCCTTCAGCACCTCCACGGCTGTGGCTCTGAGTGGCAGTAGGATGATTAGGGGGTGAATCCGGGGCTGGAAGGGGGGTAAGGTCGGCCTGTAAGGAGTAACCAGGTGGGGCAGACCCAGGGGGAGGCTGTGGGCTGCTGGTCAGTTTAGATCAAAGCTGCACAGCGACCTGACACCCAGGGTTCTACCTCGTCAGGAAAGCACGGCCATGCGGCCCAAGCCTGAGTCACGTCCGCAGCCTGGCCCACCCCGCCCCGGCTGACGGCCGCGCAGAGCCACGCGAGTCAATGGCAGGTCGAGTCGGGAGCCTCGGCTCTTTCCCCTGACAGCCACACACACAGCGCTGCCTAACGCCCCGAGAGCCTCCCTCGTGTTCTCCCGCAGCCGCCGCCTGCCGGGGTGGTGGGAAAAGGGGACCAGGAAGCACTGCAGCCTCATGCCCGGACAGGAGGCCCTCACCACGCCTAGGCCTGCCTCTTGCCTTCAGCCCAGGCAGCCAGAGGTGCCAGGGAGCTCCCTGGCAGGCCGCCGCCTCAGCCAGGAAATAAGGAAAAGGGGATGAATGAAGAAGTCAGGGCTGCCAGAGAACAAGCTGCCCCCCTTTACAAAGAGAATGAAAGAACCTGTCAAAGCCTGGGATTGAAGCAGGAACCTTTAGATCTTCAGTCTAACGCTCTCCCAACTAAGCTACTTTGGCAGCTGTATAGCAGCATTTTGGCCTGTTGCTTCTCTGCCTGGGAGGTTTTTGCAGCAGTTGCACACAAAAAGGACGTCATTGGGAGCGGCCCATGAAGACAAGACTCGCTTTTGCCTGCCTTGCTCAGCTTGACTTGCTGCCTCACCCCATTCCTGCCCTAGTGGCCGGGTTGACCTGGTGGTGGAAGGGGACTGGGGGCCAGTGACATGGGGAGGAGGTTGAGCTGGACCCTGAGCTAGACTAGACCCTGGAGGCGAGAGTCTGGCCACCACTTGCCGCCCCACCCTGTTGTCCTGGCTTCCCCCACTGGGCGTCAGTTCGGGAGGGAAATGGGGCTTCTGCCTCCCCTCCCCGATTTTCACACCGCAGAGGAGTGCGAACAGGAAAACGAACGGCTGCTCCACACCCCCACCGGAGGAACCCGGTGCCCTTAGCTGTGGGGAGTAAGAACTAAGAAGTGGCTGTTGGCTGACAGGGCCTGTCCCCGAGGAGTTGGAACAGCAGCTGCCGCCTCCCCCTCGGCTCCAGGCTGTGGGAAATGCTCATTGCCTGGCTGCATGGGCGGCTGCTGCTCCGTGCTCTGGAGAGCGTCTGTATTGCTCTGTCAACCCCCCGTCTTCACTGAGCCAGTCTGGTAAGGTCCCAAGTGCCCCCTCCGGCCTGGCAGCTGAGAGTCTGTGCAGACATCAGCCCCCCTGCCAGCCCCACAGGCAGCAGCAGCACCAGCCCCCCCAGCACCACAGGGGCACTCGATGCACTTCCTGTGGGGAAATGGCTCCTTGGCGTCCAGCTGCTAGAGTGAGAGCCAGGAGAGAGCAGTGTCTGGCTCAGCTTGGGGGAGAGAAGAGACCTGGTGAGTGCAGATCTCCCTCAGCCTCCCCCGCAAGGCTGCTCAGTTTTATTGTCACTGTGATAGTCGGTGCTTCCCTTCAGGGCCGGCCCTAGAGGGATCCGGGGTATGGGACAAATCCCCCCTTTCCTCCCCAGGCCCTGCCCCCCACTCCACCCCTTCCCCCAAGCCCCCACCCCTGTCCCATCTCTTCCCGCCCTGCACCTTCCTGCCCCATTCCTCTCCCTCTCCCACTCTCCCTGCTCCTCCCCCGCCAGCGCCTCCTGCACCCCACTGAACAGCTGATCACTGGCAAGTGTGAGGAGCTTGTCAGCAAGGCCTGTAGTGGGGGGGGGGGGGAGCTGGCTGCCAGTGGGCACTGAGCACCTTTTTTTCTCTCTGTTGGTTCTGCAGCCCCGTAGCTCCCATGGAGTCGCTGACTCAGCTCCTTTCACACTCTAGAGAGAGGAGCAGAACCAGGGCTATGGCTGATCTATGGGGCACCAGGTGAGTGGCAGAGGCTTCAGGCACTGAGAGTTTGCCCAACCCCTCAACAACACAGTGTGAGGTGGTGTCCCAGGCATCTCGATGAAAGGAGCAGAACAGGATTTACTTGTGGTGGGGAGAGAATTGAGAGTGTCTCAGGGGGTTGTACAGAGGTGTTGCCCGGGTGAGAGACTGGCTAAAACACAGGCCTCGCTGTGAGCAGGATTTGACCCTGCGCAGGGGAACCCTATTGGATTTCAAGTCCAACGCCTTAACCACTCGGCCATCACAGCTGTGAGCACAAAACTGCCCCAATGCCAGAGAAACTGGTAAAGAATCCCAATGCCCAGGCGTGAAGTCATCTGAACTACAGGATTCCCACAGCAAACCTGGCTCCCAAAGCACAGGGGGGATTTGGGGTTTGTTCTGTTTGCTTAGCCAGGTGCCACAGGAGTCTTTGCTGCTTTTACAAATCCAGACTAACACGGCCCCTCTGATACTCCTAGTGACACTCTCCAATGGATCCCCATCCTCCACCCACCTTGAGCTAGGTAGGAGTGGATCATCATTATCCCTACTTGAGAGAGGGAGAAGCTAAGGCTGAGAAAGGAGAATTGACTTGTCTTAGGTCACACAGCCAGCCAGTGGCAGAGTTGGGAATAGGACCCAAGAGCCCTGATTTTGAAACTAACCATCAGATCGTGAATTTCAAACACTGAATGACCTGAATAAAGTGCTCTCAGATGAGCTCCAGACCAACAACAGTTCACAGTAATTATTCAGCAAGTATTTGAGGAGACCTGCAATGTTAGAGAGAATCATGAACTGCTCAGAGACCATTAATGCAGCAAAGCAGCAAAATTTGTCAACATATAACAGGTTATGACTTATTTCCTTGGTCTTAAAAGAGAACAACAAGGACCTGAATCTCCTCCCTGTCAATAACCCCCTGCTCAGCCAATCAGGGTAGAGACTGAGGACGGGAGGCTGAGGGTTCTCACCAGAGAGCCCAAAGGATGGCCCAGGTCACTGGTGGGGATCACTGCCTGAGCACTATTTCAGCCCCACATTTTTGGGTGGACCTCCCACAGTGGGAGCTGCAGAGCACTCCCCCACAACACACACACACACACACACACACCCCGCTCCTGGTGTTGGGAGGGGAACAGGTGAAAGGACAAAAGAAGCAAGAGACAAAGAGAAAGGAGGGAGGGATGGATGGAGGAAAAGGTGAAACAGAAAGGACAAACCCTAATGACCACAGTGATTCTATGGGACAAAATCCCAGGTGCGGAATAAAATTCTGCCTCCTTAAGCTCGTGTTTTCCATGCCTAGAATTCAACTGTCACCAGATGGATCAGACCGAACAGGTTTCAAACCTCGAGGAGGCTCTTACCTTCTAAACAGGGATGGCTGTTTTCTAGTAAAATCACTAAAAGGGAAGGAGAAAACTCGAAAGAGGTTCCTCCTGGCGCTCACATCTGTGAACCCGAATACTCTCTCAGTCCTCAAAGAGAGACCTGGAGAAGGAGACTTGCTGAAGCAAAGCCACAGGGTCTCTGAGGTTTCCTGGCCCCTCGCCCCTGTCCTGCCTGGCTGATGTCAGCATCTCTCTGTGAGGTCACCACCTCCCCACCACCTTTGACCAATAGTCTGAGGTCCTGCAAAAGGCCTTTGTGATGTCACTGCCACACCCCTCCCTTGCTGTGCTAATGTCCTGCCCCTGGCCAGGCACTTTGGAGGTTTGAGCTACTCCCTGTGGATCACCCCACTCAAGGAGCGTTCGTTCTAGGCAGCAAGCCGGTTAGGCAGGGAAACATCAGATGCTGCTCCCAATGCTACACTCAGCTTTTCAGAAATTAGTCGCCTTTATGGCCAGAAGAGACGATTAGAGCATCTAATCTGACCACTTGAGGATCACTTGAGCTGCAGTCAAGCACTCTACCGCTGAGCTATACCCCCACAATGACCTGAGTAGGGAATCGTGATTTTCAGGACTTTGAAGGACAAACCCTGATTCATCAAGCTCCTTTGCCATTCCCAGACCACAGGTGGTTTTAAAAATGGGGTTTGATTAAACTTCTTAAATGTGGCAAACACCACAGCTTGCACACCCACCGATATAGCTTCTCCCACTGACATAGCTGCCACCTCTTGCAAAGTGGATTAACTACACCCACAGGAAAACTCTCTCCCATCAGCATAGAGCAGTGGTTCTCAAGCTGTGGGTCAGGCCCCCAAAGTGGGTCATAACCCTGTTTTAATGGGGTTGCCAGGGCTGGCATTAGACTTGTTGGTGCCTGGGGCTGAAGCCAAATTTCTGAGCCCCACCACCCAGGGCTGAATCCTTCAAGCTCTGGTTTTGCCCTCCCCTAACTGGGGCAGGGCTCAGGCTTTGTCTCCCCTGCCTCTGCCCAGTGTGGAGGGGCCTGGTCCATCTTTCCAGGGCCATGGAGTAAGTTTTTTTGGGGCAGAAGGGGGTTGCAGTGAAAGGAAATTTGAGAAACGCTGGCATAGAGCCTCTGAATATGTCTAGACTTGGCTCCCTGTGGCAGATCAGACACTGAAAGTACAGCCATGGAGACACCACACACCAGCCTTGCCTAACAGGCAAGAATCAAACCTCCACAGAAAGACACCTGTTGTTTTCTAACCCATCTCCCTAAGCCCTCAGCCACCACCACTTAACAAAGGGGCTTTTCTACACGATGGTTCTGGTCTCACTGAAGGGTCATTTCCAATTGTTTGCTCAGACCAGCATTAGGGGAAATGGTGCCCTGGGCAAAGCTTGTACTTTGGCACTTCCCCATTGCCCCTGGACGATCCCCACTCCCCCTTTACCGCTAGCTCCTGCACTCCCACCCCTTGCACCTCCTTCACCCCTAACTCCTGCCCCCTCCTGTGCCCCCTTTGCCCTTAACTTCCTGTGCCACCAGCCATTGCCCCTCTCCTGCAGCCCCTTCACATGGCTCCAGTGCTGGGGGCCCCACACTTGTTCTCCCTTTCCCTGGGCTTTGGCATCACTAGCCCCTGCTTAGCGAGTAGGGTTCAGTGGTTCCCAAAATGTGGGGCATGACTCCTAGGGGGACACAGAGGAACATTCATGGGGGCACCTCAGGGCCTGAGCCAGCCCCCATGGAGGGAGCAGCACTCAGCCCCACTCTGCCCCAGCTCTTCCCCAACCCCAACGTCAGCCTGGGGCTCTGGCTCCCAGCTCAGCCTCGACCCCCTTACCCCTGTCTGCACCCCTCTCCCCAGCAAGCCACAGCCCCACTCCCAGCCTCAGTTCTTGACTGCGGCTTCCAAAGGGCCACAGCCATGGCTAAGAGGGCACAGAGTGAAATGTTTGGGGACCACTGGTTTAGGGTGATGTTCTCAATCACTTCTATGAAGTCCAATAAAAGCTATTCCTCACCCACCCACCCCTCCATCAGGACAGTCTAGGTATGTTCTGCTGCCCTTCACTCATGCAGGAAGGATAATAACATTTCATTCCATTGAATCCTAAAGTGATTTGTAACCCACCACCAGCCGAAACTGGTCATTTTGGGAAAGCAGCCCCATCATGCTGCATACCTAGGCAGAGTAGGTGTGTCTGTGCAAACACGCTCTGTTCCTGAAGTCTTTCCCCCAGCTCCTCACTAGATGTGAGGGGGGAGCTCATTCAGCCCCTGCTTCTGCGTAGTATTTAAAAACTCCTTATTGTCCCTAGCTCTGCTGGCCTTAGATTTCTCCTCCTGTCCCTTTTTAACAGCTCAGATGAGGTGGCCGAGTGGTTAAGGTGATGGACTGCTAATCCATTGTGCTCTGCACGCATGGGTTCAAATCCCATCCTCATCAGATGCATTTAGTTTTCACCCCTCCTTTGTAGACAACCATCTCCCCCTTTGGTACAATGACAGCTCAAACGATCTTGCTCCTTGCAAACAAAAACCTTCTCGGAAACTCAGAACTCCCTTGCTTTAAATAAAATGTCTAAATCCCATATTTCTTTAAAAAAGAAATTCTCTAGTGCTGTATTTCTTAGTTTTTATCTCAAGAGGTAACATCCTCATCTTCTCCCCCAAACACCCTGGGACCTGCCCAAATTATTAAAATACCCTCAACCCGAGCAAGGCCAGAGCAGTGAACCAGAGCTAGTGTCTAGGCCAAGCTGTTCTGAAGGAGGCAACTCAAACATTTTCTCCCTGCTTCCCTTGGCAAGGTCTGACTGAGAAAACAAAATTCCCCAAACTGAAAATTTTCTGCTGAAAAACTAATACTAGTCTGTTTGGGGACTTTGGTTTGCAAGTATTATTGTTATTATTCTCTTCTGATTTCTGAATCAGTTCAGTTCAGTCTTTGTCCTCCAGGTGTGTTTCCAGCTGCTGAGTTGTGGGGGAGAGAGGCCAAGTCATGATGTCTCTTCCCCTCTTTCATAGTTTCTTCCAACTTGCTAGGAAGCTCCTTTGTTACCATGTGACTCAAGCAGTGTCCATTGTCTCTGTGCTATCTCGGAGAAGTCTGCATTGTACACGGTTCCTGGGATAGTCCTTGGGAGTGTGGATCCCTTCAATGGGCCAGCAGCGAGTCTGGCTCCTTCCTTGTCACACCTGAAAGGCTGGTGGGGGGCATTTCTCAACCTCATAACATATTTCAGTAACACACACAGAGCAAAACTTCATAACTTCCCAACCAATGCGAGCACACACAATCCAACACGATATTAATGTTCAACAGATCAAGACTTTTGAAATGATACGTCACAAGGCAGACTTTGAACAAACCATATAATCATTATATGAGAGTGGTGAATATGGGGCTTCCAGGTGCTGCTCTGAGCACAGCCTGCCACACCTGGGCTGACATTGCAATGGAGACGTACCCTTAGAGTCCATCTCTCCTGGGATAAAGATGGCCAACACCTGACTCTCTGCCAATCCCCACTGGGCCCTGACAAGTGTTGTTTGTGTTTGTATTCTATACAGCAGAGGAGCAGATGAAGTTTTGCTCCCCAGGTGTGTGTGTGATTCTTTGGACAGGTCTACACTACAAAATTAGGTTGGTGTAATTACATGGCTTAGGCTGGCAATGCAGTTCTATCAAGCTAATCCCGGTTAGATAGTGGCTCAGCTGTCAGAACTTTCTGGAGCTATGAAAGGGGAGGGGCCCATGGCTCTGTAGCAGGAATGCAGGTCAGGCGAGTTCACGGCAGGCATGGTGGGATACTGGAGGAGGCCAGTTATGGTGATATAATGAACAGCAGCGTCTACTCTGACATTTGTCACTTTAAGTTTGCTGCAAAAAGCACTAGGCCTCTCTTAGAGGTGGTTTTATTTTGTCACCAAAACAGGGCAATTTTGTCCCAGACGTGGCATTGCAGTGTGTGCACCAGCCACAAGCTGCTGACCGAGGGAGCGTTGTGTGTTTTTCACACAGCTGAGCAATATAATGATGCTGAAATAACCTTGTAGTGCAGACCTGGCCAAAGATTCTCTCTCTCTCTCACACACACACGCACACACACACACGCACACACCTTGCAAGGAAAACCTCACCTGCTCCTCTGCTTTGCAGAATCCAAACACAAGCAAAGCTTGTCAGGCCCCAGTGGGGATGGCAGGGAGTCAGGTGTGGGCAGACACTGTGCTGTTGCCACAGGCAGGCACCATGGCTTAGCTGGCTAAAGCACCTGTCTTGTAAACAGGAGATCCTGGGTTCAATTCCCAGTGGTGCCTTATTAACTAGCTCTTGGGCAACCTGGTATTGGCTACTGTGGGAGGACAGAGCTCTTTGGTCTGGTCCAGTATAGTTGTTTAAATTATACTCACAGGCACTGATAACAGACTTACTGAAAGTTTGGGAGTTAAGAGCTGATAGGTCAGTGGTTCAGCCTGTCACAGATGTCCCCCTCCCTCTGGGACAGGGGCAGGTCTGGGTTAACAAACCAAATGGCTCATTGTGGCTGCTAGAACCTGTGGGCAGCTCATTTAGTTTGCACCGAGGGATGAGTCCTGCTTTGTGCACCGTGTGTGAGAATGAAAATCCTAAACCGCCCTTTGAAATAACAAATGCAGCAGGACGTGTTATTGTCCCTGCCCCAAAGCAGACAGACCAATGGAGAAATGCCATTGAGTCCAGGGTAATACTCCACTGCCATTTTACCTTTTTTGCTTGCTAAACTCCCTCCCAACCTTGAGGGCTCCCAGAGCCCAGTATTGACCCTGAGCCGAGATGTCTACGCTGCAAATTTACCACCTCATGGCCCTTGCCTGGGATCCTGAACTGGCATGGGACACCCGTGGGTGTTTCATCGCAGGGCGGACATAGCCTAGCATTATGTCTACACTGCCATTAACACACCCAAGTCACTATTCTCAAACCCTTGGTCAGTTGATTCAGGCTTGTGGGGCTTGTGCTGCAGGGTTATAAAATGACAGTGTAGACACTTGGGCTTCAGCCCAGCCTCCGAGACCCCACGAGGGGTGAGGGGCTCGAAGCCTGGGCTCCAGTCTGAACCCAAATGTCTACGCTGTAGTTTTTAGCTCCACAATCTGAGCCCATAGGAGCCCAAATCAGACCATCCAGGCCAGCGGGATTTTGTCACAGTATAGATGCCCTCTCAGGGTATGTCTACACTGCAATGTAAGCCCAGGGTTAGCAGAAGTCATGTCAGCAGCCCCAACACATAAACATAAACCACGAGGGAAAGACCCACCCCCCAGATAAGCTGGACAGTGTCCTTCTCCCTACGGTTCGTAAGTCCAGCAACCAAAAGTCCTTTAACATGAGCCATCCCCTCTCTGCACCCCACTCACAGCTGTTGTCCTTAGTCAGAGCAAGCCCAGAGGTGCCTCTGTAGAGTTCACCTGCCATCCTGGGTGGAAAGGGGGGGGAAATAAGAAGGCACCGTACTCACTATGTTGTCTAGGGACTCACTCATCCCTCTACAGCCACCCTGTCCTAACGTTGGTCTGATACCTACATTTTAGTACCCGTCCCCTGCCTAGCAAGTGCTATTGAATTGAGGGTGAGTCCCTCAGTCGGGGTCTGCCAAGCACAGTTGTGCTGCCCTCGATTCACACAACAAGGATAACAACCCTTTATTTCTCCTGCCCCTATAACATGGAGACTGGGAGTCCAACACCAACCACAAGTGATCATTTCGGCAAGCAACCCAACCTATTTCCAACATACTGTAAAATCCACATGCAGACTCATACACGAAACCTTGCAAGAAAATCTTCCTGAGGGGGTCTGAAGCACCTGCTGCTGGAGGGAAGGAGGGAGCCGTGGATTGGGATTGAGGAGCAGCATGAGGAGAAGGAGCCTGTGGGTTGGGACAGAGGAGAAGGGTGAAGAGGAGCAGGCTCCGGTTGGGAGTGAGGAGCAGTGAGCATAGGAGGGACTGAGGGTTGGGTCTGAGGGGCACTGGGAAAAGAGGCGACATGGGTTTAGGCTGAAGAGCATCTTCATTTGGGGATCCAACAGGACAGGGGAAGGCAGCAGGTGATTCTAATTCCTTAGGGATATTCTCTGTGTGTGTGTGTGTGTGTGTGTGTGTGTGTGTGTGTGTGTGTGTGTGTGTGTGTGTGTGTGTGTGTGCGTGCAGGGGAGGAACATGCTCTATGCCCAGAGGCCTTTATTCCTCCAGGCTGCAAGGACAGAGGGGCTGTCAGGAAGTTGCCCCTTCAAACCACACACAAAAGGGCCCTTCTGAGGAAAGGGAAAATCCTGAAGAGAAAAAGTAACATCAAAGAGGACTCCAGCAAGACAGTGTGAGATCTTGGTGAGCCGTTTATCACCTGACCAGGGACTTGAAACCTGGACCCTCAGATTAAAAGTTTGATGCTCTGCCCACTGAGCTAGCCAGGCTCACAAAGAAAAACAGCAAGTTGGTGCAGAGGAGAAACTAGTCAAGAAAACAAGAGTGGGAAACAATATGGGAAACCTGCTCTCTCTGGCCTGGTCAACACTACGAGTTTATATCAAATTTAGCAGCGTTAAATTGCATTAACCCTGCACCCATCCACACAACAAAGCCCTTTATATCGATATAAAGGTCTCTTAATACCGGTATCTGTACTCCTCCCCGACGAGGGGAGTAGCGTTGAAATCGGTATTGCCATGTCGGATTAGGGTTAATGTGGCCACAATTCGACGGTATTGGCCTCCGGGTGCTATCCCACAGTGCACCATTGTGACCGCTCTGGACAGCAATCTGAACTCGGATGCACTGGCCAGGTTGACAGGAAAAGCCCCATGAACTTTTGAATTTCATTTCCTGTTTGCCCAGCGTGGAGCGCCGATCAACACAGGTGACCATGCAGTCCCAGAATCAAAAAAGAGCTCCAGCATTGACTGTAGGGGAGATACTGAAGCTGAACTTTGTATGGGGAGATGAATCTGTTCTATCAGAACTCCGTTCCAAAAGACAAAATGCCAAAGCATTTAAAAAAAATCTCCAAGGCCATGATAGATAGAGGCCGCAACAGAGACTCAACACAGTGCTGAAACTTAAGCGTACCAGAAAGCCAAAGAATGAAATGGACGCTCACGGAGGGAGGGGCGACTGACAAGTGTAGCTATCCCACAGTTCTCGCACTCACCGAAAACCATTTGAATTCTTGGCTGAGTTCCCAAAGCCTGAAGGGTCAAAAACATTGTCACGGGTGGTTCAGGGTATATGTCATCACTACCCCCATGAACGCAAAGGGGAAAAATCATTTTTTGATTTATGTCGACTGGATGCTGCTGGCAGATGTGGTGCTGCAGCGCTACACAGCAGCATCCCCTTCCCTTCCATTCTGGCCGGCAGACGGTACAGTAGGACTGTTATCCGTCATCGTTGTCCCGTGAGTGCTCCTGGCTGGCCTCCGTGAGGTCGCCCGGGGGCACCTGGGCAAAATGGGAATGACCATTTACTCTCTGGTTCTTTAGTAGGTTTGCCCGATAGTCCAGACAGGACTGACTCTCCCATTAGACAATACTTAAGGAAGGGAATGACCTGGGGAGTCATTCCCATTTTTGTCCCTGTGACCCCAGTTGACCTCACCAAGGCCGGCCAGGAGCACCCATGACAGCAGCAGACGGTACAGTATAACTGGGAACTGTTATTGTCAACTTGCAAGGCAGCAGACAGGACAGTATGGCTGGTAACCGTCTCTGCTAACTTGCAAAAGGCAAGGGGATGCTGCTGTGTAGCACTGCAGTACCACGTCTGTCAGCACCATCCAGTAGAGATACGGTGACAGTGAAAAGAGGCTGAATGGGCTCCATGGTTGCCGTGCTATGGCGTCTGCCCGGGCAATCCAGGGAAAAGGGTGTGAAATGATTGTCTGCCGTTGCTTTCACGGAGGGAGGATTGAGTGACAACATTTACCCAGAATCACCCACGACACTGTTTTTGCCCCATCAGGCACTGGGATCTCAACCCAGAATTCCAATGGGCAGGAGAGACTGCGGGATCTATGGGATAGCTATAGCATAGCTACCCATAGTGCAATGCTCCGGAAATCAACGCCAGCCTCGATACATGGACACACACGGCCGAATTAATGTGCTTACTGGGGCTCCGTGCACTCGACTTTATACAATCTGTTTCCAAAAAACAGTTTCTGTAAAATCGGAATAATCCCATAGTGTAGACATACCCTGTGGTTAACAACTTTGGTGGCTAATTGAAAGGCTGATGGTTCAAACCCAAGTGAAGATGGAGGTGGTTTTTTTTTAGTGATGAGAATCCAGTACATTTTAACAGGCAGAAAATCTTCTCAATGCTGCTCTAGCCTCATTGGGCAAGCATAAGTATTGCTTTTCTTAGATGCATTGGTGGTATAGTAGCGAGCATAGCTGCCTTCCAAGCAGCTGACTTGGGCTCGATTCCCAGCCAATGCAGGGATGTGATGTTTTCTCTCCTGGGAATTGGTTTAATTTCAGTCACATTGTATCAGTTTATCAATGGAATGACAAAATCCATGTGCTGCAGGTCATTCAACACACAATGGAGGAAGAAAGGGGCAGGACTATACAATGAGCTGTTGGAGTTATCCTGGTATTACAATGTTAGGTTTTTTTTTTTTTTTAAATCCTTTACTTCCCTCTCCCTTTTAGACTCAGATCCTTTAAGGTCAGAAGGGACCAATGTGATCATCTAGTCCAACCTGCTGCACCTTGCAGGCCAAAAGACCCCACCCACCCACTCCTGTAATAGACCCGGGAGCGGAGGCAGCTCTGTGCACTGCCCCTACCCCAGGCAGCACATGGAGGCCCTCTGCTCCCCTCCCCATGGGTGTGCAGAGATGTGCCAGCAGCACTGAGGTGGCTCCCTGCCCACTCTGCCTCCGTCACACTGTGCCGCTTCCAGAAATGGCCAGCATGTCCCAGCATCCCCTGGTGTGGGGGGAGTGTCTCCATTCACTGCCCCTGCCCCGGGTACCAACTCCGCAGCGCCCATTGGCCAGGAACTGCAGCCAATGGGAGCTCTGGTTGCGGCGCCTGCAGGCAGCGGCACACGGAGACCCCCTGGCCCCACCCACCTACGAGCTGCTTATGCAGGGTTGTGTGTACCAGTCACTTTGGGAGCTGCAGTGCCCAGGGTAAGCGTCACCCATCCTGCACTCCAACCCCCTCCCCCAGCACAGAGCCCACACCCCGCACCCAAATTTCCTCCCAGAGCTTTGCTTGTCTTCCTTTCACCCAGAACCGCCCTTCTTCTCCTGAGCTGCAAGTAGCCATCCCTGGGAAGCCAAGAGGCAGGCACAGGATTCTACCTCCCAGCAGCCAACCGCATCTCCCCAGGCTTTGCAGAACGAATGGTGATGCTCTACTAACCCTACTTAGCCGCACTGAGGCGCTTAGCTTCTGCCCTGCCTTCCTCAGCTCGACTTTCCTCTTTTGCCCCATTCTTGCCTCACTCCCTCCTTTGGCAAGTCACACAGAAGAGGCAGCAGGAAGAGCCGGACGCCATAGGCCAACCTCCAAGGGCAGAGGAGACCAAGCCACAAGGCTTCAAAAGGTGACTGGCCAAGATCCTCTAGCTTTCCCCTGCTGATGCCAAGGCTTTTTCCTCAGCTCATTTCACCACCCTCTGCCATGCAGGGGTTGGGGTTTATCGCAGGTGTTACCCGAAATTGGGCCAGCTAGTCAGCGTAGGGAGGACTAATGACCCACCAGAGTTTGGCAGAAAGCAGCACATTTGTTATAATGACAGCTAAGCTCAAAATAAGCGGGGGAGGGGGTCACACTCGCATACTCACGCTCCCAGGACTGGCAGGGAACTGGAGATGTCAGGATTCTGCAAGGTAAGTGTCCCACAGCACAGCTATGGATGGTGCGATGAAGGTAACTCTCCCTGAGGCACAATGAAATACAATGCAGAGAACCACTGGCCAGGCGGTCCGGGCAAAGGGCATTCACTGGAGGTACAAGCTTGTGAGTGCTCTCCTGAGCACAGGGCCCGTCCCCCTTTTAAGGGCCTGCACCTCATGGCCTGCGACTAGAGATGACTTGGCTGCATCTGGTTGGTCACACTCCACCTTGGGCAGTGTCCATGCTCTGGGTGTGTGATCGCTGCCTAATTAGAGTCCCAGACACCTTGTCTACCTGGGAGCTCTTCTGCTCTTCAACCAGAACATTCATCCCAGGAGCATTCCAGGAGGGAGCAGGAGGGGGAAAACCACTTCACAGGCATTCAGAGAGGGAGAGGAGACAAAAGTGGGAGCAGGGGAAGTATAAGAGACCTTCTGCGCATAGAAATCACTCCTGCTCTTACAACAGCAGAGATAGGCCAGTAGGAGCTGGGAAAATTAAGCCATTGTGTTTCTGTCTGGTTTCAAACCAGGGACCTTTTGCGTGTTAGGCAAACATGATAACCACTACACTACAGAAACTCTGTCACAGGGTTTTGCCTCTCCCTTCATAAGAGCATAAGAATGGCCATACTGGGTCAGACCAAAGGTCCATCCAACCCCATATCCTATCTGCCAACAGTGGCCAATGCCAGGTGCCCCAGAGGGACTGAACAGGTAATGATCAAGTGATTTCTCTCCTACCATCCATCTCCACCCTCTGACAAACAGAGGCTAGGGATACCATTCCTTACCCATCCTGGCTAATAGCCATTCATGGACTTAATCTCCATTAATTTATCTGCAAAAAGAACAAGGAGTACTTGTGGCACCTTAGAGACTAACACATTTATTTGAGCATAAGCTTTGCTGGGCTAAAACCCATTTAATCGGATGCATGCAGTGGAAATAAAGCAGTAAGATATATATATATACACAGAGAACATGAAAAAAATGGGTGTTGCCATACACACTCTAACAAGAATGAGCAGTTAAGGTGAGCTATTAGCAGCAGGAGAAAAAAACCTTTTGTAGTGATAATCAGGATGGCCCATTTCCAACAGTTGACAGGAAGGTGTGAGTAACAGTAGGGGGACAAATAAACATGGGGAAATAGTTTGACTTTGTGTAATGACCCATCCACTCCCAGTCTTTATTCAAGCCTAATTTAATGGTGTCCACTTTGCAAATTAATTCCAATTCAGCAGTCTCTCATTGGAGTCTGTTGTTGAAGGTTTTTTGTTGTAATATTGCGACTTTTAGGTCTGTAATCGAGTGACCAGGGAGATTGAAGTGTTCTCCGACTGGTTTTTGAATGTTATAATTCTTGACATGTGATTTGTGTCCATTTATTATTTTACATGGAGACTGTCTGGTTTGGCCAATGTACAGGGCAGAGGGGCATTGCTGGTACATGATGGCATATATCACATTGGTAGATATGCAGGTGAATGAGCCTCTGATAGTGTGGCTGATGTGATTAGGTCCTATGATGGTGTCCCCTGAATAGATATGTGGACAGAGTTGGCAACAGGCTTTGTTGCAAGGATAGGTTCCTGGGTTAGTGTTTTTGTTGTGTCATTGCTGGTAAGTATTTGCTTCAGGTTGGGGGGCTGTCTGTAAGCAAGGACTGGCCTGTCTCCCAAGATCTGTGAGAGTGAGGGATCGTCCTTCAGGATAGGTTGTAGATCCTTGATGATGCGCTGGAGAGGTTTCAGTTGGGGGCTGAAGGTGATGGCTAGTGGGGTTCTGTTCCTTTCTTTGTTGGGCCTGTCCTGTAGTAGGTGACTTCTGGGTACTCTTCTGGCTCTGTCAATCTGTTTCTTCACTTCAGCTGGTGGGTACTGCAGTTGTAAGAACGCTTGATAGAGATCTTGTAGGTGTTTGTCTCTCTGAGGGTTTGGAGCATATATGTGGTTGTATCTTAGAGCTTGGCTGTAGACAATGGATTGTGTGATGTGGTCTGGGTGAAAGCTGGAGGCATGTAGGTAAGTATAGCGGTCAGTATGTTTCCGGTATAGGGTGGTGTTTATGTGACCATCGCTTATTAGCACTGTAGTGTCCAGGAAGTGGATCTCTTGTGTGGACTGGTCCAGGCTGAGGTTGATGGTGGGATGGAAATTGTTGAAATCATGGTGGAATTCCTCAGGGGTTTTCGTTTCCATGGGTCCAGATGATGAAGATGTCATCAGTGTAGCGCAAGTAGAGTAGGGGCATTAGGGGATGAGAGCTGAGGAAGCGTTGTTCTAAGTCAGCCACAAAAATGTTGGCATACTGTGGGGCCATGCGGGTACCCATAGCAGTGCCCCTGACTTGAAGGTATACATTGTCCCCAAATCTGAAATAGTTATGGGTGAGGACAAAGTCACAAAGTTCAGCCACCAGGTTTGCCGTGATATTATCGGGGATACTATTCCTGACGGCTTGTAGTCCGTCTTTGTGTGGAACGTTGGTGTAGAGGGCTTCTACCTCTATAGTGGCCAGGATGGTGTTTTCTGGAAGATCACCAAAGGACTGTAGTTTCCTCAGGAAGTCAGTGGTGTCTCGAAGATAGCTAGGAGTGCTGGTAGCGTAGGGCCTGAGAAGGGAGTCTACACAGCCAGACAATCCTGCTGTCAGGGTGCCATTGCCTGAAATGATGGGGCATCCAGGATTTCCAGGTTTATGGATCTTGGGTAGCAGACAGAATACCCCTGCTGCTTTTTTGGCCTGCTGCTTCTCTGTCTGGGATGTTTTTGTCAGCACTGGCACCCAAAGAGGACATCATTGCGAGCGCCCATGAAGGCAAGATGAATTTTTCCTGCCTTGCTCAGCTTGACTTGCTTCCTCACCCCATTCCTGCCTTAGATCCTGGGTCACCTGGTGGCTGAAGATGGTCCATTGTCTCTAGCGGTGCCAGAGCCTGACACAGTGCCCCGGGAAGCCTTTGCTTTGCACATGCCGGCCGTGCACATTTGCAAATACTTTAAAACTCCTGTCAGTAAGTTCTGGGCACAGTTGCTCACCTTCAGAGGAAGCTCCTTAAAATTGGCCTGTCTCACCCAGTGGTACATTGATCTCTGTTCAGACTGAGCCGAAGGGGGGGCCTTGCTGTTGTGGCTGCCACTGCTGTGAGGGTGGCCACTGTTGCGGATGAAGCCATCCTACAAGCACCTTCCACCTAGCCACCCACTGAAAATCCTGTAGGATGTAAGGTGGGAATAGAAGAACACTGGGGGAGGGGAGGTTTCCTAATCTCCTCCCCCCTTCTGCCACCATCGGCCATACCATACCTGGTGCTGCACCCAGTGGGGTAAAAAAAAAAATACAGCCATATTGGAAGAGTCGGTTGTGTTCTTCGTGGTTGCCCCACCATTCCCCTCGGGCCTGACCTGCCCTCCAGCTCAGCCACCCACTGAAAATTGAAAAACAAAAAAGTAGAGCCGTAAAAGTCTTCAAAGCCCACCAGGCCCAACCCCTCTTCTAATACAACAGAAAAGCCGCACTTCTGACTAGGTAGGGACGTCCTATGGCCCCACAAGAAGTGGAAGGTCATCGTGTTCGGTCTCAGCAGCACTCGTGGAGCAGGGGGAAATACCTGGCTGAAGATATTCCTCACAGATGGGTCTTGAGCATCACAACTTTGTAGGCTAATGACAAGGTCCACCTACATCACTGGCTGAGTCATTCCTCACAGGCCAGCAACCATTTCTCCCAGTTCGTGTTCCCCACGTCATCCCCAACCGAATGCTAGAAGGCCCAGCTCATCAACCTGCCCACTCTTGCAGCCCTTCTCTTCCGCCCTGACTGATGGCGGGGGTATTGAGCGTCCCTCCCTTAGGCCCTTCAACATCCCTGGGGAAAGACAACACCGCCCGAGTGACTTTGGGCCAGTAGGTCAACCAATAGGGCTGCCTACTAGGCCAGGCTGCAGTCCAGCTTCAGGACTCAGAGGAAATGGAGCTCGCATCCCTACCTACAGGACTCCAGTCATGGCCAGGCTTCTGGATCAAACATCCCCTCTTGTGCTAGCGGGCAAAAGACAGGCTTTCATGGCCTTTGAGAAAGCAAGACAGAGCCTTGGAAGACCCAGCAGGGTTTGTGGCACAGGAATTGTCCTCAGATCCCACTGAGACTTCAACTCAGATTGCAGGATTCAAAGTCCCGAGTGCTGCCCTTACACCATGGGACCAATAGGAAACACCCAGACCTCTGGTGAGGATGACCCTGTGCAGGCAGCCCTGCATTTGCTCACCAAGTTGTCATGCAGCAGTTTGCTGCAGCTCCCAGAGGCCTTTCTTAATCCTGACTGAGAGGCCAGTGGGCATGTGAGGAAGTTGCCCCTTCAGTCCCAGGCAGTACATGGCCCTTCCTAGTGAAAAGCCAAGTACTGGGGAAAAAAAGGTGATGCCGAATAACATCCTGGAGAGACACTTTCTTCCATTTTGAGGGGAAGGGTTCCTTCTTCACCTGACCAGGGACTTGAACCCTGGACCCTCAGATTAAAAGTCTGATGCAGAAGAGAAACTAGTCATGAATATGAGGGCATGAAACAATACAGAAAACCTGCTACTCTCGCTCTCTTAGCAGTCCTAGCCCCAGCCTGCTCCTCCATCCAGCGCCCTGAGGCCTTATTCTTTTTTTAGTTAAATATCAAATCCAGGAGAAAACACAGTTATACAAAGCAAAACGAAATCACAAACAGAAATGTCATTGGAAATAAAAAACTAAAAAAGGACAATGCAATCCCCATCACTTTATCATGTCGGGGCCATTCCTGTATCAAGAGCACCTGCTAAGGTCCCTGTGTGCTTACGAGAAACCTGGAGGAACTCATACCACAGCCTGAACATGAAACTCAACTGCTCCCAGGTGCCGCAGTAAAACCCTTTCCCTGCTGTGATGTTGATGATTTTATGAAACTATGCTAATGAGTGTGAATATAATAGGAGTACTTATGGCACCTTAGAGACTAACAAATTTATTTCAGCATAAGCTTTCATGGGCTACAGCTCACTTTAGATGCATCCGAAGAAGTGAGCTGTAGCCCATGAAAGCTTATGCTAAAATAAATTTGTTATTCTCTAAGGTGCCACAAGTACTCCTGTTCTTTTTGCGGATACAGACTAACACAGCTGCTACTCTGAAACCTGTGAATATAATGTAACTGGAACATGCTTCATGCAAAAGGTCTCTTGTAAGGTATCATTACAAAGCTTATAATCTACTGTGTGTGTTCATCCTATTTGTATGAACCGATCATTCTTGGATCTGAAACTAGAAATATGAACTATAACTCTGAGGTCCTGTTGTAATGATGCAAAGTGTGGGCCATTAATAGTGGTTTGGACTCTTGATGGCTCCCATTAACCAGGACAATTGACTGGAGATGGCTCTGTCCTGCACCATCTGTGAGTCAGGCCAGGAAGAATGAAGGCTTGGGGGTCTCACAGGACATGTGACCATGTCACCTGGTACAGGAATCCATCTTAAACCTGGGGCTTTTCCCCAGGAGAGAGACAAAAGATTCCTGCCTTGTACCAAAGCTATATAAGGGGGTGGAACAGAAGAAAGGTGGCTGCAGTCATGAGACATCCCCTAGCTACCACCTGAGCTGGAACAAGGACTGTACCAGGTGAAAAGATTGGGCCCAGACAAGAAATAAGTCTAGTCTGCGAAAGAAGCTTATTGGAAGATCTCTGAGGGTGAGATTTGATCTGTATTGAGTTTCATACTGTATTAGGCTTGGACTTGCATGTTTTTGTTTTATTTTGCTCTATGGAGAATACAAACTGCACAGAGAAGGAAAAGTTAATGCCTTAGAAAAGTCTGTGTGTGTGTGTGAGATGGGTGGGAGGGTGTCTAGAAACCACTCTCCTATAGTTTCTTTTCTCTGATTTCCTGTAGAAAATCTGAAGCAGGGAGCTAAACCCACTGCCTTCTCTGAGGCTTGAACTCAGGACCTTTAGATTATGCAACTGACACGCTGCCAACTGCGCTAAAAAGGCTTGGAAAAGTTTGAGGCTCAGTGTATATAGGACCCTCCTACAGCCATGACTGGGGCAGGGAAGGAGCCAGAAATGTGCTGGAAGAAGCAGGGAGCTCTGGTGACCAGAGACTTTTCATGGCAGCTTTCACAGCAGCAAAGAAATCAATTCAGGCTGCCAGTGAACAATCTACTGGAACTAATGGCAGCACAGGGGGGATGTTTCCAAGCTGTGCACCTACTGCCACCTTTTAGAACTTACTCTCCTTTTCCTAGTAGGGCACTTTCCATGCAAATTAAGCAAAGCAAGTTGGGGAAACTACACAGGTAATAAAAACCAGTGCTCCAAATAAGGCTTGAATTCATAATCCCAGCAGTAGCCCCCTCTGCGCTAACCAGTTGCACCAGTGCAGGTGCTTCTTTGGCAAAGCTGGGAAGCAGGCAGTTATCAGTCTCTGTGATTCACACCTTTGCCTGGTAATTGAAAGGTTGATGCATCAAACCTAACTCAAGATGCGGCTTTTCAGCCATGAGACTGCAGGACATTTTGACAGAAAGAAAATCTCCTCTGTTTTGATTTTGCCCCATTTGACTCCTTCTGCCCGTCTTCTCCCCCTCCCTCTAGTCTCTTTCCTTCCCCACTGGGGCTGTGCAGAGAGGAGCCCCAGTCAGTCTCTGTCACAGAGTCTGTATCCCATAAAGGGAGGGAGGGAGGGAGGGGTTGCTCCAAAACATTGATAATGGGGGGTGGGCATGGTTAGGGGGAGAAAGGATGGAGAATTAACAGTGGGGCCCAGAGAGATTCCCCCAGATTGGGGAGATCCCCTGCTGCCCCCCATCAGCCAGCTGTGGGAAGAACAACTTGGGATTGCTTGGGGAAGCCACCTTTAAAAACACAAGTGTAACATGCTAGTTACATTTGAATAAGACCAAAGCCTCCTCAATCCCAGGGTCACAATCACTGGAATGATTTTGCCTTGATATTTTACCAGCCGCAGACACAAAGCGAGTCAAATTACAGTTTCCGTTTGGAGTCAGTGCACACACAAGAATCCGGAGGCTTTTAATTCCTTAGGTTCTGCTGCCATTTCATTTCTGTCCTGTTCCAAGATTTATCATTGTGCAAAGCAACGTTAGGCCCTTGGGAGTGTCCCCCTCAGTGCTGCCTGCCACCCTTGGGCAATTTAAAAGGGCCCGGGGACCCCCGCCACCACCACCAGCAGCACAAGGGGACTAAGGCAGTTTCCTGCCCGCCCTCACTCCATGTGGCACGCCACTCCCGGAAACGGCTGGCACCTCCCTGGTGTGGGGGAGGTCTCCGTACGCTGCCCCGCCCTGAGTGCCAACTCTGCCAGCTGTGGCAATGGGAGCTGTGGGGGTGAAGTCTGCGGGCAGCCATGCACAGAGACACCCCTGGCCCTCCCGCTTAGGGGCTGCTGCCAGAGGAGGGTGCAGGTTGCTTTTGGGAGATGCCCGAGGTAAATGCTGCACCCCTCACCCTCTCCTGCACCCCCAACCCAGACCCCACACCTGCACCCAAACTCCCTCCAAGAGCTTGCCCCCTGCACACCCTCCTGCAGCACAACCCCCTGACTGAGTCCAGACCCTGCACCCAAACTCTCCCAGAGCCCAGCCCCTCCCTCCCACACCCAAACTCCCTCCCAGAGCCTTAGGCAGGTGTGTGTGTGTGGGGGGGGGGGGCAGGACTTGGTCCCATTCTGGGCACCACCAAAAATTGTACAAACCTGCCGCCCCGTCCAGCCCAACCTTCTGCTGATGCATCTCAGCCCACACCCGTGCAGGGTTTGAAGCTTCTATTGCTTAAACTCCAGGACACTGAGGGATTTCAGCTCCCCTTTGCCCAGAGGGAACTTCACCCCACTCCCAGCCAGGTTCTTGTCCATGGGATCACTGTAGGGGGGCTGGGTCCCGCTGGGTCTTTTCTCTCTCTGTGACAGGCCAGGGTGCAATAACTGGGGCATCTGAGCACCCAGGACCTTCTGTGGGGCTGCCATTCCCCTTCCCCTTCTGTGGTCTCGTCTGTCATTGACTCCAGACTCTTTTCTATCCATCGTCAGCACCGTCCCAAGCCAGCTGCACTCACCTCAAAAAGACAGTGTCCCCTGTTGGGTGTGAATCACTGACCTCTCTCCTCCCTGAGCACTGACTGCCCCTCTGTTTCCTTGCCTCTCAGTCTGTGCAGCAAAATATAATACCGTCTATTGAAGCAGGCAAGTGCTGCTTCTGACTTTCCACTTTTAATTGACCCTTGTAATCTTGTGGTGCCAACGTGTTGTAGCTTCATTTTATATCGGCTTACAGGGCGGGAGCGGGGGGGGGAGGCACCACCAAAAGGTTATACAAGCCTGCCACCTCTGGCTGTGCTCCCAGAGAACAAACCACCTCCTGCACAAAGGGGATGAAAAGACCTGCCTTAGCCTTGGGTTGAACCAGGGACCTTTAGATCGTCAGTCTAACGCTCTCCCAGCTGAGCTACTTTAGCAGCTGTGGGACAGCCGTTTGGCCTGTTGCTTCTCTGTCTGGGATGTTTTTGTCAGCAGTTGCACACAAAAAGGACAGGAAAATGAACGGCTGCTCCACACCCCCACCGGAGGAACCCGGCGCCCTTAGCTGTGGGGAGTAAGAAGTGGCTGTTGGCTGACAGGGCCTGTCCCCGAGGAGCTGGAACAGCAGCTGCCGCCTCCCCCTCGGCTCCAGGCTGTGGGAAATGCTCATTGCCTGGCTGCATGGGCGGCTGCTGCTCCGTGCTCTGGAGAGCGTCTGTATTGCTCTGTCAACCCCCCGTCTTCACTGAGCCAGTCTGGTAAGGTCCCAAGTGCCCCCTCCGGCCTGGCAGCTGAGAGTCTGTGCAGACATCAGCCCCCCTGCCAGCCCCACAGGCAGCAGCAGCGCCAGCCCCCCAGCACCACAGGGGCACTCAATGCACTTCCTGTGGGGAAATGGCTCCTTGACGTCCAGCTGCTAGAGTGAGAGCCAGGGGAGAGCAGTGTCTGGCTCACCGTGGGGGAGAGAAGAGACCTGGTGAGTGCGGATCTCCCTCAGCCTCCCCCGCAATGCTGGTCAGTTGTATTGTCACTGTGAGAGTTGGTGCTTCCCTGCAGGGCCGGCCCTAGAGGGGTGCAGGGCCCAGGACAAATCCCCCCCCCCTTTCTGTACCAGGCCCTGCACTCACTCCACCCCTTCCCCCAAGCCCCCACCCCTGTCCCATCTCTTCCTGGCCTGCACCTTCCTGCCCCATTCCTCTCCCTCCCCCACCTCTTACTGTCCCTTCTCCTCCCCCTCCCCGCCCAGCGCGTCCTGCACCCCACTAAACAGCTGATCACTGGCAGGTGGGAGGGGCTGAAGGGGAAGAGGAGGAGCTTGTCAGCAAGGCCTGTAGTGGGGGGGGAGCTGGCTGCCAGTGGGCGCTGAGCACCTATTTTTTCTCTGCTGGTTCTGCAGCCCTGTAGCTCCCATGGAGTCGCTGACTCAGCTCCTTTCACAAGCTAGAGAGAGGAGCCAGAACCAGGGCTAATCTATGGGGCACCAGGTGAGTGGCAGAGGCTTCAGGTGCTGAGAGTTTGCCTGACCCCTCAGGGACACAGGGTGTCCCAGGGATCTCTATGAAAGGAGCAGAACAGGATTTCCTTGGGGTGGGGAGAGAATTGAGAGCGTCTCAGGGGGTTGTACAGAGGTGTTGCCTGGGTGAGGGACTGGCTAAAACACAGACCTCGCTGTGAGCAGGATTTGAACCTGCACAGGGGAACCCTATTGGATTTCAACTCCAACGCCTTAACCACTCAGCCATCACAGCTCTGAGCCTAAAACTGCCCCAATGCCAGAGAAACTGGTAAAGAATCCCAATGCCCAGGTGTGAAGTTATCTAACTACAGAATTCCCACCACAAACCTGGCCCCCAAAGCACAGGTGGGATTGGGGGTTTGTTCTCTTTGCTTAGCCACGTGCAGTCACACAGAGAGCGCATTTAAAAGTCTCCCCTCCCACAGAGCGGGAAGGGGAAATGATTCTCAACTTGGAGCCTGATGTAGGGTGACCAGACGTCCTGATTGTATCGGGACTGTCCCGATATTTGCTTGTTTGTCCCACGTCCCGACTGATGTTTGGTCGGGACACTGGACAAACAAATAATTTTGGCCTCTGCTCCGGCACACAGGCAGATCCTGGAGGGACACTCCCCCCCCGACCCCGCCCCCTCCTTCCCCATTGGATCCTCCCCAAATCCTCACCCTGGCCCTGCCCCAGCCCCACCCCCTCACTGCCCCATTGGATCCCTCCCCAAATCCCCGCCCTGGCCCTGCCCCCATCCCCACCCCCTCACTGCCCCATTGGATCCCACCCCAAATCCTCGCCCTGGCCCTGCCTCTTCCCCAAGCAGGCAGCATCCTCCTCCCTCCCAGGTTTGCACACGGGCCATGGCCATGGCCGGGAGCGCAGCATGGAGGCTGCTCCAGCCCTGGAGCCTGGAGGGCAGCGCAGTGGGGCTATGGGCTGTGCTGAGCAGGCAGGACCCATGTGGGTGGGGGGCGGGGAGACACGTGAGGCAGACACACTCCTCAGGCCTGTCTGTGCTCAGCTCTGCAGGCAGAGGGGAAGGGGCATGATGGGAACACACGCCCCATTCCAGACACCACGCAGCATCCACAGGGCTACCAAAGCACGTCACCTTCGGCCAAAACCATCCCCCACCCCGAGGGAGCAAAAAGCCTTGGTGAGCTCAGCACACACAAGCCAGGAAGTGGGTATTCACCCACGAAAGCTCATGCTGCAAAACATCTGTTAGTCTATAAGGTGCCACAGGATTCTTTGCTGCTTCTACAGAACCAGACTAACACGGCTATCCCTCTGATACTTGACACCATGCAAGGCACTGCATTTAGCCGTATGGAGTGGAAATCCATCAACCTCATGAAGAAACTTGCACAAATACAAGCCAGGAAAAGATTAACACCCACACCCAGCCCAGCCAAAGTGGGAGCTTTCCCCACTTCCCGGCCACAGGCCCACGGGGCTCATGGATGGAGGAGTTTGGGGGGCCGTGGGGGCCCCTGAAGGACTAGCTCAGCATGTGAATGAGGGACTGGGATGTATGTGGGGGCCGGACTGTGGGTTGGGGTGTCCAGGAGGACCCCAGGGAAGGGACTAGGGGGATTAGGGACAGAGGAGGGTGGGGTTACCAAGGGGCATTGTGGGAATGTGGGATTTAGAGCCCAGAGTGGATGGGTGGGGGCGGGTTGGAGGACCCCCCAGTGGCTGAAAAGGGGAACCCGGCAGGTTTGGGGGGTAGCAGAGATTGGAGATGAGGAACCTCACACCCTGGGGATGGAGTGAGGCAGTGGGGGGATGGGAAAGTGGGGCCCAGCCATGGGGAAATGGGCTGGAGGCAGTTAGGGGGCAGGGCGCTGAGGACAGGGATGGGGAGGAGGAGGAGGAAGGGGGGCAGGGTGCTGAGGAGGATGTCGGGGGGGGGGCTCGAGGAGGAGTATGGGGTCGGGGCACTGAGGACGGGGGGGGGAGGAGGAGGAGGAAGGGGGGCAGGGGGGGTGAAGGGAAAGGCCGGGCAGATCGGACAGGGTGGGGGAGGGGACGCTGGGGGCCGAGGGATCCCCACAGATGGGGGTGGGGCTGGCGTGAGGGTCACAACAGAGGACGGAGGGACATGGGGGGGCAGGTTGGGGGGGCTTGAAGGGGCTGTTGGGGCCCTACAGAGGGGGGGGAGGAGGGCGGGGCTGAGCCCTCTCCCCCGCTGCTGCCCCCCAGGCCCAGCTGGGGTGGGGGGTGAAGCCCTTTCACTCCGCGCTGCCTCTGCCCTGTGCCCGCCCCAGCCCGGATCCCACGCGGGATTCGAATCCCAACGGCCGCAGCGCGCGCCCGGAGGGGGGGGCAGCAAAGCATGGGGGGGGAACCGGGGCCTCCCCCCACGCACCGAGTCTCTGTCCCGCGCTCTCTCCGCCAATCAGGGAGGGGCGCGGCGAAGTGACGAGTTACGGCCCCTCCTCCAATAGAGGCCGCGTGTGTGAAAGGGAGAACTACGCTTCCCAGAGTGCACAGGGAGGGGGCGCGTTGTCTGAGCAACTGTCCGTCACTTCCGCTCTGAGACGAGCCAGGAACTACAACTCCCAGCCTGCCCCGGGGCGCCTCCGTCCTCTCCAGCCCAGGTGAGGGCGGGTCCCTGGGTCCACCTGACACCTCCCCCCAGTGCAACTCCTCATCCCCGCCCCGCCCCCAGAGAGCCCCGGCCCCGCCCCCCCGTGCAGGGTGTGACGCTGCCCCGCGCGGGAACGTGCTGCGCCGCTTCGCCCCTTTCACCCCCCGGCACAAAGCAGCGGGGGCGGGAGCGCGCAGGGGGGGCGAAGCTCCCGCCGTCGAAACGCCTCCCCCCCCCACCCACCCCTGGCGGGGCGGGGCGGGGCCGGGTCCAGCTCTGTGCGGGGGCTGGATCCACGTGTCCGCCCCGCGGGATGTTCCCGGCGCCCCTTGTAACCCCGGCTGGGTGTGAGCGGGTCTGGGTGGGTCCGCCGGGCCCAGGCACCGGCCACGTGTCACCCCCGACTCCCGCTGCCCCCGGCCCCGCCCCCTCCCCGGGGGAGCCCGGCTCCAAACACCCGCTGCAGGGACAGCGACACCCCCGGACAGACCCGCCCCGGAATCAGGGGCGGCTCTAGGCACCAGCAAAACAAGCTGGTGCCTAGGGCGGCCAAATCTAGGGGGCGGCAGGCTGGGCCGGCGGACCTGCCGCAGTCATGCCTGCGGGAGGTCCACCGGAGCCCTGGGACGACCGGACCTGCCGCAGGCATGACTGAGGAGGGGGCGCTCGTCCCGCGGCTCGGCTGGACCTCCCGCAGGCATGACTGTGACAGCTCAAGTGGAGCCGCCGGACCCGCGAACCGTCTGCAGCCGCGGGGGGTCCAGCCGGGCCACGCGGGACCAGCGGACCCTCTGCAGTCATGCCCGCGGGAGGTCCGCTGCTCCCGCGGCTCGGGGGCGCCTCCCGCGCATGACTGCTTGGGGCGGCCAAAACTGTAGAGCCGCCCCTGCCCGGAATGAGTGCTTCCCCCAGCCCCCCCGCCAGCTATGGCCGCACCCAAAGCCCCGCCCCCTCGCTGTGCCCGCCCCCAAAGCCCTGCCCCCTGCACCCTCCGCTGGGCCCGCCCGCAAAGCTCTACCCCCTCGCTGTGCCCGCCCCCAAAGCCCTGCCCCCTGCACCCCCCGCTGTGCCCGCCCGCAAAGCCCCGCCCCCGGACCTCCTTTCCCCAAAGCCCTGCCCCCCCCGCTGGTCCTGCCCTCACATCGCCTCTTCCCCCTTATCCCCGCCCCTTTCCCTGAAGTCCTGCCCCGCCCCACCCCTTCCCGCAAGGCACCACCCTCGCATTGCCCCTTGTCCCCAATCCCTCACCCTCGCTCTGCCCCTGCCCCCGAGTCCCCACTCCCCCAGTGCCCCCCAATACACCCCTCCCCTGCACCTTTTCCCCAAGGTCCCACCCACACAGGGCCCCGGCCCCCGAGTTCCCACCCATGAGCGTCCCTTTCTCCCTAAGACCCTGCCCCTGCCCCTTCCCCTGAGACCCTGCCCCTCCCCTGGGACCCTGCCCCTTCCCCTGGGACCCCGCCCTGCACCGCCCCTTCCCCTGGGACCCCGCCCCTGCCCCGCACCTTCCCCTGGGACCCCGCCCTGCACCGCCCCTTCCCCTGAGACCTCGCCCCTGCACCGCCCCTTCCTCTGGGACCCTGCCCTTCCCCTGGGACTCCGCCCCTGCCCCGCCCCTTCCCCTGGGACCCCGCCCCTGCACTGCCCCTTCCCCTGAGACCTCGCCCCTGCACCGCCCCTTCGCCCTGAGACCCCGCCCCTTCCCCTGGGACCCCCCCTTCCCCTGAGACCTCGCCCCTGCACCGCCCCTTCCCCTGGGACCCCGCCCCTGCACCGCCCCTTCCCCTGGGGCCCTGTCCTCACATTGCCCCAAGACCCCACCCCTGCACCACCTGTTCCCTCTAATCCCTGCCCCTGCATCGCCCCTTCCCCCAAGACCCCGCCCCGCAGCGCCACACCGCCCCAGCGCCTCCCGCCTGCTTCTCCCTTGGCCTCCTCTCTCCCGACTAGGGGGTAGGGGGGGCTGTTGGATTGAGCCATATGGAAATACGGGGGAGGGGCAGGGCTGGGAGCCAGGACTCCTGGGTTCTCCCCCAGCTCTGGGAGGGGAGTGGGGTAGGTGCGGGGCTGGGAGCCAGGACTCCTGGGTTCTCCCCCAGCTCTGGGAGAGGAGTGGGGGGAGGGGGGTAGAGTGGGGGAGGGGCAGGGCTGGGAGCCAGGACTCCTGGGTTCTCCCCCGCTCTGGGAGGAGAGTGGGGCGAGGGGGGTAGAGTGGGGGAGGGGCTGGGATGCCTGCTGCCCTAGTGGTGACCAGCAGAGCCCCCTGCAGCTTGCCCCCCAACCAGGCACTGGGTGTGCTGGTACCTGGAGCCGCCCCTGGTTCTAGCCCCTCTGCCCAGGCAGCTCCCCCAGCCTGACACACACACACACACAGCCCCTGCACCCGTCCCACTCCAGGTCTCCTCAGCCCAGAGGGGAGCCCCCCGGCTGAGTGGGGAATCAGAACCCCCCGAAATTACCCTGGGACCAGCATGATCTGCCTCCGCCCTGCCCTGCCCTGCTCTCAGTTTCCCTGTCCCAACATGTGTCCTGCCCTGTCTCTCTTCTCCTCCCCAGCTCCCTCCAAACCAGCCCATTTCCCCTGCTCCCTGGGCTCGGTCTCTGCCAACCCCCCTTCTCCCCTCCTGCCCCCAATAGCTCCCGGCCCCTACAGGTCTATAGGGCTGGATCCCTCCCTCCCCCCTTCTCCCCTCATTTCCTGCCTCTGGGGGTCTATGGAGATGGGTATCTCCTCTGCCATCCCCTCTCCTACCCCCCATATCCCGCTGCCTCTAGGGGTCTATGGGGCTGGGTCTCTCCCCCCTCCATCCCCTCCCCTGCCCCCAATATCCCTCTGGGGCTCTGTGGGGCTCTGTGGGGCTGGGGCTCTCTCCCTGCCCCTGTGCTCCCCCCTGCACACGATGTCCTGGGAGTGACTCAGTTTCCCTGGACCAACATTTCACACCCCCCACCCCCACCCGACATGTCGCCCTCCACCCCACCCCATTTCCCCTGCGCCCCGGGCTGGGTCTCTGCCAATCCCCTTCTCCTCCTGACCCCAAGATCCCCTGTCCCTGCAGGTCTATGGGGCTGGGTCTCTCCCTCCCCTTCTCCCCATCCCCTCATCCCTCCCCCCCATGTCTCCCTGCCCCAGTCTGTCTATGGGGCTGGATCTCTCCCTTCCCCCTTCTCCCCCCATCCCCTCATCCCTCCCCGCAATGTCTCCCTGCCCCAGTCTGTCTATGGGGCTGGGTCTCTCCCTGAAGCCCCGCCCCCAGCGCGGGGCTCACAGACAATCCCCGCCCGGCGGCTGTGACGTGCGCTGGGGTTGTGACGTGCGCTGACGGGCTCACTCCCCGCGGGCAACTCATTCACTGGAGACCGAAACGACAGAAGGTGTCACGTGTCCATGGGCGGGGTTATGCAGATGAGCAGTGTCTGGCGGCAGGACGGGGAGCAGCGAGAGGAACCGAAGGAGCCCGGCGGAGAGAATTCTCTGCGTGTGGACAGAATCCGGTGTGGGGAGTTCGTGCTGTGGGTGCCTGCGCCGGAGTCACTTCGGGGCAGTGATTGCCACTGAGCTACGTAGTGACCAAAGGCGTGTGAATGGGGTGTGGTGCCTGGCGGGGAGCAGCTCCTGGTGAAAAGAAAGCAGCAGATCCTGTCCTAGCAGTGGTTTGTGGGGCTGGGCGGGGTTTCTTTGCAACCATGAGTGGGATTGTTGTGGGTGCAACTAGACCCCCCCCTTCTCTGGGGGGGCGGGGCTTCTACTGTCTGCCTTGGGGAGGGAGGGGTCCATGATGTCACAGCCCATGGTGGCGGGGAGGTTGAATCATGTGGGGGAGTAACTTCCCCTGCTCCCACTCACTCTCCACTAGGGGGCGGGGCTGGGATCTCTAGGGAGGGAAGTACAGAAAAAAACAGTTTCCCCTATGGGGGGGGGGTGGCTTTGCAGGATTTTGTATCCAGCAGCAAGTGACACACACACACACATTGACGCACAAAGGGACTCAGACAATCCCAAAAACACTCACACACAACACACCCAGAGAGGCATGCTAGCCCAACCCGCAAAGAGAGAAACGATCACACCCCCAGCCACACTCACAATCACACACACACCAGAATATTCACAACTGTGCTCAGAGACACAACCACACACAGTTCACGCCCACTGCTCCCAACACAAGGACTTCCTGCCCCACACAGCGTGTGCCGAGGCCTGTGGAACTCACTGCCACTGGACAGTTACCAAGGAGAATGGACCTTTCCAGGAGACCAATAGACATGGCCGTGGTGACAGAGGGGGCTGGCTCCCAGGGTCTGACCCGGGCTGAGACTGGTTCTGACCTAGAGGGGTCTATCCAGCAGGGGGCAGCGTGACCCACACACAAACCCACCAGAAGCGCCTTTCTTAGCGGGTCTCCCAGGCCATCCCCCACCCTGCCCCGGGTTGGGTAACAAAGGGGCAGTATGGGACTCTGGGCTGTGTCACAACCGGCCCCAGCCCCTCGCTCCCACACGCTGGTGAGTTGGGTAACTGCCGAGGGATTGCACAAGAGAGTCAGAGCCAGGGAGAGAACCCAGGAGTCCTGGCTCTCCCCCTGACACACTCTAACCACTGGACCCCACGCCCCTCCCAGGGCTGGAGATAGAACCCAGGAATTCTGACCACCAAACCCGCCCCCCCCCCGCTCTGACCACTAGACTCCACACTCCCCTTTTAGATTTTAGTCTCGCTGCCTCTTCTATCCACCCACCCCACCTGTCCATCCCTTTGCTGTAGGTTTCTGGGGTGTCACCCCTGCTCTGCGCTCCCCCAGTGCAGCCCAAGGCTTTTCCTCCCCCCAGCCACATATCCTCTCCCCCCTCGTGCTGGATTGTCTGGCACAGGCTCCTTCAAGGGTTTGCATTTCTTGGTAGTTTTCACCTCATCACCACTTTCTGCCCAGCTCCCTCCTGCTGTGCAAGATGGTTTGGGGGTGTTAGCCAAAAGGGCTCGTTTCCCCCTGGAGCTTACCTAATTACACCAAGGAGGCACGGAGACAGGAAGACGAGTACCACACCCTTTATTGATCGGTCAGCTGAGCGGGTGTTCCTCTCGGCTAGTGCCAGAGAAAGAGACACACCTTACATGGCCAGATGGGCCTACCTTTATACCCCGAAACAAACAACTTAGCCTACGTTTGTCTACGTCATTTGGTTGACCTATAGACCCTGTACATGTATCTATTAGGGGATAATTGGATACGCAGGATACATATATCATTTTGTGGGGGCTACAAGATACATCTGTTGAGGATACATTTGTCATTCAGAAGGGGACACAAGATACATCCGTTGACCCTTTGTACTAGATACTTTGGATGCATACATGTGAACGCAGCTGCATACACTTGGGGAGCCAAACAAAACTGATAAGCGAAATAGCTGACTTAGGTAGATACACAGCTTTCAGTCTAATGAGTTCTGTAAGCTTTCCAACACAGTTTGGACAAGCATAACATAACTTTGGTTTACTCAGGCCTAATACGGAAAGGCTTCATTAGCACTATGATTTTCCAACAGTCCCAGGGTGTGAAAGCAGAATTAGGGGGCAGGGAAAGAAGGACTGTTTGGAAAGGTGGGTTTTTTGCGAGGGGGGAGGGTGATCCAGGGGGAGTCAGAAGAAGTTGGGCAGCAGAGGCTCAGAGAAATTGCGGGGAACCCCCTTGGTGTCCCAGTGTTGGCCAGGGTTTGTACAGCACCTAGCGCAATATGGGGTCCCGATCTCAGTCATGGTCTGTGAAGCACCTGGGAGCCCTGATGTCTGTTTCCTGATCACAGGCACTGGGAATGGAGAGAGGGAAACCTCAGCACCTGAAGGGTTAATCCATCCCTGTGTGCAACCCCCACTGGGTGGCGCTGCTGCTCTTCTGAGGGGTTGTTTTAACAGACAAACATCCCAATCCCAGTCCCATAGGGTCTAGTGGTCAGGATTCCTGGTTTTCACCAAAACAGCCTGGGTTTAATTCCCAGTGTGGGAATAATGCAGAGTTTTTGCTCAGAGGGGAGGAAGGGAATGGAGAGGGATCCTGGAAACAGGGCATTAGACAGTCTTGGGAGGGGATCCCAGAAGTGGGAGTGGGGAGCAGAGTTCTGAGGGGAGATGAGGGAAGGATCCCAGCAGTGTGGGAAGTGGGCAGCATGGAGAGTCCAGGCCTGGTATGCGGAGTGGGAAGAGGGAATGTGTCCCTCTAAACTCACCAAGGGCAGACTCGGCAGGACTGGAAGAATTACGTGTTTGTTGGTAAATGTCAATTTCTGTGGAAACACACAACCCAATGGCAAAATATTTCCATCAATAATAATCAAAATTTACAGATGGGCAAAGTAAGAAACATGCTGCTTGAGAACTTATCCTGTTCTAATCCTATAGGGGTCCCTTCTGCCTTAGGCACCACCATGTGGGCGTTTCATTTCCCTCCCCATTTTCACACAGAGACACAATTTCCTTTGCATGGATCCATGAACAGCAAAACCTCCCTGTGTCTCTTGTCTGAGCCAGGGCATTCGATTCCATTGAAACCTTCTCTCCTGCAATGGCAATGGTCAGACAGAGGGGATGCGTCCACCTTCCTCACCCAGCAGTGAGATATTCCCTCTCCTCTTCATGCTGCTGTTGTTATTCCATGAGTCATCAAGGATGGAATGAAAAGCTGAGTTTACTCCAGGATGAGGAAAGAAAGGAGCCACCAACTCCCTGAAAAATCTCAGTGCCCAGAGAAAACTTGCCCTGCTATTGGACTCTCAGAGGTGCTGGCAATACGACGGGAAAAGCGACTGTCTGAATTGCCAAGGCAGGGAATGAACAATCTACAGCAGCATCATTAACCACAAACACACTCTAGCCATGCTCCAGCCAGTAGGGAAATGGGCAGGAATTCTTGCTGTTCAGCCATGGCCACACGTACAGAGCTGCACAGCAGTGAGTGTGCTGGGGAAGCTGGTCTAAGCAATTGGAAATGACCCTTCAGTGAGAACAGAGCCATAGTGTAGAAAGGCCCCTGTGTTAAGTGGTGGTGACTGAGGGCTTAGGGAGCTGGGCTGACACCATAGGGGTTTTTCTGTGGAGGTTTGATTCTTGCCAGCTAGGCAAGGCTGATGTGTGGTTTCTTCATGGCTGTATTTTCAGTGATGCAGGTTTCTCTATCCCATTGTTCCATAATTATAATCAGCCAATCAGAACCTCTCCATAGACCCCTTACACGACAACCTTTCTACCATATTGGCTGCAAATATAGAACAGTGGTCGCAACGGTGATCTATACAGTTACAGATTATGTCAATAACGTCACAGGAGGTGACACAGCATCAGTGAGACTGACACTGGAATACTGCCTCCAGTTCTGGTGTCCTCATTTGAAAAAGATGTTGTGAAATTGGAGCTGGGGCAGCAAAGAGCCACCAAATGTTCTGAGGGCTGGAGAAAAATGCCTTCTAGTGAGCTATTGAAAGAGCTCAACCTGTTTAGCTTAGCAAAAGAAGATTGGCAGGTGACTTCAATGAAGTGTTGAAGGGCCTTAATGGAGAGAAAAGATTGAGTATTAAAGGGCTCTTTAATCCAGCGGAAAAAGGCCTAACAAGACCCAATGGCTGGAAGGTGAAAAGAGACAAATTCATATTACAACTAAGGCACAAATATTCAACAGCGAGGATGATTCACCACAGGAACAAGCTACCAAGGAAAGTGGTGGATTCTCCATCTCCTGATGTCATTTTATGAAGGCTAGATGCCTTTCTGGAATGTGTTTGCCCCAAAAGTAGCTCTTGTGTCATACAGGAGGCCTGTGATATGCAGGGGAGCAGATTAGATGCTCTAATGGTCTCTTATGGCCATAAAGGCGACTAATTTCTAAAATATTGAGTGTAGCATTGGGAGCAGCGTCTGATGTTTTCCTGTCTAGCCGGCTTGCTTCCTAGAACGAACGCTCCTTGAGTGGGGTGACCACAGGGAGTAGCTCAAACCTCCAAAGTGCCTGGCCAGGGGCAGGACATTAGCACAGCAAGGGAGGGGTGTGGCAGTGACATCACAAAGGCCTTTTGCAGGACCTCAGACTATAGGTCAAAGGTGGTGGGGAGGTGGTGACCTCACAGAGAGATGCTGACATCAGCCAGGCAGGACAGGGCGAGGGGCCAGGGAAACCTCAGAGACCCTGTGGCTTTGCTTCAGCAAGTCTCCTTCTCCAGGTCTCTCTTTGAGGACTGAGAGAGTATTCGGGTTCACGGACATGAGCGCCAGGAGGAACCTGTTTTGAGTTTTCTCCTTCCCTTTTCCTGATTTTACTAGAAAACAGCCGTCCCTGTTTAGAAGGTAAGAGCCTCCTCGAGGTTTGAAACCTGTTCAGTCTGATCCATCTGGTGACCGTTGAATTCTAGGCATGGAAACCACGAACTTAAGGAGGCAGAATTTTATTCTGCACCTGGGATTTTGTCCCTTAGAATCACTGGGGACATTAGGGTTTGTCCTTTTTCTTTCACCTTTTCCTCCATCCATCCGTTCCTCCTTTCTCTTTGTCTCTTGCTTCTTTTGTCCTTTCACCTGTTCCCCTCCCAACACCAGGAGGGTGTGTGTGTGTGTGTGTGTGTGTGTGTGTGTGTGTTGCTGGGGAGCAGTGTGGTTTTTCCCCATGTAGCCAGCACCAGACCTGGCACCACCCCCGGCTCTGCCCCCTTCCTGCCACTGCGATCCCATCTCACCTCCTGACCCTGGCTGGGCGCCCCTGGCCCCTCATAGCAGGGGGCTGTGCAGGAGGGTGCAGGGGGGTCTCCTTGCAACCATGAGTGGGTGTCTGGTGGGTGCTGTCACTTCTGCCAGAGACCCCCAAGAAACTCACTAGTTTCCTCCGCATGCGAGGAGGGGCTCCTACTTTCTGACTTGGGGGGGGAGGAGATTCTGTGATGTCAGAGCCCATGGGGGGAGGGGTTCAAATCACGAGTCTGGAGTGGCAGGGCAACCCCCCCCCCAGTCAAATTCTGGTAGGGGACTGGGCTGGGATCTGTAGGGAGGGAGACACAGGAAAAATCAGCCGCCACTATGGAACCCAGGACTCCTGGCTCCCAGTCCCCTGCTCTCACCTCTAGACCCCCCTCCACTCCCAGAGCCAGGGATAGAACCCAGAGCTCCTGGCACCCAGCCCCCTCCCTGCTCTGACCACTAGACTCCACTCCCCTTTTAGGCTCACTGCCTCTTCTATCCACCCAGCCCACCTGTCCATCCCTTTGCTGCAGGTTTCTGGGGTGTCACCCCTGCTCTGCGCTCCCCCAGTGCAGCCACAGGCCTTTCCTCCCCCCAACCACACATCCTCTCCCCCGTCGTGCTGGATCATCTGCTTGGCCCCCCGCCCCTCTCGGGGTGCGCTGTGCGGCGTGGCTGGGGATTGTGCAATGGCCCAGCACCAGGCAACACAGAACGGACACCACAGGCACTGCCCTGCCCCACCGCACTGGAGCTGCCTTCCAGGTGCATCGGAGCCCAGCGCCCTGCACCTGTGCCCTCCTGCCCCACAAGGGGTGAGCTGCAGCCCCACCATGCTCTGCAGAGGGGAGAAGGGTCAAGCCAACCAGCCCATTTAGGATGGGGGAATCAACACCCTTTTTTCTGCACATCCACTGACCATCAGCAGGATTCCTCCTCCCTCCTGTGCCTCAGTGTGACTAAATCTCCACACCTAGACAGCTGGTCCATCCGCTGCACCTCAATCCCCCATGCCTGAGCCTCCCTGCCAAAGCCCTGCACCTGGCTCCAGAGAATTAAGTCTCACGTCTCGCTGGGAACTCAACTTCTTGTGCCCAGAGTGTCTCGGCCCCCTCAGCAGATGACCTGAGAAACACAGTGTCGCCTTTTCCAAAGAAGAGCTTAGACCCCCTCATCATGTGGCCTAAAGGATGAGGCATCTCCCTGTGGATCGGATGATTCAGGATTTGAGTCCCCTCGTGGTTGTGCTCACTTTGTGCTGCAAGTCCTGCTCCCTTCAGGGCTGGAACCTCTTCTTGGCCGCTCAGGCCAATGCTCCGGCTTCAGCTCGAGCCCTGGGAAGGAGTTGGGGGTTGGGTGTTACAAAGGCTGGGGCATGAGCCCCAGGTGCTTCCAGTCTTGCCTTTGCCCTTCCTGACTTGCCAAAGAAAATGGGCGGCTGCCCGGGCTAGTGTGTGGAGCAGTTTCCCTCTTCCAAGTGTGCACCTGTCCCTGTGCTGGAGGGTACTTGCTACATAGCGTCTTCAGAGCCTGGGTGTTTCTCTGCTTCTCGCCAGCTGGGGAAAAGCCTCTTGGGGTAAAATCTCCTGCCCCACGGCCAAAGTGAGCACCTGGAGTGGGAACAGTAAGAGGCCACACCAGGGGGGCTGGCCCTGCTTTCCTACCATCTTCTGATGCTGGCCACAGAGTATCAGCAGCCGCCCCACATGCTGGGTGGCTGTTGGCCTTCACTGGGGATTCAGCACGCCAGGGAGCAGGCTAGCCCAGTGTCTTTCTGGCTGTCTGCTGACCACGCATAGGCATGGTTCTCCCCTCCTCTTGCCCTGCGGCTTATAAGCCTTCCCTTGGAGCTGTCAGCACCAGCTGCTTCTGCTCTAAAGGTGCCCAGAGGAGGAGAGGTGCTGGGCTCCAGCCTGGGACTCTTCCCCCTCCTAACTATGAAGCCTGGCCCTGGCACTGCTTTCTTCAAGTGCCAGGCAGGCAAGAGGAACAGCACAGTGGCAAGTGCCAAACTTGTGAGCATCAGGTGAAGCTGTGAGAATCCCAACCCTCAGGTGTCAGTAGCCAGTTCTAGAGCCCTGACCCACTGCAGCCGTCCCACCCAGAGCCTGGTTCTAGGAGGTGAGAGTCACCCAACAGGAGGGGAAAGACTGGTTCCTGCACAGCTGGAGACAGGGGAGTTGAGCACTGTGAACTCCAGGGCTTTACCACAAGCCAACACAAGGTCCCACTGAGATTTGAACTCAGATTGCAGGAGTCAGAGTCCTGAGTGCTGCCCGTTACACCATGGGACCAGCTTGTGCTGTTTTCTCTGCACATTGGTGACTCTCACAGGGCTGGCTCGAGTAAGGGACTGTTGGCCCCTTACTAAAACTTAGTGGGGTTTTTGGTTGGCTAGTTCCCAGCACCAATAGAAGGGGGAAGGGCCAATGGGAAATCAGGCCCCTGAGACTGACAGTCCCCTGGGCAATGGGGAGAGGCCAAAGCTCCAAGTTAGCTGCACTGACAGGCCAGGCAGTGTAATGAGGGAGTCACCAGGCCAGGGGTCCCATCCTCCGTGGGAGCTGGAACTGCCTGGGCCAGAGTGGGGCAGAGCTAAGGAGAGAGCAGGAGCCTGAGAAGAGCCGGGGAGCAGAGCTGGGCAGGTGTAGTGCCAGAAACTGCTCCCTGTAGGACTTTGCTACCTGCAGCAGTTACTGAGCCCTGAGGTGGTTCTTATTTGCTGACTTGTCCTAATTGGCTAAAACTTGATAGTGGTGGGCGATGGAAGCATAAAGGCTTCATCCTCCAAACGCCCCTGCCTGGTGTCCATCTGTATCTATTACCTCTTAACACAGGATTGTAAACAATAGAGTGAGGTCATTTAAACATCATTTATTTTGCAGCTTCATTTACTATGCTAACAATGTAGCATCCTGACACTGATACTTCTGCCCATGTGACCTGTGGGTTGGATTCATTTTAGTGGGACGTGGGACATGTGGAGGATAATTTAAACTCTTAATTTCCTTATGGTTTCCCTGCAATATACTTCTCTGCTGGTGCGATTTCTGACCATTGCACGTCTATTGTATTTATTACAATAGCACAAGTAAGTCACACAAGTGACATAGTCTAGGGGCTTGGCTACACTTGCAAGTTAGAGCCCATTAAAGCAGCCCCGGGAGCCCTAACTCCTGAGGTGTCCACACTGGCAAGGCACATGGAGCACCTGGGCTCTGCAGCTGGAGCACTCCTGGTAATCCACCTCCATGAGAAGCATAAAGCTCGCTGAGCCCTGCTGAAATACCCGGGCATCAGTGTGGATGATGTGTTGCATCACTGCACTATGTTTGGCCTCAGGAAATGTCCCATAATCCCCTGAAGTTAAGTGCCCACTCTGGTCATTGTTTTGAAATCGGCTGCAGGCATGCGGATATCCCCTTTCAAAGCTCCGTTTCTGACAGCCGGCTGCTTATCTGCTCTGGGACAAAGCAACCATTAGTGTGGAATGCTGCTGCTGTTGTGAGTGTATGTGTGAGAGAGGGGGGTCTGCTGCTGTCTGAACACACAAGACAGCATGCTGACACACTCTCAGCCCCCCAAACACACTGTCACTCCTCCCACGTACACACAACACACTCCCTGTCACATTCCACCCTCACCCCCCATTTGAAAAGCACGTTGCAGCCACTTGCACACTGGGATAGCTACCACAGTGCACTGCTCTCTGTGGCATTGCCAGAGCTGCTAATGTGGCCACTCCAGTGCGCTTGCAGCTGTCAGTGTGAACACACGGCAGCGGTTTCCCTGCTGTGGTTTAACTCCCAGAGCTCTACCTCTGCAAGTGTAGCCAAGCCCTAAATTTCCCAAACCAACCGAACTCAGTAACTGCCCTCCACCACCACATGCAGGGAGTAGGGGCACCATGGAGCACACACCACACTTACTGGCTCAGCCTTGTGCATGCTGGGGTGGCCACTTCCCAATATTCCATAACATAGTTAAGGAAAATATTTCTCAATGAATTCTCAGTAAAAGATCAGAATCAGCCAGTGTCCGCATCAGTCTACGAGCATTGGTATTTTCTTGAAATTTGTCAGACCAACCTAACTAACACCTAACACACATTTGAACCTCTTTTCACACTGTTGCTCATTCTCAGGTTCTGCTTTGTCTCTAGACAGATCCAGTCTCTTTCAGAACGGCCTTGCTCTTTCTTTCTGTTTCGCTCATGGATGTTTTGGAGTTAACACTCCCCTTCCCTCTATTCTCAGCCAAACACTAGTATTAACTGTTTGCTGCTGATGGGTTTAGAAAGCATTTGTGGAGTGGAAGATGCCATTTCTGGGGGCTTGTTCCCAAGCTGCAGTACTTTGTGTTCCAACATCTCCCAGCTTCCTTGGTGAAAATAAGACCAAGATTTCTTTGCAGTATACAAGAAGAAAGGAATTTTTCACTCTAGATGGGAATTGAACCCACAATTTCTGGCTTACGAAGCCAATGCCTTATCCATTAGGCCACCGGGTCCCTGAAGTCCAGTAGAAAGAAGGATGGAAATTACCTCTCTTAATTGCACATTCACTCAGAAGCCAAATACCCATTTAATGGCCTTACAGAAACGTCTGCATCCCCTGGCAGCGAGGCAGCTGGGCAGGTCGCTGACAGAGCTGAGCACCACCTTTCTGCCAGCCACCTTTAGAGAAGAACCCCACCCTAGAGTCACCCCTCCCTCCTTCAGCACCTCCACGGCTGTGGCTCTGAGTGGCAGTAGGATGATTAGGGGTGAATCCGGGGCTGGAAGGGGGGTAAGGTCGGCCTGTAAGGAGGAACCAGGTGGGGCAGACCCAGGGGGAGGCTGTGGGCTGCTGGTCGGTTGTTGGGATCCGAGCTCTAGATCAAAGCTGCACAGTGACCTGACCCCAGGGTTATAAGGCCGACATAGTGACCCCCTTACTGGCCTTGGTGACCCTCAAACCCTTGTTACTAAGGGCATTGAGGAGTCTCTGTCCCTTAATAACTTCTGGGAGCTCCCAGCAGGCTGCGGGCGTCAGCCGCCTCCTGCCTCACAGGTTAGACTCTTGGCGCTGTGCCAGCCGCCCCCTCGCTTGCAGGCCCAGTGTAAGAAGCAGGAGGCCCGGTGCTGGCAGAAGAGGGTTTTGATTAATCGAGCTCTGTGTGATGGGCACAGGACGCTTCCACTCAGTAGCACAGCTGGGGGGGAACAAGGGGAGCAGCTAAGGGCGTCGGGTGCCTCTGGTGGGGGTGTGGAGCAGCCGTTCGTTTTCCTGTTCGCACTCCTCTGCGGTGTGAAAATCGGGGAGGGGAGGCAGAAGCCCCACTTCCCTCCCGAACTGACGCCCAGTGGGGGAAGCCAGGACAACAGGGTGGGGTGGCAAGTGGTGGCCAGACTCTCTCCGCCAGGGTCTAGTCTAGCTCAGGGTCGAGGTCAACTTCCTCCCCGCGCCACTGGCCTCCAGTCCCCTTCCCCCACCAGGTCAACCCGGGCACTAGGGCAGGAACGGGGTGAGGCAGCAAGTCAAGCTGAGCAAGGCAGGCAAAAGCGAGTCTTGTCTTCATGGGCACCTCCCAATGACGTCCTTTTTGTGTGCAACTGCTGCAAAAACATCCCGGGCAGAGAAGCAACAGGCCAAAACACTGGCGTACAGTTGCCAAAGTAGCTCAGTTGGGAGAGTGTTAGACTGAAGATCTAAAGGTCCCTGGTTCAATCCCAGGCTTTGGCAGGTGCTTTCATCCTCTTTGTGCAGGGGCAGCTTGTTTTCTAGAAGCCCAGTGGTGCCTGCACCCAAGGTGAGTCCCTGAGCTTGGGCTCTGCAGTAGGAAAAGATATTGTGGGCTTCTGCCCCTAATGGGCTGGCCTGACATTTAACAATGAGGGACAGGAGCTGTCTCTCCTAAGTGAGTTACTGGTGGACCCAATATGGCAGGAAGGGGGTGCTGGGCAGTGACAGGCAGGTAGAGAGGATGAAAACTCTTCTGTGCAGCTGAGGGAGGGCAGTGCCAGGGAAGGGGCATGTGTGAAAGTGGCCATGTGGAAGGGAGTTGGGGGCCCAGGAGGAGGCACTTGATGTTCAGTGACTTGGAGCAGCTGGGCTTGGCCATGGTGGGTGTTCAGGAAATGCACATTAACAACTCTAGGGTAGCTTGATGGGCAGAGGGTGATTGGTGGAAGGGCCCATCTCTCTGGTCCTCCAGGCCAGGGAAGAATGATGGGGTTGGAGTCTTGTTCTTCACATTCATGGTGCGAGTACAGAAGGTGGTGGAGCTCGGACCAGGGAGGGCATTATTGGTGGCTTTGTGCTCCATGGCACTGGTTACTGCTATATTAGTGTGTATGGTCCCCAATTAAGGCATGAAAGGGAAGTTCTATGAAGGAACTGGCTCCCTTCTTCTAGACTGCACGGTGTTTGGTGTCGGGGGGGATTTCAATTGTTGCACCGGCCTGAGGACTGCTGGTCCTGTTTTCCCAACCGTCAGACGAAACTCTTCTACGATGAGCACTACCTGGTGCAGGTCTATAGCGAGGTCGGCTTAGAGAACGTGTTTCTGCACAGTGAACCAGTGGAGGGTGGGCAGTAACCTCCTATTCCTCTGACCCGAGCTCACACCAGCCGCAGAGGGGATACACCTTTCTGCGGGGACAGGCCAGGAGTCGCACTGACCGGATTTACGTGAAGGAGAGCACGTCGACAGCCCAGTGCAGGGTGGTGCCAATGGACTGTGCGGATCACGCAGCTCTCACCGTGTGCTCAATGTGGGCAATTCCCTGACCCAGGGCAGAGGATATTGGAAGCTGAACATCCAGAGCTTGCAAGATAAAGGAGCAGGGGGGTGAGGCCTGGAGGTGTTGGCAGAACGGGAAAGCATCAGAGGGTTCTGTGGTTACCAGGGGGATTGGTGGGAGTCAGTGAGGGAGGAGTTGGCGGCTTTGTTCCGGTGGCTGGGGAAACACCACAACATTAAAGAAACCAACAGTGCAAAGTCCTGCAGTGTCATCTGTGGGATTTCCACAAGAGCATCCAGGCAGGGGAGCCAGTCAGCCTGTGACTGTACGACCGGATCAAGCGACAGCTGCCCAAGTTCCAGGAGATGAGGCTGCAGTTGGCTGATATGAGCGGGAGCATCGAGTGAAGGGAGGAGCAGACTCCCCTGACATTTTTGCAGCCTGCAGGGAATGGAGACAAAGCAGGGGATGCAGGGACTCAGGGCAGGACCCACAGATCCGGTAGTGCAGGACCACAGTCGCTGGAGGAGGAGAGAGAGTCCCGCGAGAGGAAGCTGATGGTGGGAAGCAATAAGTGCAGAGTGCAAAGCAGCCAGCTGAGAGTCACAGGGGTCTAGAAAATGAAATAGCAGCAGGTCCCATGGTGTAATGGGCAGCACTCAGGACTTTGAATCCTGGAATCTGAGTTCAAATCTCAGTGGGACCTTGTGGTGATACGCTGCTTTGCTACAAAGTACTGGAGCCCCATGTGTTTCTCTCAGGGTGAACTGGACTGAGTATTCTTTCCCTCCTGCTGGATGACTGATGCCCACTGGAGATAGGTCGTTGGGCTGGTGGCTATAGGCTGGGGTCCTAGAACTTAACAGTCTGGCTAGAGATTCCTGTGGTTTGACCATATGGTTGTTTCTCGCTGCTTCACCTGATGTCCACAACTTTGGTCCCTGTACTTGCAGCTGCCACACTCTACCTCTTGCCCACATGGCATTTAAAGGAAGGAGGGCCAGGGCCAGGCTTCATAGTCAGGGCTAGGCAGGAGGGCAGCAGAGTCCCAGGCTGGAGCCCAACACACCTCTCCTGCTCTGGGCACCTGGGGTGTTGTTCCCCCCTGTTCAGGCACCCCTGGGGCCCTGCACTTCACACAGCTCTCCCTGAATTCAGCTGTTAGTGAGGGAGCCTCACTGCTAGCGCAGACTGAGCAGTTTGTTGCATGAGAGACACTGTCCCAAAGCAGGACTAATGCTTAGAGCTGGTTACCAGTGATTTCAGACCAGTTGGTCTGCAGCAAGACTCTCCATTGAGTCTTAACCAGCTCTGTTATTACACAGGGAAAAACAAAAGGGTCAAATGGTGCCTGGAAGCCTTAAGAAGAATCCACCCCACCAAGTACCAACACTTGTCGCTACCTGCTCTCAGCTCCACTGAGAATGTTTTGGGGTCACCCATCGCCTGTATCAACCTAGGGGTCTCAGAGAATCCTAATTAACAGGTGCTCCAGTGGCGTAATTGGTTAGCGCACAGTACTTACAGGGCAGTGCTGAGAGGAGCTATGCTGAGGTTGTGAGTTCAAACCTCACCTGGAGCACTGGTTTTCATTAGCCAAGTGGCTTCACCCCCTCATTTGGCCTGTGGAATGTAGAATTCCAGCCCTGGAGATCCTCAGGAGGGGGCTAATAAAAAATGCCCACTTCAATTATTACCTCCTCTCCAGGTCAGAATCTAACATCCTTTCTCCCCCACCAGCCCCTGTGCCAGGATCCCTCAAGCAGAGCCTGGAGTCCTGCCCCTGGCGTCTGTACTATTGACAAAGACTAAGTGACAGGGACAAAACACTCAAATCCCGCCTGGTGCGGGGAGCCAGGTTTGCTCTTCAAATTCTGTCGTTGGTACATTTCCAGGCCTGGGAATGTCCCACAACAGCATTTAATGGGAAGCTGCCTGCAGAACAGTTACACTGCACAGAGCTCCTGTGGAGGAGGGGTGGGAATTAGTAACATTTTGAGGATCGTTTGGGAAATGAGCCTTTGCTGACAAGGTTTGTCTCTGTTCATATTTCACCTTCAGGTGTTATGTTGAGGGATCTTTAGTATATTTTTGTGAAGTTAATGACTAGCTCCTCAACTTTATTTACTCAACTTAAAAATTGGTCATTTGATTTTTGCATCTCCCTGTGAAAATACAACTGACACGTGTGGCTTTCTACAGGGGGTCATGATGTTATAATTGGGGAATTCAGTCTCTGTACTTCTGGGGGGGGTGGGTTGCTTTTTTACAGCTGCCTCAGGGCCAGGCACACTGGGCTGTTAGCTGCACCCACGGTCCTTGCCAGGGGCCCCTGCTGAACCCTGGGCGGCTGCACTGCCATGCTGGGGTGACTCTGCAGGTGGAGAAGCTGCTGTGGAGCAATGTAGAGCAGGTGCAGGAAGGAGACGGGGTCACTATTCTCATTCTGAACTGCACCGTTTTCCAAATTTGGGACTAGATTCATAGATTCATAGACTTAAGGTCAGAAGGGACCATTATGATCATCTAGTCTGACCTCCTGCACAATGCAGGCCACAGAATCTCACCCACCCACTCCTGTAACAAACCCCTAACCTATGGCTGAGTTACTGAAGTCCTCAAATTGTGGCTTAAAGACCTCAAGGTGCAGGGAATCCTCCAGCAAGTGACCCGTGCCCCACGCTGCAGAGGAAAGTGAATGTCCGAGAACAATTCTAGGGGAAGGTGAATGCAGAGCAATGACACTGGAGATGCCCAGACCTCCAATAGGGGCAATGTGGAAATTAATAATGGGAAGATCATTTGTGAAATTAGTCATCACTGACAAGATTTGTCTCTGTTCCTATTTCACGCTATGGTGTTAGAGGAATCAGTACAGATTTTTACTATATTAATTAAACACTTAATTTTATTTAACCAAGCCAAAAACTTAGTATCACTTATTTTTTCTCTGTCCTAGCAAGAATGAATTGAATTTTGTGACTTTCTGGAAAGTGCAGCGAGATTAAATGTGGGAAATTCAGTCTCTGTGTTTGTGAGCTGATGTTTTCCTCTCACAGGTCAGTGCCTGCATTGAAATACCAAGAGGGATCTAAGGGCTGGTGTACGCTGGGCACTGAACTGGCAAAGCGACGTCTCCCAGGGTGTGACTCCCCACAAACCCATAGAGTTAAGGTGACCTAATCCCAGGTTAGTTAGTGCTAAAGAAAAGGAAGAATTGTCCTGTCCATGCAGCTATTAGAGGGATGGGAAAAACCCTCCAGTCACTGTTTACTCCAAAGTGCTATAGCAGTGCCACAGCAGCGTTTTAAGTGTAGACAGAGTGAAATTAGATTTATCTCCAGTTTGCACTGTGGATGCAATAATAACAACAACAGTGCAGCGCTTGCATAGTTGGCAGGATTCGAACCTGCGCAGGGAGACCCCAATGGATTTCTAGTCCATCGCCTTAACCACTGGGCCACAACTACTTGATATGCATCCATTTCACTGCACGATGATTTTGTTCTCACTGAATTGTCACTTCAAATTGTTTGCTCAGACCAGCTTCCCCAGCACACTCACGGCTGTGCATCAGTGTAAGTTTGTCCTTGGGTGAACAGCGAGAATTCCTGCCCATTTCCCTTCCGTCTGGAGCAGCATGAGAGTGTGTTTGTGTGAACGACATTGCTGTAGATTGTTGTTCATTCCCCACTCTGACAATTCAGACAGTCCCTTTCCTAGTCAAATCTCCAGCACATCGTTCCAATAGCAGGGGTCAGGATTTCTCTGGGGCACTGAAATTTTTCAGAGGGCTGGCGCGTGAACTCAGCATTGCATTCCACCCTTGATGTTTCATGGACTAACAACAGCAGCAGAAAGAAAGAACTGAGCCAATAGCTCCCTGACAGGGATGCAGGTGCCACGTCCCCTCTGTCTGACCATCGCCATTGCAGGAGAGAAGGGTTCACTGGAATCGAATGCCCTGGCTCAGACCAGAGACACAGGGAGGTTTTGCTGTTTATGGATCTGTGCAAAGGAAATTTTGTCTCTGTGTGAAACTGAGGTCAGAAATGAAACGTCCACATGGTGGCCCAATGCTCTATGGAATGTGGGTGAAGGACTCGGGCTGAGAAATTATTTAACAGGAGGTTGTTTCAATTTATTGCCCTGATTAAAATCTATGGCTAAAAGGCAGCAACTGTTGTTAGTACTTGTACCTGTGTAGGGACACCCCAGTGGGTGCAAGTCCATTGCCTTCACCAGGGGCAGTCAATTATTTTATCAAGGTACAAATTTCTTGGTCAAGGCCTAGGCTCCAGAGAAAACAATACACTGCTGAGAAGAAGAAGTACATAAAAGATTTTGCAGCCACCATGGGCATAACTATGATGTGTCGTGTTTCACTGTTTATACCTGGTGCCACCTCCTTTCCCTTTGGCCTTGTAGTTGACCAAGGGCAAAGCTGAACATCTCCTCAGATACCAGGGAGTGTTTATGTCCATTCCTGCGAGCTACACAGGGGTTTGATGTTGCTGCTTTCAGTCCTCTGGCTCTGCCGGGATAAGGAACGATTCAGGCTGTCACTGAACTGAAGGAGGAAGATCAGATTTTGACAGGGAGAGGGACGCCTCCTCTTAAAGGTGTTTGTCTGGCTGGCAGTCCTGGTTCCCAGGTCTCGCCCGTGGGGCTCCAGCAGTTTTGGACCAGGTCACTCCCTTGGCCCCACCTGCCGCTCCCAAGCGCTCCCCCCCAGGGGCCATATCAGTGCAGCGGAGCTGAGCAGCGTCTGCCTGCTCGCTCCAGTGGCTGCCGGCCCCTCCCCATGGCAGGGCAGGGTGGGGCTGTGCCTCCGCGCGCTGCCTCTGCCTGATCACCCCTGTGGCCAATGGGACACTGTGGGGGTGATGCCTGGGGGAAGCAGCACACGGAGGCCCCCCAGCCCACTCCGCCTTGGAGCCTCCGGTAAGTGCTGCATCCCTGACCCCCTTCCTGAGCCTGCACCCCCACCGCCTCCTCCGATACTCACTCCCACCCCCAAACACCCTCACAGAGCCTGCACCCCTCCTCCCACCCCAGCCCCCAAACTCCCTCCCAGACTCTGCACCCCTCCTGAATGCCAATCCCCAGCGCCAACCCAGGGCCTGCACCCTAGACCTCCTCCCCCCACCCAAACTCCCTCCCAGAGCCTTAGGCAGGTGGGGGGCAGAGTTTTGGGGGGCGGGTTCTGGGCGGTATGAGTGACATTATTGGCCCACTGGGAGGACTGGAGGACTGGCACCAGCCCTAAGGTAAATTGAGGTTGAGACCCTGCTTTAAGGGATTGGAGCAATGCTGGAGAGACTGACGGGCAGGGAGCTGGGGAGCTGTGTGTGCCCCAAGGAGAGTTGTTGTTGTGCTCTGGTGACACAGAGCGGGGGTGGGGAGTTTGTAAGCTGTGGTGTTTGTATAGAGATAAAGTTTACTAACCCCCAGGTTAAAAACTGTTCCTGCTCTGGGCTATACAGGACACTCTCTGGTGTGAGTGTAGGTCAGTGGGTGAATGTTTCCCTGCAGGGTAATAGGTTCCTACTTCCAAGCCAAATGATTCCCTTTAAAATCTTTTTCGAATGAAAATCGATTTCCAGACCCATCTCCAGTATGTTCAGGAGTTCGCTGAATGGGGGCGGGGGATTGAAATGAATTTAAACACTCAGCATTTTCCTGTGCAAATGAATAAAGACCTAGCAGAGCTGTCCAGCAGCTGAAATCAGTTCCAGTCCTTGGTGTCTCTAAGAGGGACACTCGGTAGCTGAGGCATGTGGGACACCTCTGTGGAGAGGACAGGTGAAAAAATGCTGGATTCAATGAAAGCTGAGACCATAGGAGGGGAAGGTGAACGGCAGCACCACACAGGGTCATAACACTCAGACACGGGGCTCCACTGTCACTGCCCCTGTGTTTTCCATTATTTATATCCCCTCCCCCGCACACAACACCTTCTCCCCTTGAGCCCAATCCAACCCTCCCCCTCTCCCCCACACACTCCACAGGACACAGCCTCTCGGTGACTCACCCCGATGGGGGCTTGTCTCTGCATCTCCCCAGCAGGGGAGCAGAGAGCCGAAAGGGCCACAGGAGACCAATGGAGCTAGGCAGGGATAGAAAAGACTTCCCCTCCCTTCCCAAGAGTCCCGTTAATCTCACCCATGGGATGTTCCAGCACCGGGTGGGCTCAAAGCACCAACCTTCCCCTGAGCAACGGAAGGGGGAACCAGCTCCATCACATGGAAGGAGACTCCCCACCTCTGCTGCTGCCATCCTGCAGCCTTTAATATGGATTTGTTTTAGCTAATGCGACCCCCACACTCCACTAATCCACCCATGAATTAAGGAGAAAAGACCCACAGTCAGGAAGCAAAGGTGCAATGGGTTAGTGCACAGGCTGTCTAATAGCAGTGTTGAGTGGAGTCATGCTGAGGTTGTGAATTCAAACCTCACCTGCAGCACTAGCTTCCTTTAAGCAAATGGCTTCTGCCAATCATTTTGCCCTGCAGAAAATACAATTGCAGCTCAGAAGACACCGAGGTTCCCTTGCTTTACAGAGAGCAGGGCAGATTCCACAGATCTACCAGGCTCTGCTCTCCACCAGCCGCCTGTGTCAGGATGGGTCAGGCAGAGCCCAGAGCACTGCCCCCGACTCCCCCTCAGTCTTTGCTCCCCAAACCACCTGTGTGCTCACCCTCTTCTCTGTGAGACTCAAACCCTGCCTGGCTTTCTGTATGTCGGTGTGGTTTTTGTCTGTTGTGTTGATGTGCATGTGGGTCCTGTGTAATTTTTGTGGATGCCTTGCATAGTTTTGTGTGTGTGTGTGTGTGTGTGTGTGTGTGTGTATGACTTTTGCATGCAGATTGTTTTTTGCTAAGTATTCTTTTGGTATGTGGTTTTTGTGCTTTCCTGTTGTGGGCTTTTGCTGTATTTTTGGTGTGGATTTGTTCTGTTTTGTATGGCTTTCCCTTATGTGTATATGGCTCTGTGTGCTGTGTGGGTTTGGGTTTTGTTTATGTCTGTGTGGGCCTGTGCAGTCTGTGATGTTCTCTTTCTCTCTAGTTGTCTCTCTGTTTGTATCTTCATGTGTAAATTCACTGGAAGTTTTCAAACTCTCCACAGCTTTGCCAATTTTCACCAGGAATTTTACTCATTAACAAATTCTCACTTGTTCCCTACCAGTTGGTGACCATTGCCCCAGGGGACTGTCAGTCTCAGGGTCCTGATTTCCCATTGACCCTTCCCCCTTCTATTGGGACTGGGAACTGGCCAACAAAAAAAACCCCACTCAGTTTTAGTAAAGGGCCAACAGTCCCCTTACATAAGCTGGCCCTGTGAGTGAGTGAGTGAGGGAGGGAGAGCTCAGTGGTTTGAGTATTGGCCTGCTAAACCCAGGTCTGTGAGCTCAGTCCTTGAGAGGGCCATTTAGGGATCTAGGATAAAAATCTGTCTGTGGATTGGCCCTGCTTTGAGCAGAGGGTTGGACTAGATACCTCCTGAGGTCCCTTCTAACCCTGGTATCCTATGATAGGATCACCAATGTTCAGAGGAAACTAGCACAAGCTGGTCCCATGGTGTAAGGGTTGGCATGCTGAAATCTGAGTTCAAATCTCAGTGGAACCTTGTGGTAAATCCCTGGAGATCCAAGTGCTTTCCTGTCTCCAGCTGTATAAGAATGAGTTGTTTACCTTGTGCTGAGTGATTCATACCCACTGGAGCCAGGTCTTTGGTTGGAATGGGGTCTAGAAGTGGCTATGGTTTGACTGGGTGTTTGGGATTTCTGATGCCCACAAGTTTGGCCCTTGTGCTTTCTACCACACTTTTCCTCTTGCCCACATGGCGCTTGAAGAAAGGAGTGTCAAGGCCAGGTTTCATAGTCAGGGAAAGGCAGGAGGGAGGCAGAGTCCCAGGCTGGAGCCCAGCACCTCTCCTCCTCTGGGCACCTAGGACAGAGGTGGCTGGTGCTGACAGCTCCAAGGGAAGGCTTAAAAGCCAAGGGTAGGGTAAGAGGAGGGGAGAACCATGCCTATGCGTGGCCAGCAGACAGCCACAGAGACGCCCAGCCAGGCTGCTCCCTGCTTCCTGGCATGCCGAACCCCCACTGAAAACCACCCACAGACCAGCATGCGGGGCGGCTGCTAATGCTTTTTGGCCAACATCAGAAGACGGTAGGAAAGCAGGGCCAGCCCCCCTGGTGGGGCCTCTTACCATTCCCACTCACGGTGCTCACTTGGGCAGTGGGGCAGGAGATTTTACCCCAAGAGGCTTTTCCCCAGCTGTTGAGAAGCAGAGAAACACCCAGGCTCCCAAGGTGCTATGTAGCAACCCCCTCAAGCACAGGGACAGGCGCACACTTGGAAGAGGGAAACTGCTCCACACACTAGCCCGGGCAGCCGCCCATTTTCTTTGGCAAGTCAGGAAGGGCAAAGGCGAGACTGGAAGCACCTGGGGCTCATGCCCCAGCCTTTGTGACACCCAACCCCCAACTCCTTCCCGGGGCTCTCGCTGCAGTCAGAGCATTGGCCTGAGCGGCCAAGAAGAGGTTCCAGCCCTGAAGGGAGCAGGACTTTCAGCACAAAGGTAAAACTGCACAAGCACAACCATGAAGGGACTCAAACCCTCAATTGGCTGATCCAAAGTCAGACGCCTTATCCATTAGGCCACATGGTCACACAGGAAAAGGCCCTCCAGGCACTTCTTTGGAAAAGGCCGACACTGACGCATCCGACGAAGTGGGGATTCAGCCACGAAAGCTCATGCTCCAATACGTCTGTTAGACTGTGAGGTGCCACACGACTCTTTGCTGCTTTTGCAGACACTGTGTTTCTCAGGTCAGCTACTGAGGGGGGCCGAGACTCTCTGGGCACAAGAAGTCGAGTTCCCAGTGAGATGTGAGACTTAATTCTCTGGAGCAAGGTGCAGGGCTTTGGCAGGGAGGCTCAGGCATGGGGGATTGGGGTGCAGCGGACGGACCGGCTGTCTAGGTGCAGAGATTTAGTCTCCCTGAGGAGGAGGAGGGGGAATCCTGCTGACAGGCAGTGGCCAGGGCCGGTGCAACCACTAGGCGAACTAGTCGGCCGCCCAGGGTGCCAAGTGGTTGGGGGCACTAAAAATCGCACTCAGGGGAGGCGGGGGAGTGGAGGTGAGCTGGGGCATGATGGGGATGTGGGGGGGGGGCTGCCTGCAGCAAGTAATGGGAGGGGCACGCAGGGGAACCACTCCGTGTCCCAACTCACCTCTGCTCCATCTTCTCCCCTGAGCACGCCGCCCCCGCTCTGATTCTCCTCCCCTCCCAGGCTTGCGGCACTAAACAGCTGATTGGCACCACAAGCCTGGGAGACGGGAGACGTGGCGAGCTCAGGGGAGAAGGTGGAGGGGAGGTGAGCTGGGCTGGGGAGCTGCTGCAGGGGGCTCTGCCCGGCTCTTCCCCATGGCCCCTGCCCCTGCACTCACTGCATGGTAAGTGGAGTGACCCAGCCCCAGCCTGGTCCACTGCCCTTGCTCCCAGCAACGCTGCCGGCGAGTGCTGTGGGGCGGTTCCCCCTCCCCCAAGCTTGGGAGCCAGGGGAGCAGAGCAGGCTGGGGCCGCAGGTCTCTGTGGGGGGAAGCAGAGGGGGGCTGGCCCCAGGCCATCGTGGGACATGGGGGGCTGGCTACTTCCTGCGGGAAGTGGAGTGACCCAGCCCCAGCCTGCTCTGCTCCCCTGGCTCCCAGGCTTGTGTTGGTGTTGGCTGGATTTGTGCAGGTGTTTGTGTATATTAGCAATTGTGTGTATGTGGCTGGATTCATGCATGTGTTTGTGTATGTTTGCAATTGTGTGTGTGTGTGCGCATGCTCTGCTGCCCTCTGCCGGCGCGACAACCGTTTCTCTATATGTCACAGCCCCCATACCGTCGACCCCAGTGGTGATTTCCCCATCTTACAAGGGCTGGCTGGCCTGACCTTTCTCCCCTCTGCGGAGTGTGGTGGGGCTGCAGCTCACCCCCTGTGGGGCAGGAGGGCCCAGGTGCAGGGCACTGGGCTCCAATGCACCTGGAGAGCAGCTCAGGTGAGGTGGGGCAGGGCGTGTGGTGTCCGTTCTGTGTTGCCTGGTGCTGGGCCATTGCACAATCCCCAGCCACACCGCACAGCGCGCCCCGAGACGGGGCAGGGGGCCAAGCAGATGATCCAGCATGAGGGGATCATTCTCATTGGTAGCCGTCCAGTGGCAGTGAGTTCCACAGGCCTCGGCACAGGCTGTGTGGGGCAGGAGGTCCTTGTATTTGGAGCAGTGGGAGTGAACTGCATGCAGTTGTGTCTCTGAGCACAATTGTGAATATTATGGTGTGTGTGTGTGGGGGGCGGTGATTGTTTCTCTCTTTGGGGGTTGGGCTAGCATGTCCCTCTGAGTGTGTTGTGTGTGAGTGTTCTTGGGATTGTGTGAGTCCCTTTGTGTGTGTGTCACTGGCTGCAGAATACAAAATCCTGCAAAGCCATTTCCTACTGGTTAGCCCAGCAACACATTGCTACAAACAGTGTCACACACACACACACAAACACACACAGAGCGGGGCTCAGCCCCACCAGCAGGGGGCAGCAGGACACACATGTCTCTCCTGGGCCAGCTTGGACAATTTCCCATCACGACCCGGCACAGTGCTGGTGCCCCCACACGGGGGTGGGCAGCGACCGGGCGGGGGGGGGGGGCAGATGTGCTGGATTCAGAAGGAAGCACTTTGGGAAAATCAGTCACGGCCCTTAGCAGAGCTGGGACACAGACCCAGTGACCCCTGCACCACCCTGGGAGAGGAGTGGGGTCTAGTGGTCAGAGCAGGGAGGGAGCTGGGCACCAGGACCCCTGGGTTCTATCCCTGGCCCAGGGAGTGGAGGGGGTCTAGAGCAGGGGGACTGGGGGCCAGGACTCCTGGGTTCCATAGGGGAGACTGTTTTTTCTTGTGCTTCCCTCCCTAGTGATCCCAGCCCAGCCCCCTAGTGGAGACTGAGCAGAAGTGGGGGGAGTTGTTCTCCGACTTTGGACTTATGATTCAAACCCCTCCCCCAAGGACTGTGACATCATGAAATCTGCCCCCCCCAACACAGAGAAAACTGGTGGGATTCTGTCCACACGCAGAGAATTCTCTCCGCGGGCTCCTGCGGTTCCTCTCGCTGCTCTCCGTCCTGCCGCCAGACACTGCTCATCTGCATAACCCCGCCCATGGACACGCGACACCTTCTGTCCTGCTGGTTTCAAGTGAGTGAGTTGCCCTGGGGGAGTGAGCAGGTCCCAGCACGTCACAGCCCCAGCCAGGGCCGGCTCCAGGCACCAGCTCAGCAAGCAGGTGCTTGGGGCAGCCCAGGGGAAGGGGCGGCACATCGGGCTCTTTGGCAGCAATTCAGCAGTGGGTCCCTCGGTCCCTCTTGGAGGAAAGGACCTGTCACCGAATTGCTGCCGAAGAAGAAAGTGGCGCAGATTTTTTTTTCCTGCTGCTTGGGGCGGCAAAAACCCTAGAGCCGGCCCTGGCCCCAGCACACATCACAGCCCCTGCACACGTCATAGCACGTCACAGCCTGGGGCAGGGAGATATTGGGGAAGAGGATGAGGGGAGATGGGGGGAAAGAGCCAGCTCCATAGAGCCCTAGAGGCAGCAGGATATGGGGGGGCAGGAGAGGGGATGGAGGGAGGAGAGACCCATCTCCTTGGACCCCCAGAGGTGGGAACTGAGGGGAGAAGGGGGGAGGGAGGGATCCAGCCCTATAGACCTGTAGGGGCAGGGAGCTATTGGGGGCAGGAGGGGAGAAGGGGGTTGGCAGAGACCCAGCCTGGGGTGCAGGGGAAATGGGCTGGTTTAGAGGGAACTGGGGAGAAGAGACACATGGGGGGATATATGTTGGGACAGGGTAACTGACTCACTCCGAATACATGCAGAGCAGAGCAGGGCAGGGCGGAGGCAGATCATGCTGGTCCCAGGGTAATTTCGGGGGGTTCTGATGCCCCACTCAGCCGGGGGGCTCCCCTCTGGGCTGAGGAGCCCTGGGGTGGGGCGGGTGCAGGGGCTGTGTGTGTGTGTCAGGCTGGGGGAGCTGCCTGGGCAGAGGGGCTGGAACTGGCGGGGCTGACCACGTAAATTATCCTGATCTAAGCGCCATTGTAGAGAACACAATGTTGGCACAGCACTTCCTGGCAGCCAGAGACTGCGCTTTCTACACCTGCTCCTGTGGATGTGGCCTCTCTCCTGATTCCTGAGGAAAGGAACCTTTCCAGGAAATGGCCACAGCTTCTGGGAATCCGCATGTGGCTGGTGGACAGAACGAGGAATCATTTGGCTCCTGGCAACTTAAAAGCTGAGCGCCCAAACAAGGGCTTGAACTCAGGCCCTCAGATTAAGAACCTGATGCGTTACCAACTGAGCTACCTGGGCTTGGTAAGAAACAGCTTCACCGTTCACCACAAGAGTGAGCAGGCAGGCAAAAGAGAGGCCAAAAAAGTCCCAGGAACCCCTCCCCTTTTTCTGCACAGCCACTGCCTGTCAGCAGGATTCCTCCTCCTCCTCCCTCCTGTGCCTCAGTGCAACTAAATCTCCGCACCTGGACAGCCGGTCCGTCCGCTGCACCCCAATCCCCCATGCCTGAGCCTCCCTGCCAAAGCCCTGTACCTGGCTCCAGAGAATTAAGTCTCACGTGTCACTGGGAACTCGACTTCTTGTGCCCAAAGAGTCTCGGCCCCCCTCAGCAGATGACCTGAGAAGAACAATATCCGCCTTTTCCAAAGAAGTGCTTGGAGTAGCCTTTTCCCATGTGACCTAATGAATAAGGCGTCTGAGTGTGGATCAGAAGATTGAGGGGTCGAGTCCTTTGGTGGTTGTGTTGCTGCAGTTTTACCGTTGTGCTGAACGTCCTGCTCCCTTCAGGGCTGGAACCTCTTCTTGGCGGCTCAGGCCAATGCTCTGGCTTCAGCTAGAGCCCCGGGAAGGAGTTGGGGGGTGGGCGTCACAAAGGCTGGAGCATGAGCCCCAGGTGCTTCCAGTCTCGCCTTTGCCATTCCTGACTTGCCAAAGAAAGTGGGCGGCTGCCCAGGCTAGCGTGTGCGCCTGTCCCTGTGCTGGAGGGTACTTGCTACATAGCGTCTTCGAAGCCTGGGTGTTTCTCTGCTTCTCGCCAGCTGGGGAAAAGCCTCTTGGGGTAAAATCTCCTGCCCCACTGCAAAAGTGAGCATGGAGAGTGGGAACGGTAAGAGGCCCTACCATGGGAGCTGGCCCTGCTTTCCTACCATCTTGTTACCTTGGCCACAGAGCATCAGCAGCCGCCCCGCATGCTGGTGACCTTCAGTGGGTGTTTGGCATGGGAGTTTGCCAAGAGGAGGAGAGGTTGTTGCTGGGTCACTTTTACAGATGCCCCTTCCCTGGTACTGCCCTTGCTCAGCTGCACAGAGGAGCTTCCATCCCCAATCCCTGCCTGTCACTGCCCAGCAGCCCTCTGGCACCATTCCTGAGGGTCACCCTGCCTTGCTCTCTCCCTGCCATGTTGGGAAAGACAGCTCCCATCTCTCCTTGTTAAAGGTCAGGTGGGCCAACTAGGGGCAGAAGCCCATTCTATGTTTTCCTACTGCAGAGCCCAAACTCAGGGACTCACCTTGGGTGCAGGCACTGCTGTGCTCCCAGAAAACAAGCCACCCCTGCACAAAGAGGGATGAAATGGTCTGCCAAAGCCTGGGATTGAACCAGGGACCTTTAGATCTTCAGTCTAATGCTCTCCCAACTGAGCTACTTTGGCAGCTGCATTGAAGTATTTTGGCCTGTTGCTTCTCTGTGTGGGATGTTTTTGTCAGCAGTTGCACACAAAAAGGACAGGAAAACGAACGGCTGCTCCACACCCCCACCGGAGGAACCCGGCACCCTTAGCTGTGGGGAGTAAGAAGTGGCTGTTGGCTAACAGGGCCTGTCCCCGAGGAGCTGGAACAGCAGCTGCCGCCTCCCCCTGGCTCCAGGCTGTGGGAAATGCTCATTGCCTGGCTGCATGGGCGGCTGCTGCTCCGTGCTCTGGAGAGCGTCTGTATTGCTCTGTCAACTCCCATCTTCACTGAGCCAGTCTGGTAAGGTCCCAAGTGCCCCCTCCGGCCTGGCAGCAGACGTGCAGACATCAGCCCCCCTGCCAGCCCCACAGGCAGCAGCGGCGCCAGCCCCCCAGCACCACAGGGGCACTCGATGCACTTCCTGTGGGGAAATGGCTCCTTGGCGTCCAGCTGCTAGAGTGAGAGCCAGGAGAGAGCAGTGTCTGGCTCACCGTGGGGGAGAGAAGAGACCTGGTGAGTGTGGATCTCCCTCAGCCTCCCCCGCAATGCTAGTCACTTCTATTGTCACTGTGATAGTTAGTGCTTCCCATCAGGGCCACCCGCAACAACTCCTCCCCTTCCTTCCAAGGCCCTGCCCCCACTCCACCCCTTCCCCCAAGCTCCCACCCCTGTCCAATCTCTTCCCAGCCTGCACCTTCCTGCCCCATTCCTCTCCCTCCCCCACCTCTTCCTCTCCCTGCTCCTCCCTCTCCCCGCCCAGCGCCTCCTGCACCCCACTGAACAGCTGATCACTGGCAGGTGGGAGGTGCTGAAGGGGAAGAGGAGAAGCTTGTCAGCAAGGCCTGTAGTGGGGCGGGGGAGCTGGCTGCCAGTGGGTGCTGAGCACCTATTTTTTCTCTGTTGGTTCTGCAGCCCCGTAGCTCCCATGGAGTCGCTGACTTGGCTCCTGTCACACTCTAGAGAGAGGAGCAGAACCAGGGCTGATCTATGGGGCACCAGGTGAGTGGCAGAGGCTTCAGTTGCTGAGAGGTTGCCTGACCCCTCAGGGACACAGTGTGAGGTGGTGTCCCAGGGATCTCTATGAAAGGAGCAGAACAGGATTTACATGGGGTGGGGAGAGGGTGAGAGTGTCTCAGGGGGTTGTACAGAGGTATTGCCCGGGTGAGGGACTGGCTAAAACACAGGCCTCGCTGTGAGCAGGATTTGAACCTGCGCAGGGGAACCCTATTGGATTTCAACTCCAACACCTTAACCACTCGGCCATCACAGCTGTGAGCACAAAACTACCCCAATGCCAGAGAAACTGGTAAAGAATCCCAATGCCCAGGTGTGAAGTTATCTAACTACAGAATTCCCACATAAACCTGGCTCCCAAAGCACAGGGGATTGGGGTTTGTTCTCTTTGCTTAGCCATGTGCAGTCGCACAGAGGCGCGTTTAAAGTGTCCGTCCACAGGCGGGAAGGGAAATGATTCTCAACTTGAAGCTTGATGTGAATGAGGATGTCTGGACCACAGGGCCAGGGACTGGCTTTTGCTATAGAAACCAGTGACACATGGAGCCAGGCTAAGGAAAATGTTTCCTGGAGTCAGTAACTGGAATAGCAGCAGTATTGTGCAGAGAAATGTCTCACAAGAGGAGTCAGCGCATTGGTGGTTCGGTCCCAGCAGTCACAGCGACGGCAGGGGAGGTCTAGCTTTGGTTTCTGGCCAATAGAGGGATGAGTTTTATTGTCTCAAAATTACAGTAGAAAAATTCAGCCCCAAACTGGGTGTGGTGGGGGTTTCTCTGGTTTGGTTTGTTTTTCTCTTTTGAAATGTCCTTGATCATTTTTCTGGAAAAACTATTTGGACAAGGCCAAGGAAGAGTTTGAACAATTACAAATCTCCATGGGAGTGAGGGGGTCCCTCAGCACGGGGGGAGGGTGGAGATTTTCATGGAGGGGAGTTGAGGAGATAAATTAGAGGCTTTTGCTCCAGCAGAGGGAGCGGCTTGGCAGGTTCATTTCTACCAAGTGAATCCCCCGCCCCCCACACACACACGTTGCTTCCCTGCTGCTGCTGCCCCAGCTCAAACCCCACTGTCACCCCCAGCATGTGACCTACAGCTTCCTGCTGACAAAGCCCTTATCTATCAGAGACAAAATCCCCTCGTCTGCCCCTTCTCCCAGCTGAGCCCTCCCCCCCAAGAGCCCAGGACAACCCCGACCTAGCCATGCCAGGGGGTCGGGCTTAATCCTCAAGGCCAAGCACAAAACCTTCAGCCGGGCACGTTTCGCTCCCTTCCCACCTCGGCCCAAGCGGCAAGGGAGAAACGGAGGAGACACGCCGGCTGGAAGACGCTTCCCTCCCACGTCTCTATAGCCTGCTGTGACGTTATTAATATAAACTGGGACCGTAGAGATCATTGTTGCCACCACTGTTATATATGTGCAGCAAATATTGTGCAAAGGTTGGCGTGTGAGGTGTCTAGGACAAGGTTATGACTGGCTGGTTATAATGATGCTGGCTGTACGTGTGCACCATTTTTGTATTTGAAGTTATGAATATGGGCTATGTACTTGTATCTCAAATGTATTTGATTCCCAGTAGCCTCAGTGTCGTCAGCCCCCAACTCCTTCAGGAGCCCATAGCAAAGAGACCCCCCCGCCCCACTGTCCTGGACTCCCTGGGAGGTGCCTCCCACCCCCCACCCAATGGAGCACCAAGGATTACAGTGGCAGCATCTAGTGACAGTGGGGTTCAGTGGCTCAGGCCAGACACCTGAGCTGGGGACACGCCCCCATAGCACTGCTCGAGGGCCTGGGCCTGGGGTGTTCACAGCCCCCTCCTCACCCCTCCCTGAGCCCAGCCTGGCTCCTCACCTGGAACAAAGCAGAAGCGTCCGTCAGCCTGTCAGCCTTGCTGCTGTCTGAGTCCCAGGCGCTGTTGCTGTCCCATGGGGAGCGGGCCGAGCTGCTGGGGCTGGGAGAGGGATCCTCCACCTCCTGCCCTGGGAAGGCTGGAAGGTCCCACTGACCGGGCAGGGCGATGCCTCCTGCTGGAAATGGGGGCTGGGCTCCTGGGGCCGCTGCTGCCCACACAACAAGCCCTGGAGCCACCCTGCCCGGTTCTGCTCCTGGGCTGGGTCCTGCCTGCCCAGCCGCATCCTGGCCCAGCTCCATTTTGGCCTGGCCGGTGCCTCTCCCACCTCGGCGCCTGCGCCGGGAGCAGGTTTCCTCTTCCAGAAGGCTGGGAACTTCCACCTCCTGGTCCGGCCGGGAGCTCCTTCCCCGCCAGTGGGGACGGAGGGGCCGCTCCGCTCCTGGGGAAGATGGCAGCTGCTTCCCTCAGGCTCTGGGGCCACTGGCAGAGCCTTCTTCCTGAACATCCTAAGGAGCCTGGGAGTCTGGGGTCAGGGCAGCCTCTCACTAACCAGCCTGTTTGGTCTCTCCCCATCCCTGCCCCAGCCAGAGCAGCTCCTCCTCCCCCCACAGGGGTGCAGGGAGTGCAAGCTACACACATTGGCAGGAGTTCATTGCATGATCTGCTCCCCCTCAACGTTCCCCCTCCTCATCCCTGGGGCTGCAAGAACCGGGGAGTCTCGTCCTTTTCGAGCACTGGGGTCAGTCACAAAGACCATCAGTCACTTTGAACAAGCAGCTCCCTCCTGCCAGCCCAGGACACACTCACACCTCCCCCCCACAACCCCGCCCAGGCTAGAGAAGGAACAGAACCCAGGTGTCCTGACTTCTCCTGGGAAACCATTCCCCACTTCAAAGTCCCTCGGCATAGCAAGGCCAGGGCCCCCTCGGTTCCCATTGATTTCCATGCTCAGCAGCTCCCCGGGTCTGGCCCAGCTCAGAGACTCTCAGCCTGGGGAACAGTCTCCCACAAGGGAAGGGCTGGGAGCCCCATTGCTGGGACCTTGCCAAACACACTGGAGACGGCTCTGGAGAAGCACCTCCCCAGTCTGAGAGCGAGGGGCTCCTGGGGGCTGTTTGCAAATCCAATCTCCTTTGGGAGAGATTCTCTCCCCCTCTTTCTGCCTCTCCCCAGACAGACAGGGGACACCACCGGGGAACCCTAATGCCACTCACTTGCTCTGGTGACGGAGCGATGGATGGAGGATGTTCAGTGTCATCCCTCATCCTTCTCCTCACTCTCCAAGCCCAAGGCAGGCTGGAGGGTGGGGGACCTGAGGAGTTACCCTGCCCACCCAGCAGGCAGGGTGATGACACCGGGTGATCGGCTGGCTGGGAAAACAAGAGTCTGTCTCATTGCCAGGGAAAGGAGAAACTTGACCAGCAGCAGGGGGTGTAGAACATCACCCTAGTGCGGGGGTGACAGCGCTCCGGGATCCTGAAATCCCAGCACTTTACACACCTTCCTGGAGCCTCCCAACCCCCCTGGGCTGTCAGGACTGCGCCCCCAACCCTACTGATGAGAAACAGGCCTGGGGAGGGGAATCTACTGGCTCAGGGTCACACCAAGTGTCAGAAGGATGGGTGGGACCCAGCAGTCCTTCTCTCCAGGCCCCTTTGCTAACCACTGCTGCACACTCCCTCCCACAGCTGGCAATTACAAGCAGCCCTCATGGCCGCTCCCCCTGCCTTTGAGAGGGAGTGTGCTCTGCTGGAGTGACTGGAACAGGGGATTGGGAGTTAGGACTCCTGGGTTCCATTGCTGGGGATTTAGTACTTTCCCGCTAGTGGAAAGTGCTGGGAGAATCCCCCAGCCAAAGTTGCTGTGACAGCGCTAAGCAGCATCTGACCATTCAAGGGTGGAGCGCACGGCCCAGGAGGAGGAGTGTTTGGCTCTGGGGTTTCACTTCAGCCCAGTCTAGAGAGAGGGGCCCAGCCATGGAGTTAGGCTCAAGTCTTCAATTCGTTAAGGGCGTTTTGAATTCCAATCCTGTGCTCCAAAGTGCTTGGTGTCAGTTGCAAATTTTAGAAGCATGTTCTCCACTCCATCTTCCAAATCATTCATGAAAATATTGAATAGTACCGGACCCCGGACCGATCCCTGCCGGACCCACTAGGTGCACCCTCTCCATTGGACAGCCAGACATGGAGAAGGGCGCTTGGAGTCTGGGCTTTCAACCAGCTCTGCACCCACATGACACTGATGGCATCTAGACCGCATTTCCCTCCTTTGCTTGTGAGAATGTCCTACGGGACTGTGTCAAAAGCCTTAGCAACACCGAGATAGATCCCATCTACTGTTTACCCACCTCCACTAGGCCCGGAACCCTGCCAGAGAAGGAAAGAGGATTTGTTTGAAATCATTTGTTCTTGACAAATCCATGCTCACTCGTCCTAAGAACCAAAGTGTCCTGTAGGTGCTGCTGACAAACTGATTGTTTAAGAATGTATTCCAGTATCTCCCCAGCTGTGGAAGTGAGGCTAGCTAGTCTGTAAGTCCCAGGGGTCCCTTTGTTCCCCTTTCAAAGATGGGTTCTGTCTTGTTCATGGATGGGAAGATGTTCTTTTTCAGGGATCTCAGACGAGAACTGGGGCACAACGCCTGGTTTGTTAAGGCCACAAAAACAGAGGCAGGAATCTCTTCTCTCCTGCTGGCAAAGAACCCCAGGTACCTAAGAGACAGGGACTCACATCCCTGAATGGGCTTTAAAAAACGCAATGGTTAAAAAGTTTGGCTCTGACCATTTCTTGTTTCCACAGACTAGACATCTGAGCAAACTTTAAAATTCCTTGGTGCTAAACACCGTGAAACTCCCCTTTCTCCTTCACAGAGGGCTTTAACACCCCTTATCTCACTCAGGCTCACAACTGCCCAGAGTTCAAGAATTGTCCCTGTTCCCATTGGACAGTTGGGGAGAAGCCTGAGGTGCAGAGAAGGGAAGTGACCTTCCCAAGGGCCTACACAGCAAGGCGGTGGCAGAGCCAGAAAGAGAAGCCACGGTCCTGACTCCTGTTCCAACTGACAACAAATCCCCAGAGGCAGGGATAGTGGCCAGGAATCGAGATAGTGGGGAAATTTCATTGAAACTATTTCTGTCAGAAAATCCCTTTCAGGCTAAACCAGTTTGTTTCTCGAAATCAAAACAAGTGGGATGAAAGTTCTTTGCAAAAATATTTTGTTGCAAAGCAAAAGCATCTCCTGTTTGTCACAGTGTGTTAAATTGTCTCGTCGCACACAAAGAGGAGACACTTAGATCTCAAACATTAGATAAGATGCTTCAGTCTGAGCTAAGTCGTTGCTGCTCTTAACAATTTCAAAATAAAAAATAACAAATCAAATAGACTATTTCAGCTATTCTATTATGTCATAATCTGCTCTGAGTAAATGTGATAGGACACCGCATATTATGCACTACTCCTAGTGACACTCTCCAATGGATCCCCACCCACCGTGAGGTAGGTAGGAGCAGATCATTATTATCCCTACTTGAAAGAGGGAGAAGCTAAGGCTGAGAAAGGATAATTGACTTGTCTTAGGTCACACAGCCAGCGAGTGGCAGAGTTGGGAATAGGACCCAAGAGCCCTGATTTTCAAACTAACCATCGGATGTTGAATTTCACACATTGAATGACCTGAATAAAGTGCTCTCAGATGAGCTCCAGACCAACAACAGTGCACAGGAATTATTCAGCAAGTATTTGAGGAGAATTGCAATGTTAGAGAGAATCATGAACTGCTCAGAGACCATTAATGCAGAGAAGCAGCAAAATTCATCAAACATAGAACTGGTTCTGACTTATTTCCTTGGTCTTAAAAGAGAACAACAGGGACCTGAGTCTCCTCCCTGTCAATAACCCCCTGCTCAGCCAATCAGGGTAGAGACTGAGGACGAGAGGCTAAGGGTTCTCACCAGAGAGCCCAAAGGATGGCCCAGCTCACCGGTGGGGATCACTGCCTGAGCACTATTTCAGCCCCACATTTTTGGGTGGACCTCCCACAGTGGGAGCTGCAGAGCACTCCCATAACACACATACACACACATATAGACACACACACCCCTCTCTCCTGGTGTTGGGAGGAACAGGAGAAAGGACAAAAGAAACAAGAGAGGAACAGAAAGGAGGGAGGGATGGATGGAGGAACAGGTGAAACAAAAAGGACAAACCCTAATGTCCCCAGTGATTCTAAGGGACAAAATCCCAGGTGCGGAATAAAATTCTGCCTCCTTAAGCTTGTGTTTTCCATGCCTAGAATTCAACTGTCACCAGATGGATCAGACTGATCAGGTTTCAAACCTCGAGGAGGCTCTTACCTTCTAAACAGGGATGTCTGTTTTCTAGTAAAATCAGGCAAAGGGAAGGAGAAAACTCTAAAGAGGTTCCCCCTGGCACTCACGTACGTGAACCCGAATACTCTCTCAGTCCTCAAAGAGACCTGGAGAAGGAGACTTGCTGAAGCAAAGCCACAGGGTCTCTGAGGTTTCCCTGGCCCCTCGCCCCTGTCCTGCCTGGCTGATGTCAGCATCTCTCTGTGAGGTCACCACCTCCCCACCACCTTTGACCAATAGTCTGAGGTCCTGCAAAAGGCCTTTGTGATGTCACTGCCACACCCCTCCCTTGCTGTGCTAATGTCCTGCCCCTGGCCAGGCACTTTGCAGGTTTGAGCTACTCCCTGTGGTTCACCCCACTCAAGGAGCATTCGTTCTAGGAAGCAAGCCGGCTAGACAGGAAAACATCAGACGCTGCTGCTCCCAATGCTACACTCAGTTTTAAAGAAATTAGTCGAGTTTATGGCCAGGAGAGACCATTAGAGCATCTAATCTGAACCCCTGCATATCACAGGTATGACACAATAGCTACTTTTGGGGCAAATACATTCCAGAAAGGCATCTAGTCTTCATTAAATGACATCAAGAGATGGAGAATCCACCACTTTCCTTGGTAGCTTGTTCCTGTGGTGAATCATCCTCGCTGTTGAATATTTGTGCCTTAGTTGTAATATGAATTTGTCTCTTTTCACCTTCCAGCCATTGGGTTTTGTTATGCCTTACTCTGATCGATTAAAGAGTCCTTTAATACCCAATCTTTTCTCTCCATTAAGGCCCTTCAACACTTCAATGAGGTCACCTTTCAATCTTCTTTTGATAAGCTAAACAGGTTGAGCTCTTTCAATAGCTCCCAGAAGGCATTTTCTCCAGCCCTCAGAACATTTGCCCCCCACCTCCCCGGTGGCCCTGCCACTGGGCGCGGGGCTTTCTTAGGTGCGGGGCCCGGTTCTGGGGAATTGGCCTAAAGCTGGCCCTGTTCGGGGCCGGGGGCAGGGGGTGTAAGGCTTTCCCAGGTGTCCTGCTAAGGTGACTCACTACAGGAAGCTCCTGGCATGGAACAGAGGTGCTGAAAGGTCCAAGGTCAGTCCCAGGAGGTGCTGAAGGCAAGGAGGTTTCCCCCAGTGACAGCGTCCCCTGGGCGGTGTCACACTGATGAGGCTCTGCCTGGGTTTGGTTCAGAGCTGTCCCAGAGCACGGGCCTGTGTCAGCCCCAGCATGTGACCTGCAGGCTCCACTCTGGCAAAGCTCCCTGTCCCTGGGCTTTGGCACCACTAGCCCCTGCTTGGTGACTAGGGGTCAGTTTAGGGGAGTGATTCCCAAAATGTGGGACATGCCTCCTAGGGGGGCTCAGAGGAATGTTCATGGGGGCACCTCAGGGTTGAGCCAGCCCCCATGGAGGGCAAGGAGGGAGCAACACTCAGCCCCACTCTGTCCCAGCTCTTCGCCCACCCTACCCTCAGCCTGAGCCTGAGCCCCCGGCCCAGCCGTGACCCCCTTACCTGTGTCTGCACCCCTCTCCCCAGCAAGCCACAGCCCCACTCCCAGCCCTGGTTCTCGACCGCAGCTTCTGAGGGGGCCTTGGCCATGGCTAGGAGGGCACCGTGTGAAAAGTTTGGGGACCACTGGTTTAGGGTGACGTCCTCAATTGCTTCTATGCAGTCCAATAAAAGCTATTCCTCACCCACCTACCCCTCCATCAGGACAGACTAGGTATGTTCTGCTGCCCTTCACTCATGCAGGAAGGATAATAACATTTCATTCCACTCAATCCTAAAGTGATTTGTAACCCGCCACCAGCCAAAACTGGTCATTTTGGGAAAGTGGCCCCATCATGCTGCATAGCTACGCAGAGTAGGTGTGTCTATGCAAACACGGTCTGTTCCTGAAGTCTTTCCCCCAGCTCCTCACTAGATGTGAGGGGGGAGCTCATTCAGCACCTGCGTCCACTTAGTGTTTCAAAACTCCTTATTGTCCCTATCTCTGCTGGCCTTAGATTTCTCCTCCTGTCTATGTTTAAGCAGTTCTGATGAGGTGGCCGAGTGGTTAAGGTGATAGACTGCTAATCCATTGTGCTCTGCATGCATGGGTTCAAATCACATGCATTTAGTCTTCACCCCTCCTTTATAGACAACCATCTCTCCCATTGGTACAATAAACAGACCCAACAATGTTGCATCTTGCAAACAAAAACCTTCTCAGGATCTCAGAACTCCCTTGCTTTAAATTAAATGTCTAAATCCCAGATTTCTTAAAAAAAAAAAAGAATTCTCTAGTCCTGTATTTCTTGGTTTTTATCTCAAAAGGGAACATCCTCATCATCTCCCCCAAACACCCTGGGACCTGCCGAAATAATTAAAATACCCCCATCCTGAGCAAGGCCAGAACAGTGAACGAGAGCTAGTGTCTAGGCCAAGCTGTTCTGAAGGAGGCAACTCAAACATTTTCTCCCTGCTTCCCTTGGCAAGGTCTGACTGAGAAAACAAAATCCCCCAGACTGAAAATTTTCTGCTGAAACACCAATACTAGTCTGGTTGGGGACTTTGATATGAATGTATTATTATTATTATTATTATTATTCTCTTCTGATTTATCTCAGTTCAGTGTTTGTCCTCCGGATGTGTTTACAGATATTGAGTTGTGGGGGAGAAAGGCCAATTCATAATGTCTCTACCCCCCTTTCATAGTGTCTTCCAACTTGCTAGGAAGCTCCTTTGCTACGATGTGAATCAAGCAGTGTCCATTGTCGCTGTGCTATCTCGGAGAAGTCTGCATTGTACACGGTTCCTGGGATAGTCCTTGGGAGTGTGAATCCCTTCAATGGGCCAGCAGCGAGTCCGGCTCCTCCCTTGTCGCACCTGAAAGGCTGGTGGGGGGCATTTCCCCACCTCATAACATATCTCAGTAACACACACAGAGCAAAACTTCATAACTTCCCAACCAATGCGAGCACATACAATCCAACACGATGTTAATGTACAACAGATCAAGACTTTTGAAATGACACCTCACCAGGCAGACTTTGTACAAACCATCTCATCATTATATGAGAGTGGTGAGTATGGGGCTTGCAGGGTGCTGCTTTGAGCACAGCGTGCCACACCTGAGCTTATATTGCAATGGAGACGTACCTTAGAGTCCATCTCTCCTGGGATAAAGATGGCAGCAGGGCTGGCCTGGGTCATCTGACTTGGGCTCATGGAGCTAAAGCTGAGGGGCTAAAAACTGTGGTGCAGATATTTGTGTTCACACTGAAGCCTGGGTGATCTCCAGGTCCTGCAGACATCAAAGGATGAGGAATTCTGCACACAGAGAGGACCCTGCTAGTGGAAAATGCCGTTGGAAAAGCCCCTTCTGTCACCAGCTGTGGTCGTACAGTGCTCAGTGCTCTGCGTTGTGGCCTCAAGAGCCATGGATGCAAGTTGAGTTACGATGACCTTTTCCTTGTCCACGTTTCTTAGGTGCCTCCTTCCGACACTTTCAGAAAAAACGACCTGTTTCTTTTGAAAGCATCTGCACTGCAAGGCAAAGGCATCTTCTCTGTTTCCTCAAAAGATTGACCAAAAGGTGGGAAGAGCAAACACATTTGTTAAGGCACCACTGGGTGCTGCATCCCTAACCTCCACTTTACCTGGCAGGTGCCTGGCCCAGCTTAGCCACAGTGCTGCTCTCTGGGACTTTTCTCCCAGCTGCTCCATTTTTCATCACTGACAATCAAAAGGAAGGTGACATGACCTCTGTGTGTGGACATCCCCAGCGAATCACAAGGACGTGTGGCACAGGCTCTCGTGTTGCAGCAATTGCAGTTGAAGCAACCGCCATGCCAATGCCAGTCACAGCAGCCTTTTCATCAACTCCAGGCTTGTGATTTGATTCTTTCCAATGCTTCTCTCCAAAGAAGCCTTTTCCTTAGCAAGCAATTACTTGGATACCAAGGGAGGTCTCTTCTGTTTCCTAGAAAGACACAGGAAAATGTGAGCAGAGGAGACAAAAGCTATACAACAAGGCACCACTGGGAGTTGAACCCAGGATCTCCTGTTTACTAAACAGGTGCTTTAGCCAGCTAAGCCATGGTACCTGCCTTGCAAAAGGGTTTACAACTGTTCCATTTGATGGTTCAGGATAACACCTGCAAATTCCAAAGTACAGACGTTCCCCATTTCCCTCAAGACTTGCAGACCTTGAGGTGTCTGGCTCTCCGTGCACAGAAAGCCACAGCTGAGTTGACAGAGGGCTTCTAACATGTGCTTCTCCCACGAACCACTGTGATCATATAGTGGTTAGTGATCTGTGTTTCAGTCACAGTAACCTCGGCTCAGTTCTGAGTCATGGTCACCTTTCCTTCAGCTCTAGATTTCTCATTTGCCGCTTTCCAAGTGTGGTGGGGTGGCTGCCCCAAACAAGCAGAAGAAAGATTAAGGCAGCCTTGCAGAGGCTGTGCAGAACCCAGCCTATCAGGAAAGGGCTTATTGGGAGAGCCAATCAGGAGAAGGCTTGCTGGAGCAGCCCATATATAAAGGGCTGCTCAGCACAGCAAGAGTCAGTCACTCCTTGGAGTTTGAGGAGGGAGGATTGGCTGCCCTGAAGGAAGGGCACCATGATCAGAGTAGTGCTGGGTGGGTAAGGGGAGCATGAGTGACCTCCTGGCCGACTGCTGCCAGACTGAGGCCCTGATACAAAGGCGGAGGAAGGTGCTAGGTCTGTGGGGAAGTGGTACAGGGAAACAGATGGCAGGGGTTGGAGGTGCACCCCTTTTGCCTCAGTCACCACTGACACAGGTGGCTACACCCTGGACTGCAGCTGGCCACTGAGGCAAGTGTCTGAGTAGAGGACGGCTGCCCCCTGGAAGGGGGGAGAGACCTGAGTGGGGCACAGCCAGAGGGCTGTGTCCATAAGAGGACATTGAAGTCCTGAGAGTGACATGGATCCTAATGATAGAACAGATGGCAGCCAGATGCCACTAGATGAAGGCGCACCGGGGGACCAGAGCTAATTGCCAGGACGGCCAACAGGAGGCACTGCAGTGGTGAGACATGCTCCATGGCACCAAGACTTAGCCGCAAGGAAGGCTCTCTCTGTCTTGAACCACTACTTAGAAGGATTCTGCTGGCAGGTCTTTTCTTTTTATGAAAAGAGATACAAAAAAGGAGCCAACAAAGACACTAGGTTCAGCAAAGAAGAACTGTCAGGCCAAGCCAGGATTTCCTGGTTACTAGGAAGGCTCTTCAGCCAGCTCTTCCCAAAGACCACTATCCAGAGGCCTTTTAACAGCCACTGCAGATGTTCACCGACAAAGAGATGCCAAAATAGAGTTCTCCACTGCCTTTAGCCATCACACTACCAGGAGTTCTGTGCACAGAGAGGCCCCTGCTGGTGAAAAAAGGCTTTGGTAGAGACTCTTCTGACACCAGCCGTGGTCATATAGCGTTTAGCGCTCCGTGTTGTGGCTTCAGCATCCACAGATGCAAGTTCAGTTGCGGGATGTTTTTCTTGTCTCCACATTCGTCTAGTGGCTCCTTTCAACACTTGTCACCAAAAAGACCTGTTTCTTTTGCAAGCAATGTACAGCTAGGCAGAGGCAATCTTCTCCATTTCCTCAAAAGATCACCAAGCTGCAGGGAGAGGAGACGCATTCAGCCAGGCACCACTGGGTGCTGCATGCTGAATCTCCTCTTTATTCAGCAGGTGTCTGTGAAGGACATAATCTACACCGTGTAGAGGTCAAGCAGAGGAGTTTATTACACACAGCGCTGGCGGAGTGTCACCTTGCGTATTAGGCTCAGAGACACTGTCAGTCAATTGATTACAATAGAATATATAGATTTTCCATGGGCAGGGGAAAGTGACGGGGTAGGCAGTTCAACACCCCAGGATAGGTTCTGCACCAAGACAAGATAGCACAGTAGCCAATGGCTAACAGGTTACATAATGTCTCCACCCATGGTCTCAAGTTAGCAAGTTAACATTTAATGAATAATTTGATAAAATGTGAGTAGTATAAAATATCTATGTTGAAATTCTGATTTGAGGTCCATAGGAAAGGAGCAACTCTTTTGATTGTCCAACAGGTACATTCCTAGGGGTTAAAGCAAAGAACCAGTGAAAGCATATGGCAATAAAGATTGTTTTCTGTGTGTCTAAAGGCAAGGCATTGGTCTCTTGGGAGGGAAGTGGAAAGATGCCATATCTTATACTGACATGTGCCTACTTCTCATAAACTCAAGATTGGATCTGTGGGAAGAACGTCTCTCTACAGAAGAGACTAACAGAATAGGAAAAGGGATTCTTTGCTCAATTTGCAACTCTGAATAAGACACAATCATTTAGTTCTTAGCTCCAACACCTGGCAATTTGCTGACCAGGCCTATCTTAGCAAGCAAGGCTTTCTGTTTACCCAGCTTTCTCTTCGCTGATCACGATTTGCTAGGCCTCTGGTCCCTTGACCATACTCTGGACTTTGGCTCTGGAAAAGAGCTGGCACAATCCATAGATCAGGTTGTTATATAAACTGCACATGGATTTGAACCCTTCACATCCAGTAATGGCAAAGTTCTTGGTTCCGGCTTGTAGCAGTGATGGAATAAACTGCAGGTTGAAATCAAGTCTCTGGAGTACATCCACAGCTGGGATGGGTCAGTCAGTCCTTTGTACAGAGCTTCAGTTTGTAGCAAAGTCCCTCCAGAGGTATGAAGCAGGATTGAAGACAAGATGGAGATGAGGCATCAGCCTTTTATAGTCTCTTGCCATGTAGTTTTTGCTTTCTTTGTCCCAAGGACAGTCTATACAGCACCTGGCATAGAAAAACCTTAGAGTTCTGTCCATAGGCAGGTCCCTGCAGACCTTGCTGAGTCACAAGGCATATCTGACTTCTCTCAGTGGGCCAGTTGTATAGCTGATGGTCCTTAATGAGCCATCAAGCAGGCTAGGCAGAATTGACACCAATTTGTCTGGCTGGAGTATTCCCCGGAAGCAGAGCACAAGTTTGAAATACGGGCAGCATAGAGCCAATATTCATAATGTCAACTACAAAAATGATACACATCTAGAGATAGCATCATTATAATCAGCCAATCAGAACCTCTCCATAGACCCCTTACACGACAACCTTTCTATAATATTGGCTGCAAATATAGAACAGTGGTTGCAACGGTGAGCTATACAGTTACAGATTATGTCAATAACGTCACAGGAGATGACACGGCATCAGTGAGACTGATACTGGAATACTGCCTCCAGTTTTGTTGTCCTCAGTTGAAAAAATGTTGTGAAATTGGAGCTGGGTCAGCAAAGAGCCACCAAATGTTGTGAGGGCTGGAGAAAAATGCCTTCTAGGGAGCTATTGAACGAGCTCAACCTGTTTAGCTTATCAAAAGAAGATTGAAAGGTGACTTCATTGAAGTGTTGAAGGGCCTTAATGGAGAGAAAAGATTGGCTACTAAAGGGCTCTTTAATGTAGCAGAGAAAGGCATAACAAGCCCCAATGGCTGGACGGTGAAAAGAGACAAATTCATATTACAACTAAGGCACAAATATTCAACAGCAAAGATGATTCACTACAGGAACAAGCTACCAAGGAAAGTGGTGGATTCACAATCTCCTGATGTCATTTAATGAAGACTAGATGCCTTTCTGGAATGTGTTTACCCAAAAAGTAGCTATTGTGTCATACAGGAGGCCTGTGATCTGCAGGGGGTGAGATTAGATGCTCTAATGGTCTCTTCTGGCCATAAAGTCGACTAATTTCTGAAAAAATGAGTGTAGCATTGGAAGCAGCGGCTGATGTTTTACTGTCTAGCCGGCTTGCTTCCTAGAACGAATGCTCCTTGAGTGGGGTGATCCACAGGGAGTAGCTCAAACCCCCAAAGTGCCTGGGCAGGGGCAGGACATTAGCACAGCAAGGGAGGGGTGTGGCAGTGACATCACAAAGGCCTTTTGCAGGACCTCAGACTATTGGTCAAAGGTGGTGGGGAGGTGGTGACCTCACAGAGAGATGCTGACATCAGCCAGGCAGGACAGGGGTGAGGGGCCAGGGAAACCTCAGAGACCCCTGTGGCTTTGCTTCAGCAAGTCTCCTTCTCTAGGTCTCTCTTTGAGGACTGAGAGAGTATTCGGCTTCACGGACGTGAGCGCCAGGAGGAACCTCTTTCGAGTTTTCTCCTTCCCTTTTAGTGATTTTACTAGAGACCAGCCATCCCTGTTTAGAAGGTAAGAGCCTTCTCGAGGGAAGGGTGTCATGGGGGTGTCACAGTTCAGATGCCAGTGGCCCCCCATGTAAGGAAGTTCCCACCACCCTGCTCTGTGTTCGCAGGGCGGGAGAGAGCAGCATCCACGGCAGTGATTTGCTCCTGGCTGCCGGAGCAGAGCAGCAGGCTCAGCTGTCAGGACTTCCCAGAGCGATGAAAGGGGAGGGGCCCATGGCTCTGTAGCAGGAATGCAGGGCAGGTGAGTTCACCGCGGGCATTGTGGGATACTGGGAAAGGCCAGTTATGGTGATATAATGAACAGCAGCATTTACTCTGTCACTTTAAGTTTGCTGCAAAAAGCTCTAGACCTCTCATCAAAGTCGTTTTATTTTGTCAGCAAAACAGGGCAGTTTTGTTGCCAGACGTGGCATTGCAGTGTGTGCACCAGCCACAAGCTACCGAGAGAGCGTTGTGTGTTTTTCACACACCTGAGCAATATAATTCTGCTGAAACAACTTTGTAGTGCAGACGTGGCCAAAGCTTTACTCACACACAGCTTGCAAGGAAAATGTCACCTGCTCCTCTGCTTTGGAGAATCCAAAGACAAGCAAAGCTTGTCAGGCCCTGGTAGCGATGGCAGGGAGTCAGGTGTGGGCAGACACTGTGTTTTAGTCACCCACAGGCACCATGGCTTAGCTGGCTAAAGCATCTGTTTCGTAAACAGGAGATCCTGGGTTCAACTCCCAGTAGTGCCTTGTTGACTGGTTGTTGGGGCACCTGCTATTGGCTAATGTCAGAAGACAAGATTCAGAGCTAGATGGGCCTTTGGTCTAGCCCAGTGTGGTTTTCCTTATGGTTTAAATAACACTCACAGGCACTGATAATAGAGTTACTGAAAGATTGGGAGTTAGGAGCAGGTAGGTCAGTGGTCCAGTCCCCACACAGATGACCCCCTCCCTCTGGGACAGGGGCAGTTCTGAGCTCTCACCCAAATGCTCATTGTGGCTGCCAGAATCTGTGGGCAGCTCATTTAGTTTACGGCAAAGGTTGAGTCCTGCTTTGTGCACCGTGTGTGAGAATGAAAATCCTAAACTGCCCTTCGAAATAACGAATGCAGCAGGACGTGTTATTGTCCCTGCCCCAAAGCAGACAGACCAATGGAGAAATGCCGTAGAGTCCAAGGTGATAGTTCCCTGCCATTTTACCTTTTTTGCTGGCTAAACTCCTTCTTATCTGCCCGGCCCAGGCTGTCCTCTGCCTCAGCTGCTGCTCCCGGCCTGCTCTAGAGTCAAACGCGCGGGGCCCCCAGGGGAACAGAGGCTGGGACAGGGCAGCAGCCTGGGCTGGGCTGGGAAGATGCTGGGAGTTCTCGTTCCCTGAGAACTGGCCCGGCTCCCTTCTCAACAGCAAACAAATCAATTCCACGTCCCCTCCCCAGAAAAACCAGCCTGGAGCCAAGAGCAGCAGGGGACGATTCCCTCCAGTTCCCACTGAGGCAGGAGAGAACCCAGGGTGTTTCTAGCAGAGCTTATGGAACTGACGTGGGGAAACCAGCCTTTAATAACAGGCAGTTCCAGTTTAAGCTCAGTGTTTTTAACAATTTCTACAACATTAAATAACCCTTCAATCCTAGTGTCACCATCCATAAAATTGCTTCAGCCTTATAGGTTCCCAAGTGCACAACTAAACATCTCTTCAAATCCAAGGGAGTGGAGATCAGTCAGTGTTCAGAGTCATCCCCCATAGAAGAACCATGTTGTGGTACATACTGGCCCCATCATGTGGACCATGGCCTTTCCCTCCTCTCTGTTAAAAGTTTTGGTATTTTGCACAGAAACTTTCTTCATTTGAGTCTACATTTTCTTTAACATACAGTGCCACTCCCCTCCCCACCCCCCCAAGTATGACCTCCTCTGTCCTTCCGATATATTTTGTACCCTGGAATGATTGTGCCCCATTGATTGCTCTCATTCCACCAGGTTTCTGTGATGCCTATTATGTCAATATCCTCTTTTAACACGAGGCACTCTAATTCACCCATCTTATTATTTACACTTCTAGCATTTGTGTACACGCACTTTAAAAACTTGTCACTGTTTATTTGTCTGCCCTTTTCTGACGTGTCAGATTCTGTTGTGTGTGAATGCTTCTCGTCTGATCTGGCCCCTACTTCATCCTCTTCCAGCCTCTCTTCCTGACTAAAACTAGAAAAAACTATCACTACACTCTCCTCTAAGAGAAGTCTCTGTCTGATCCACGTGCTTCTCTGCAGCCATTGGCTTTCCCTCATCTCTTAGTTTAAAAACTGCTCTGCAACCTTTTTAATGTTAATTGCCAGCAGTCTGGATCCACTTTGGTTTAGGTGGAGCCCATCCTTCCTGTATAGGCGCCCCCATCCCCAAAGTTTCCCCAGTTCCTAATAAATCTAAACCCCATCTCTCTACACCATCATCTCATCCACACATTGAGACTCTGAAGCTCTGGCTGCTTACCTGGCCCTGCACATGGAACTGGGAGCATTTCTGAGAATGCCACCATAGAGGTCCTGGATTTCAGTCTCTTTCCTAGCAGATTAAATTTGGCCTCCAGGACGTCTCACCTACCCTTCCCTATGTCATTGGTATCTACATGTACCACGACCACTGGCTCCTCCCCAGCACTACACATAAATCTATCTAGATGCCTTGAGAAATCCGCAACCTACCCACCAGGCAGGCAAGTCGCCATACGGTTCTCCCGGTTATCACAAACCCAGATATCCTTGTTTCTAATGATCGAATCTCCCATTACTAACAGCTGCCTTTTCTTAATGAGTGGAGTTCCCTCCCCTGGTGAGGAAACCTCAGTGCAAGAAGTTCTTCCAGATAGTGTTGGGGTGAGGGTCCCAACTATGAGAAGCTTTCCCTCTGCTCCCATTGACTGCTCTCATTCCCTGGGCCCATCCTCCTCAACAGTGCGGGGGGACTGTCTGACCGGAGTTGGGACAATTCTATAGTGTCCCGGAAAGCCTCATCAACATACTTCTCTGCCTCCCTTAGCTCCTCCAGTTCCAACACCCTGGCCTCCAAAGCCTCCACATGGTCTCTGAGGGCCAGGAGCGCCTTGCACCAAATGCACACATACATACATAACATAAAAACGGCCGTACCGGGTCAGATACAAAGGTCCGTCTAGCCCAGTATCCTGTCTACCGACAGTGGCCAATGCCAGATGCCCCAGAGGGAGTGAACCTAACAGGCAATGATCAAGTGATCTCTCTCCTGCCATCCATCTCCATCCTCTGACAGACAGAGGCTAGGGACACCATTCCTTACCCATCCTGGCTAATAGCCATTGATGGACTTAACCACCATGAATTTATCCAGTTCTCTTTTAAACGCTGTTATAGTCCTAGCCTTCACAACCTCCTCAGGTAAGGGGTTCCACAAGTTGGCTGTGCGCTGCGTGAAGAAGAACTTCCTTTTATTTTCTTTAAACCTGCTGCCTATTAATTTCATCTGGTGACCCCTAGGAAGCTTCTGTTCATTATGCTGCACTTAAACCTCAGTTTTACTTGAGCAAACAGGAGATATCTGACACTGTGCGTCTGGCTCCTGTGCTCTGTTCCCAAAGTGTTCTGCAGCAGGAGGGTCTCTGGCAGTGTGTGTGTCACTGGCATATTGGGGTGATGCTGAAACAGGGCAGAGTAGGGGTGGAATTGTGGGGCTGGTGTAAACCTTCTCTCTCCATTTCCCCTTCCAAGAACCGAGGGGACAGTAACCCTTACCCAGTGAGGTCACATTCTCATAGTTCTCCTGCATGACATCCCAGTAGAGGGCTCTCTGAGTGGGGTCCAGCAGAGCCCACTCTTCACTGGTGAAATACACAGCCACCTCCTCGAAGGTCACTGGCCCCTGAAAGAGCAAGAGTCCAACACTCAATACCTGCTGCCCCATTCCCAGCCCCACCATTTGTGGGGAGGAGCCCATCAAAGGGAAGCCCTGGGTGGATTGCAGTCAACAAAGTCCCACCCCCCCCCAGCACAGAGCAGCCAGGAAAAAACAGAGTGAGGGGACAAAAAGAGAGCCCCTTATCTCTCCCAGCAGATCCATCACACACCTACTAGCCACAGACTGATAGAGCAGAGGGCCCCTAGCAGGGACCAGGAGAGCTCCTGGTAGGAAGCCCAACACCCTCCTCATTGTGAGGAGCTGGATATGAAGGGAGGGGAATCTCCCCTAAACCTCACTGGTGGGTGCCCCCTTCATATCTCACAGCAGCCGCTGGTTAGTCGGGTCAGGCTCCAGCACTATGAGTCTGGTCAGTTTACCTAGCCCCATTCACGTGGGTTATTTTCTGCTCCACAAACTGGAGCATTTCCACCTCCGAACCTCCTGGGTCTGTTCCTAGAATCTAGGCCACTTATAAAAACTCCCAGCAGGTCTGTCACACCCTGCCCTCCCTTTCTCCACCCTGTGCATTTCCTGTCCTGCTCCAACCTCCAAACCAGACTGTGCAAACCTTCCCAACTCCACTGTATTTGCTGTCCCTCTCCCTCCTGTAGGAACACACCAAACCCCTCCCTCAAAAAAATAATCCCTACCTGAGCTGGCTCCACTGCAGCCATTTCTCTTCCCTGTGTCATGGGAGGATGGGATGGGCTGGAGAAAAACATGGACGTCATTCTGCAGCCCTGGCAGGGAGAGAAGGGCAGTTGTGGAGGTTTCAGAACAGGCTTTAGTTAATTTCACATCACAATTCCCCCAGGCCCTTTCCCTCCAGACAGACATCGTAGACTCTGCCATCCTGGGAAAATGCTCAATCTCTGTATTACAGTGTAGACCTGGCCCCTCCTGCCAGGCTAAGCCCACAGAGACATTTTAACCTTCCTTCTCCCTCCCCCAATCTCATAACTAAGTCTCTGAACACAAGGCTAGAAAAGAGCAGAACCAAAGGAGTCACTGTGGGGGATTCCCTCGGACACTGACCCCCCGGCAGTCACACCCCAGCAGGGGGAATATGGAGTCAAGAACCAGCTTTTCCTCTGTCTGATCCTTTTCTTGATCTCTGGAAAGTGGTTCTGCCCAGGGATGCTGCAATACATGTGTCTGGGTGCACTAGAGAGCTGGAAATCTCTCCCCCCCACTCATTTCTCCCACTGCCCCTTTCTGTCTCTCCTTCCCCTGTCCTCTCTCCCTGCCCCTCTGGCTGGGACAGTCCCATTCCTGGGGGCTTTGCTCTCCCATGGCTGGATTTGCTCCTGGCAATTGCTAATGGGAGGAGAAATGACGAGGGGCTGTTTGTGCAGAGTCACCTTCTTGCCAGTCCCAGCACTTTCCCTGAGGTCTTTCAGTTACCTGGAGTCTGTAGCTCAGAATTTGCATTAACAGGGCCCAGGGCTGCCCCAAGAGGCTAGTACCAGCTGGAGAAAGTCATCCCCTGGGCCAGGCAGAGAAGAAGCTTTAATTAAGGTCACATCCCAGCACAGAGCCCCGCTGGGGGATCAGCAGCTGCTAAGCCTGGTCTCCCAGATCACAATGGAGGCTGCAGCGTCTGACCCAGGAAGCTGAACCCCAATATCCTGAGCAGAGAGGGACAGAGCGTTTGAGCAGCTTCCCTCCTTTAGCTCTCTGGGGAGGGCAGCTAATGAGAGCCCCTCCTCACAGGGAGAACTGCTGATCTCATTTGCCCCACTGTCCATCTGGAGTCACTCCTTGTCTTTTCATGCAGTGACTCTGGATTAACAATGGTCTCAATGAAACCACATTTCAGAAAGAAGGAGTCCAGAACGCTGTGGAAGAGACCATTGTGTGGCATTTCTAGCCCCTTCCCACCTGCCTCACCCATCAGATCTAGTATAAGGACCCGGGGCACAAATTTTCCCAATGGAACTGGAAGGTCCTGGAGTTTTCAAGATGTTTGATAAGTGGATAGAAAGTTATCACGGTGACTGGGCCTGGCTGGGGAATGCTGGGATGTGCTTGGAGCCAGGATTCTGGCACAAGCTGATGAGATAGAAGGAGCATGGTTAGTAGCAGCCCCCAGAGCCTCCATCCAGGGGCCCCCAGACACCCCCAGTAACCAGAGCACAGACCTCACAGCCAGGGTCCCACCAGATATTCTCTGGGACCCAACCCCTAAAATCCCTGAACAGGGACTCCAGATACCCCTCAGCACCCCACCAGACCATCATTGGCAGGCTGGGAATCCTAAAGGGTTCCCCCCACCAAGAGCCCCCAACAGCCAGGAACCCCCACCGCAGGGGACCCCTCACTGGGAATTCAGTCCCTACTGCCTGCCCAGGATTCCCCGCCTGCCTGCCTAGGACCCCCACCTGTCCTCCAGCAGGACCTGCCAGGCCGTTTGCCTGGGACCCCCTGATGCTTTACAATGGGACCCCTCCCTCTGCTTGCCTGGCATCCTGACCTAGCGCCTGGAACTCCCCCACCCAGTTCTGTGCATTGGGCATGACTGAGCCCCTGGCACAGCACCAGGCTCCCTCAGCCCCTGCCCGCCTCCCAAGAGACGCCCACCCTCACTGTTCTGCACCAACAAGTCCCCAGCGATACCCACCTCCAGGACCCACAGCCTCAGGGCTGGGCACATCAGAACCCACCCCCCCAAACCTCCAGAACCCACCAATTTGATTAGGGTACCCCCTGCCCAGTCACCCAGAGGCCTCCCCCTCCCACAATGCCCCTTCAGCTCCAGCTGCAATCTCCCCACACAGACACCCCATCCCCTAACCCAGCAACAGTTACCTCACTGTGTCTGCTAAGTGGATAGAAAGTTATCACTGCCTCCTGCTGGCCAGTCACACGGGCAGAGGGATCCCTGGGGGGTGCTGCTTTAACAGGAGAATGGAAGGCCTGGAGGGCAAGAAAGGTCCATGCCCTGTCACTAGCTACATCTTCGCACTGCGGGAAGCAACCCCTCCCAGAGACCATTTGTCATGGGCTTTGGGATACTTCTGGACCCACGCTGCACTCAGAGTGACCTCCTCACCCAGTGCCAGCTGGAGAAAAGGGTCCAGCCGACTCTCCTGTTACCAGCTGGGAACCACTGAGCCCCCAAACAGGGGGAGGCCTCTTGGTTTGATGGGTATTAAATACGTTTAGAGAGGAAAGTGGAAAATCAGAGGGATTTTATATCAGTTGTTGATACGAGGTAAAATCTGAGTGTTTCACATCAATATCTGATAACTGAATAGAGAGAAAATGGGTAACATTTGCCAACATTTTATATCCATGTTCAGGAATCTGAGAAAAGGTGTAAATCTGAGATTTTCTTACTTTTTTATAATTAGAGAGACAGGGAAAAATCTCAGGCCATAGTCATTTAGAAATAGACAATTGGAGAAAAAGTGGGGTTTAGGATAATTTTGATCAATCTTTGAGATTTGCAGAGAATATGTGTCAGAAACTACACAGTTGATAACATGTGAGAGGGATAGCTCAGTGGTTTGAGCACTGGCCTGCTAAACCTGGGGTTGTGAGTTCAATCCTTGAGGGGGCCATTTCGGAATCTGCGGTAAAAAGCTGTTGGAAGATTTAGTTGGGGATTGGTCCTGCTTTGAGCAGGGGGTTGGACTAGATACTGCCTGAGGTCCCTTCCAACCCTATGATTCTATGAACACCACCAAGGTCTGAGGGGATTTTATATTACTGTTAAATAACTAGAGGGAAAAGGGGGGCTGTTGGACTGGAGTTTATATTACTATCCAATACATATACAGAAAGTGATGGCTCCCCCCACCATCCCCACAGGCAGCAGGGAGCCCTGTGAGGAGCTGCTTAAAGGGGGGGGGGGAGCTGGCAGGTCCCTGGATGAGGGAAGGGGGCAGCAGTGAGGGAAGGGCAGGTGGCTGGTGGCTGTGGTGGGAGTTAGGGGCAGGGGTGAGCTGCAGACGGTTCGCGCGAACCGTTTGCTAAAATTAGACACCGGACAGAGAACCGGATGCTAAAGTTCTCTGTCCGGCGTCTAATTTTAGCAAGCGATTCAGCGTGAACCGTCGTGCAGCTCTGCCTCCACCTCCTGCCATGAAGCTCCTCCTTGCTTCTCCTCCCCCACGGCTTCCGCGAATCAGCTGTTCGCGGGAAGCCTGGGAGGGCTGAGAAGCAGGCAGGCTTCCCGGCCCAGGAAGGCGACCTAAGGTAGGAAACTAGGGGGCGTGTGCCCGGCTGGTCCCTGGCGCGGCCCGTCCCGCCTCCCGGCCGCGACCCTGCCCGGCCCGCGTCCCGACTCCCCGAACCCCTCCCGGCCGCCCGGCTCCAGCGCACCCCGGCCCTGCCGTGCCCCACCTACCGTCCCGGGTCCCCCACGTTCCCGGCGCGACCCTGCCCGCCCCGCCCCCAGCCCCTGCCCGACCCTCACCGGCCTCCTGGCGCATTCCCCAGCGTTCCCGGCCGCGACCCTGCCCGGCCACCCGCCCCCAGGTCCCCACCCGACCCTCCTGGCCGCATCCCCGCGGCCCTGCCCGGCCCCGTCCCGGGTCCCTGCCCGACCCTCCTGGCCGCATCCCAGCGTTCCCGGCCCTGCCCGGCCCCCCGTCCCGGGTCCCTGCCCGACCCTCAGCGGCTGCAGCACGGCCCGCGTCCCGACCCCCGACCCCTCCCGGCCACCCAGCTCCGGCTGCACCCCCCCCGGCCCTGCCGTGCCCCCACCTACCGGGATGCTCGGCTCTGGACACGGCCCCCCACCTCCAGCCTGGCCTGGCCCCGTGGCTCCAGCCGCCCCTGCTGTTTTGCCAGGGGGCCGGGCTCCGGCAGCGCGGGTCTGGGCGTGGCGGCAGCCCCGGCTGCCCAGCTCCGGCTCCGGCCGCGCGACTCCTGTCCCGGCCCAGCCACGTCCAGGCAGCGCGGTAAGGGGGCAGGGAGGGGGTGTTGGAGAGAGGATAGGGAGTTTGGGGGTGGGGGGTTAGAGGGCAGGGAACAGGGCGATTGAATGGGGGCAAGGGTCCCGGGGAGCAGTCAGGAAAGAGCAGGGTTGGATGGGGTGGTGGGGGCACTCAGGGACAGAGAGAAGGGGTAGTTGTCGGGGGTAGGGGTATGGGGGGCCATTGAGAATGAGAGGCGGGGTTGGGTGGGGCGGCAAGGGGCAGTCAGGGGACAGGGAAGGGGATGGGTCAGGGGTCCCGTGTGTGTGTCAAGGAACATGAGGGGTTGGATGGGGCACGACCCCCCCCACGTTGTTAAAAATTTGGCAGCTCATCACTGGTTAGGGGCAGTAACTGGGAAACCGGGGTCCGGGCAGCCCCCACGGGGCACACGTGCCCCTCCCGTCCCCGCCCCGGCAGAGAACCGGCATCTCACCCCCCCCCCCATGCCAGGGGCAGCCACGAGCGGGGGACTCCCCCTGGGCAACACTTTCCCACCCGCACAAGGACAAACCGCTGCAGGTAAACCGGGGACCCCATCAGGAGAGATTTAAATGGACATTGGAGACTCGTGGAGAGACCGGGGGACAGGAGCCGAGAGAGCGGATCGGGGCGAATCTCCCCGGATGTTACAGCCCGAGCGAGACCCCGAGAGAGAAACGGGGCAGAACCGGAGAGACTCTGTGCCGGGGGGGGGGGCGAGAGGCGCCAACAGGGACAGGAGCCAATTAACCAACCCGCCCCCCCCGGGAATTTCCGGGCTGCCCAGAGACAGTTCAACCCCCCCCGCGCCGCGTCCCACCGACCTTCCCCCCCGCAACTCCGGCTTCTCCCCCCACAGCGACCCCCCCATCCCAGCGGGGGGGGGGCGGATCCTGCTGCGGCTCCCGGGGCCGAGGCGGCTCCGAGGCTTCTCCCAGGTTCCCCGGGGCAGAGTCACGTGCCCGCCCCCCCCCGGGGTCTCTCACTCACCGGCTCACACGGAGGCGGCAGCAGCAGCTTTGTTCTCCCGCCCGCAGCGGGGCTCGCACGGAGCATGCGCAGTTCCAGCTGCTGACCCCTCCCTTACCCGGGCTGGAGAGGGCGGACGCGCCCCCGGGGCAGGCTGGGAGATGTAGTTCCGGACTCTCCCTGGACCGGACGTGACGTCAGCGCGGGAGGCGTGGCGCTGCGGTTCTGCCTGGCTCGTGCGGGGCCGTTGGAGCCTCTCCCGGGCCGGAGAAGGTTTGTGCCGTTGTGCTCTGGGCATGCGCAGATCGCGGCGGGAGAAACCTTCATTAACCCCCCCGTGGGGCCGGGCGGGGGTCCCGAGAAAGGGGGGGGGGAAGTGTCGGTGCAGCCCGGACATGGCCGGGGGGGGCGGTGACCCCCGAGGAGCGGGGAGAGAAAGGGGGGGGCTGAGACCCCCTCGGATTTACCGCTGCCCCCCCCGTGGGGACCCCCCGCCCCGCCCCCTTTCTCCCTAGAGCCACGAGCAGCCCCCAGGGTGACCCCCCCTCCCCCAACCCCTGAGAAGTTCCCTGCCCCCCCCCCGACTGTGCCCCATTTTCTCTGCCCTTCGCCAGTGGCCAGTTCAGAGCTCGGGTTTGGGGGGTTCCCCCATTTCCCCTGCAGGGATTTGTCCTTGTGCGGGTGGGAAATGGTTCCCCCGAGGGATTCCTGAGCTGGGCAGAGGGTGAATGGGCAGAGGCTGGGGGGGCCCTGAGACAGGGACACCTCTGGGCTGCGCTGGGGGGTGGCACTCTCTGCACTCCCTCATGGAGGGGGAAGGCCCAGGAAGGGGGGGAGGAACAAGCGTCCCCCATGGAGATGGCCCAGCCCCAGGTTTCCCAGTCCAGCTACTTCCCCCTCCCCCTCCTGCCCAACCCGCCCCCCCCCCCATGGCTCCTCCATCACCTGCTAGTCACATTCCCAGATCCCACTGCCAGCCCCTCCCCACAGCCAATGACCTTCTGGCTCCAGCCCCCTCCTTTCCCCTGTGAAAGCCACATCACCCAGGGCTCCCTGCCGGCCATGGGAATGTGAGGCAAGAAGAATCCATCCCATTCTGTTGCTGATTCAATATCGCTGTATAATCGCCTCAAATTTCCCCTCTTTTCTCTTAAATGGTTGAATGGTGATATAAAATCTCCCCAGATGTTGGTGCTTCTCTCTTATGTTGGCAAATATTTAGTTTGTGCCCCATTTTCTCCTCAGTTCTGAAATACTGATATCAAATTCTCGAAAATCTTCCCGCTTTTTTCTCCAGGTGTATGACCGAGATCAGGGTTCTTATCGTACTGAGCATGGCCCTGGTCTGCCAGGCGCTGCAGAGACCCCAGGTGAGATCAGACCCCACTGTTGTGCTAGATTAAACTGAGCCCTGGACCGAGATCACGGCCCCCCTTGTGCCAGGCAGTGCACGACTACGACCCAAACTGCTGCATCCATTGTGCTGGGCACTTCAGAGACCTCAACTGAGATCTGTGACCTCGTTGGGGTCTGGCACTGCAGTGATCCCAACCCAGATCATGTTGTACCACTGTACTGGGCACTGCACAGACCATGAAAGAGATCCCAGTCCTACATTTTGCCAGATGCTCCAGGTACCCCAAACAAAATCCGGGATCCTGTAATGCTAGGGTTTGCAGAGCCCCAACTGAGATCAGGCCCCCTGTTGGTCAGGGCTCTGCACAGACACTGACCGAGATCATGGTCCCCATTGTGACAGGTGCTGAACAGACACCCAGGGTATCTCTACCCTGCCATTAAACCCCCCAGCTGGCCCATGGCAGCTGCCTCAGGCTCACAGGGCTCAGGCGAAGGGGCTGGTTAATTGCCGGGTAGATGTCTGGGCTCAGGCTGGAGCCAGGCTGTAGGACCCTGCGAGGTGGGAGGGTGCCAGACCTTGGGCTGCAGCTCCAGCCGGAACATGGACACCACCATTAAACAGCCCCACAGCCCGAGCCGTGTGCGCCCAAGTCAGCGGGCACGGGCCAGCCGCCGGTGTCTGACTGCAGCGTAGACGTGCCCACAGGGACAGAGAGGCCTTGCCACAAAAAGCTCAGAGGCTAAATAGGCCAATGGTGGGAGGCGACTCTCCATTTTACAGATGGGGAAACTGATGCTCCAAGAGCTGAAGTAATTTGCTCAAGTTTCCATGGAGAATTTGGGGCAAAACTGGGAACTGAACCCAGATTGTTTGAATTCTTGCCTCTTCCCCTTAACCCCAGGCCCAGAGCGTGTGTGTACAGCTTGTTTTGAGCTGTGTCTGCCTTGCATTGGCTTCCAAGGGAGGCTGTGGCATTTCCTTCACTGGAGGTTTCTAAGACCAGGTTAGAGATACACCAGTCTGGGAATGTCTAGGGATACTTGGTTCTGCCTCATCACAGGGGGCTGGAGTAGACGCCCTCTCAAGATCCCTTCCAGGCCTACACTGAAATAATTCTCTTCTGTGCTGTGTCCTGTTCTACGCTGAGCTGTTTTGCATGGTGCCATTTGGAACTGTGATGCACCATGTTGTGTAGCAGTTTTATGGTGCATTGTTTTGCCTCAGCTTGTTTGGTGCCTGTGTTGTGTTAGTTTGAGCTGAGCTCTTTTCCCTTGTTTACTTTTCTCCTAGGATGTGTTAGTTTGCATTGTTTTGCTTTTTTCCCCTTTTGTATTGTCATTTTATGCTGTGGAGTGTGGGTTGTCCCCCCCCCCCCGAATTGCCTGACATTATGTTGTGGTGGGTTTTACTCTGTACGTTGTGTTTTATACGTATCTATTTCATAGCATCATAGAAATGTAGTGCTGGACAGGACCTCAAGATGTCATCAAGTCCAGCTCTCTCTGCTGAGGCAGGACCAAGTCTATGTAGATTGTCTCTGACAGAGCTTTGTCCTACTTGTTCTTAAAAACTTCCAGGGAAAGAGACTCCCCAGCCCCCCTTGTAAGACTATTCCAGAGGTGAACTGCCTTAGCTCTGGGGACCCCCCCCACAGATTTGAGTGGTGAGCAGCTCTGGAGAGAGAGACCCCAGTGAGTGGGCAGCTGGGTAAATAGCTTAAAGTTGGGAGGAGAAACATTGATGTGTCCAAGGTCACCCAGGCTGTCCGTGACAGAGCTAGAACTAGATCCCAGTTCTAGTGCCACCGTACTGCTGTTTTGGGCACTGAAGGTCTCTGCCACACTGGTGTTTTAGGCACTGGTGCAAACCCTTAGTTTGACAGAATTTACACTAGTGCACTCGGATTGGCACTGGTGCACCATGTCCCGGTTTGAAGGTTTGGTGGGGGCGGGGGAGGGAGGCAGTGATCTCACTGAGGCCTGGGGCTGGCTGAACAGTGCAGCTGGCAAGGGAGGGGCAGCAGTGAAGTATGAGCCAGGAGCACAGCGCCACAGCACTAGACACTGACTTCTCCTGACCCATGACACACACCCCAGGTGTGTGCAGGGACTGCCGCTGAGCTGCCCTGCCAAGACAGCCTGTGCATCCATGGACAAACCACCTGTTCCTGCAGCCTAATACAATGGGGTCTGGGACCTTTCCAAGCTGCGGGTGATGGGGCTCTGGAGTTACCAGGGTCTGTTCCTGGCTCTGTCCCTGACCTGCTTGGTGGCCTGGGGGAAGTCACAGCCCCTTTCTGTTTTCCTCCTGCCCATTGTCTACTTGGACTGTGATCTCTTTGGGGCAAGGACTGTCCCTCTCTGTCTGTGCAGAGCCCAGCACCATGCGGGTGCTGATCTCAGTCAGGGTCTCTGCCATGCGCAGCACGATGGGGCCCTGATCTCCATCAGTGTCTGTGCAACGCAAGGCACAGTTGATAGACTCTCAGACTTTAAGGGCAGAAGGTAGAGGTGTATTTCAGATGAGGTCTCATCAGTGCCTTGTATAACAGTACTAACCCTTTCATGTGTCTGCTGGAAATACCTCGCCTGATGTATTCTAGGACTGCATTAACCTATTTCACAGCCGCATCACGTTGACAGCTCATAATTATCCTGTGATCAACCAATACACCCAGGTCTTTCTCCTCCTCTGTCACTTCCAGTTGATAAATCCCCAGCTTATTGCAAAATTATGCACTTGGGGACTAACAACTAGAATTTGTGCACTATTAATTTTCATCCCATTTCTATTACTCCAACTTTCAAGGATGTGCAGATTTTCTTTTATGATTTTCCTGTCCTCCTCCATATTGGCAATCCCTCCCAGCTTTATGTCCCACTCCCACTTCTTGTGCCAAGATCACTAATAAAAGTGTTGAGTAAGATTGATTCCAAGACTGATCTGAGGAACTCCACTAGTAACTCCCTCCAGCCTGACAACTCACCATTCAATATGACCCCCTTGTAGACCCCCCTTTAACCAATTCTTTATTGACCTTTCGGTTCTCATATTAATCCCCATCTTCTCCAATTTAACGAATAGTTTCCCATGTGGAACTGTATCAAAAGCCTTATTGACGTCCAGATCACGTTTCTCTGGCACAATCTACCTTTTGTAACACCATGTTTTATTTATTTATAGTGCTGAAGGCTGGGAGGAACTGTTAGCAATGGGCTGAGAATGGCCATGTGGAGGTGGGGAAAGAGATGGGAGGCGGGGGGGGAGGCGGCATTGGAGGTGTATCTGGGATTGTGTTTTGTAGGAGTCCATGTCTCTGCTCCCTGTGGCCGTGGCGCCTTCCGTACCGAGGCAACACGTCAGCAGAGCAGACGCACACACCATAGCTCCGCCTGGAACACGCAGCGTTCACTGCCAGACGGGCTGGGCAACTTTTTAGGGACCCAGCTTGATATGCCTGCCTGGGGTGGGTTCAGTTGGGCGGGGGTCTGGGGCTCTGATAGTTTGCGATGTTCCTTTTTGCATAGTCAGTTCTTTCCATTTAATGTTTTACCCCCACCGATGCTGCTCTCTTCTTAACTTGCTTTGGTTATTTCACTTCCAGGTTACCGCCAGTCATAGAATCATAGAATATCAGGGTTGGAAGGGACCTCAGGAAGTCATCTAGTCCAGCCCCCTGCAACTAGTCAGATACTAACCCAGACACCAACTCACAAGCATTCAATAAAGTCTAAACACATTCTTACAATTCTAATACCTCTTTTAACAATACTAACATAGGTGAGTCAGACTGATTCCAGCTCTGTGTTTGTCCATGTTCAATTAAGACATGGGGGCTTTTGCAAGAGCTAACACCTCATCTGCCAGTGTCAGAGGCAGGATGGGCAGGGATGGTGTGTCTAGCCTCTTTGCCAGAAGCTGGGAATGGGTGGCAGGGGATGGATCACTTGATGATTTTTCTGTTCTTTCCCTCTGAAGCACCTGGCATTGGCCACTGAGCTAGATGGACCAGTGCTATGATGCAGTCGGCCATTTTTATGTTCACAGTCTGTCTGAGGAGTATCTGCTCATTTGGACTCACTGGGAGGCACAGAAAGAAACAAGATGTGCTGTGGCAAGAAGGCCCAGTCTCAGAGCCCCCAGGGTCACACTTGCCAAAAGCTAAACCTAGGCCCAGCCCATGAAGGGGGCACTCCCAGGAGAGACTGTATAAAGGCTGGAGCATCCAACAACTTTGTAAACCCGAGACAGCTGCCTTGGGGACAATGACAGGAGAATCCCCCAAAGTGACTCCTTTGATTCTGCTCTTCTCTGGCCTTTGGTTCATAGAATCATAGAACTGGAAGGGACCTCGAGAGGTCACCAGTCCAGTCCCCTGCACTCAAGGCAGGACTAAGTATTATCTAGACCATGCCTGAGAGGTGTTTGTCTAGCCTGCTCTTAAAAATCCCCAATGATGGAGATTCCACAACCTCCCTACGCAATTTATTCCAGTGTTTAACCACTCTGACAGTAAGGAAGTTTTTTCCCTAATCTCCATCCTAAACCACCCTTGCTGCAATTTAAAGCCATTGCTTCTAATCCTACCCTCAGAGGTTAAGAAGAACAATTTTTCTCCCGCATCTTTGTAACGACCTTTTATGTACTTGAAAACTATTACCATGTCCCCTCTCAGGCTTCTCGTCTCCAGACTAAACAAACAGTGTTTTCAATCTTCCCTCATAGGTCATGTTTTCTAGACTTTTAATCATTTTTCTTGCTCTTCTCTGGACTTTCTCCACTTTGTCCACATCTTTCCTGAAATGTGGCACCCACAACTGGACACAGTACTACAGTTGTGGCCTAATCAGTGTGAAATAGAGCAGAAGAGTTATTTCTCGTATCTAAACTTACAGTACTCCTGCTAATACATCCCAGAATGATGTTTTCTTTTTTTTGCAGCAGTGTTACACTGTTGGCTCATATTTAGCTTGTGATCCACTATGACCCCCAGATCCCTTTCTGCAGCACTCCTTCCTACGCAGTCATTTCCCATTTTGTACGTATGCAACTGATTGTTCCTTCGTAAGCGGTGTACTTTGCAGGTGTCCCTATTGATATTTACTTCAGACCATTTCTCCAGTTTGTCCAGATAATTTTGAATTTTAATCCTATCCTCCAAACCACTTGCTACCACTCCCAGCTTGGTATTGTCCACAAACTTGATAAGTGTAAAAGAGACTGTTACTGGGAGGGTTTCCCGATTTCTCAGAGGGTTATACCCTGGTGGGAGGGGGCTAGGCCTGTACTGGAATAAGGTCACTCTGTTCTTCACAGTGTGGCAGAACCTAGAATGTCCATTAGCAGGGAAAAATCCTGGGGGGAATCGGCTTGTGGAATGGATGAAAACCCCGTCTGAATTCTCTCTCATTGCCCTTCTCGCCCTGACAGGCTACAGACTAACGTCCACGTTTGCTCCAGATCATCCCGTCCTCCCAGGGGGCAGGAAATGGCTGCAATGGAGCTGGCTCAGGTAAGAGATTATCATGGAGCTGGTGGTGGGCTCTGCTTGGAGGGAGAGGAGCAGTAAATGCATTGGAGGGTGGGAGCTGCTGGAGGTGGTGGGAGGCAGGAAATATTGAGGGTGGAGAAAGGGAGGGGACAGGATGTGACAAACCCGCTGAGACTTGTGTAATGTAGGGTGTGATGGGTTGTCACCCCTAGGGTGCGGTCTGGGGGGCTTCTGGGAACTGCTGTGCCCTCTAACCCTCAAGCTGGGCTGGCCCTTCTCACACTGCTTTGCTGGAGATTGTCAGCCTCTCCAGGCCCTGTTATCACCCAGCATGACAGCAGGTGGCGCCATACACCCAACTAAGCTACCTGAGTGCTTTACCTAAGCCACTCAAGGACAGATAGAGACAACAGCCAATTTCCCAGCTCCCCAACCTTGCACACCTGCTGTAGTAGAAATCCAGAATTATACCATCTTATAGTGCACAGGGATCTCTATAATGTAATCTCATTAATATAATTTGCCTTCCCCTCAGTATGGGAAAGATGTGCACAACAAGCTTGTGCTAACCAAGCTCAGATTTTCCCCGGACACTTCATTCAAAATACTTAACACTGGCTAAGATAAAGCATAAAATGAGTTTATTAACTGCAGAAAGATCGATTTGAAGTGATTATTGTTAGAAGAATAAAGGAGCAGGTTGATCCGGAGGCAGATACGAGTACAGGCTTCTTTATTGCAATACTTGTTCCCCTCAACCCAATTGTTGAGTAAGCACTGGATTAGTTACATCACTCTCCTTTTATCTCAGTTAGTATGTACACGCCTACATCCATTACAATACCCTCCCAACCCTTATTAAGTAATAGAAATACCCATACTGTTAGTATACCCACCCCTATCTATTATTCACAGGATTACACATGTCATACAGGTTTCAGAGTAGCAGCCGTGTTAGTCTGTATCCGCAAAAAGAACAGGAGTACTTGTGGCACCTCAGAGGCTAACAAATTTATTTGAGCATAAGCTTTCGTGAGCTACAGCTCATTTCTTCGGATGCATAGAATGGAACACACAGACAGGAGATATTTATACATACAGAGAACATGAAAAGTTGGAAGTATGCATACCAACTGGAAGAGTCTAATCAATTGAGATGAGCTATCATCAGCAGGAGGAAAAAAAACTTTTGAAGTGATAATTGAGATGACCAATAGAAGGTGTGAGGAGAACTTAACATAGGGAAATAGATTCAATTAGTGTAATGACCCAACCATTCCCAGTCTCTGTTTAAACCCAAGTTAATTGTATCTAATTTGCATATTAATTCGAGTTCAGCAGTCTCTCTTTGGAGTCTGTTTTTGAAGTATTTTTGTTGCAAAATTGCCACTGTCAAGTCTGCCACTGAGTGGTTAAACAGGTTGAAGTGTTCTCCCACTGGTTTTTGAATGTTATGATTCCTGATGCCAGATTTGTGTCCATTTAGTCTTTTATAGAGACTGTCGATTTGGCCAATGTACATGGCAGAGGAGCATTGCTGGCACATGATGGCACATATCCCGTTGGTAGATGTGCAGGTGAACGAGCCCCTGATGGCGTGGCTGATGTGATTAGGTTCTATGATGGTGTCACTTGAATAGATAGGTGGACAGAGCTGGCATCGGGCTTTGTTGCAGGATAGGTTCCTGGGTTAGTGTTTATGTTGTATGGTGTGCGGTTGCTGGTGAGTATTTGCTTCAGGTTTGGGGGCTGTCTGTAGCGAGGACTGGCCTGTCTCCCAAGATCTGTGAGAATGAGGATCATCTTTAAGGATAGGTTGTAGATCTTTGATGCGCTGGAGAGGTTTTAGTTGGGGGCTGTAGGTGATGGCTAGTGGTGTTCTGTTGTTTTCTTTATTGGGCCTGTCCTGTAGTTGGTGACTTCTGGGTACTCTTCTGGCTCTGTCAATCTGTTTCTTCACTTCAGCAGGTGGGTAGTGTACTTGTAAGAATGCTCGATACAGATCTTGTAGGTGTTTGTCTCTGTCTGAGGGATTGGAGCAAATGTGGTTGTATCTTAGAGCTTGGCTGTAGGCAATGGATTGTGTGGTGTGTCGCGGATGGAAGCTGGAGGCATGTAGGTAAGTATAGCAGTCAGTGGGTTTCTGGTATAGGGTGGCGTTTATGTGAGCATCGCTTATTAGCACAGTAGTGTCTAGGAAATGGACTGCTTGTGTGGATTGGTTTAGGCTGAGGTTGATGGTGGGATGGAAATTATTGAAAAGATGGTGTAATTCCTCAAGGGCTTCCTTTCCATGGGTCCAGATGATGAAGATGTCATCAGTGTAACGTAAGTAGAGTAGGGGCGTTAGGGAACGAGAGCTAAGGAAGCGTTGTTATAAGTCAGCCATAAAGATGTTGGCACACAGAGGCACTGCTATGGGTACCCGCTCCACCAAGCCTTTTAAAACTCTTGGATACAAGTTATCTGGACCTGCTGATTTAAACGTGTCTAACTTTAATAGCTGCTGTTTAACGTCCTCGTGAGTTCTTGTAGGAATGGAAAGAGGGTCGTCGTCAACATCTTATGATATGAGTTACAGCATCTGTTTTTCTCCAAATCCAGGGGAGAAATATTTATTGAGGACTTTTACCTCTTCAGCATTATTTTTTATAATTCTGCCATTTGGAAATTTAATGTAGTAATTTACCACTACCTTTGTTAGGATTCATTTTGTACTTAATATACTTTTAAAAACTTCCTTCGTATTTCCATTGATTTCTTATAGCCAGTTTTCTACAATTCTGACCTTCTCACTTACACTCTTTACTATTGACTTCCCCTTTCTTCCATATATTTTATTTGGAGAATGTTGGCATTCCTACCAGGGAGACACCAGCAGGGTCCAGAAACAGCCCCATCTCCTATATAAAGCTCTGGCTAGTAGGTATGTGATAAATGTGAAGACCCTGCCTCCGTCTGTCAGCTGGGAGACACAAACTTTTTCTCTTTCTACCCTCTGATGCCTCCTGAATGCTCTAGACAAGGTGGGGTGGGACTCTGTTAACATGTGCGTTGCGGAGCTTCCATTTACCTGGTGCTGCTGTTCTGTGAATAATGGGACTGTGAGTGGGGCAGCAGGTACTGAGTGTTGGACTCTTTCTCTTTCAGGGGCCGGTGACCTTCGAGGAGGTGGCTGTGTACTTCACCAGAGAGGAATGGGCTCTGCTGGACCCCACTCAGAGAGCCCTCTACAGGGATGTCATGCAGGAGAACTATGAGACGGTGGTCTTGCTGGGTGAGGAGTCCTGTCCCCTGGGTTATTAGAAGCTGTGGGGTCTCTGAAGAACCCGAGTAGTGATAACTTTATACCTTTATTTGTCATACAAGTTTTGACAAGTTTCCTTGCCCCCCTTTTTTGCCTTATCTCCCATACATAAGTATCATTTTTGGACATGTGCCTTTTTTGGTGCTGTCAGTCATTTTAAAATTGCATTAAATGTATCCTTATTGGCTACATTAGTAACTACATTAATAACTGTAGCTTTGATGCCTTTTCAATAGGAAAATATGCTGGCTGTAGAATTCTACATTGAGTAAATAGGTGTATGACTCATGCCTGGCTTGTGTGACAGGCAGATGAGCTCCTCTTTTGATAGGAGATGCAGCTAAAGAAGTGAAGTTTTTTACCCACGAAAGCTGATGCCCAAATAAATCCGTTAGTCTTTAAGGTGCCACCACTGGACTCCTTGTTGTTTTTGATAGGTGAAGGGAGAACAGAGCTGGGGGAGGGGAGGAGAAGCAGGGAGTAGATAATTCTGGGGTGCCAGGACATGGGGAGGGTGTGTGCAGGGTTAGAGCTAAGAAGCAGCAGGGAGGGGTGAGGTTGTGAGAGACGAGGAGGAAAGGGAAGTAGTTCCCAAGGTGCCGGGAGGTGGTGCAGGCTGAGAGTAATGGGACGAAGAGGAGGGGAGTGTGGAGGAAGGGCACCCAGGACGTGGGCTGGGTGGGTCAGTGGGAGGGAGGAGAGGTTTAGGGATCTGGAGCTATGGGGAATCCCAGATCTTTAACCCCGAATCCCTACCCAAGCTTTAGAGCCTATACTCCGGTTTTATTTCTGTTCAGTTTCGCTTCATTATAAATTTTTTTCCTAAATATTATTATTTTAACTCTTGACCTCCCTCTCCCGCTCATTACCCCCCTCCCCGTATAACCTCCCCATCTCTGTGCACAGCGACCCTGGCCACCGCTCCGGAGTCCTTGCTGCATCCTCCCTCCCATCGCGGGGCCGCTACCCAGGCACAAATGGGCACTTTGTTGATGATGTCACAGGGTGGTGGTGTAGCCTGTAAAATTTTTATGCCTATAAGATTACGTATTGGGGTACAGCTTGTCCTTGTACATGGCCACTCACAGTGTATTGAGGGGATGAGATCTGGTGAAACACACAGAAACGTGATTTAATACAGACAGTTATAATTGAAGTCATAGGCAAGGCTCAATACACGTAACAATTAGACTAGATAGTAAAGAGGGTCTTGCCCTGTGCATACTTACAAGTTATGGACACCGTTGGAAACAAAGATCGAGGGGCAAGGGAGCCCATCAGAAGGGAGGCCCTGCTTCCGTTGACCCTATCTCAGGGACCCAACAAAATGAAAAAATGGTCACTAGGAAAGGTAATTTATCCACTTTATTATGGTAATAGGATGGCTATATACCATATCTGCTCCTTTACTCTGATTACAATAATGTCAATAGCTGCCCCAACCCATATGTGGCCTTTGGGAAGTCCATAATTTAGCATCAAGCATTAATACTCACGATTTACATCACTTAGTTATTAATAATTCCAATATATGAATGCGTCCAACTGCTGAGATACTGCATAGCAACCTGATTGCTAAAGCCCACCCCCGCTTTCAGAATCCTGTGGGTATTGCACCTGTTTGTGGTTACTCGTTAGTCTCTCAAAATGAGGGTGTAAAATATCTGACTTGGGATTCTCTCCTTAGGCCTATGCAGATAAATCCCAGACTTCAGCATAACTACTCCCACAAAGCCTCCACCTAATATACGGCCCTTAACTGTAGCAAGCTTTGGCTATGTTTACACTACTGCAGTCAGTCGACCTACGCTGCGCAACTCCAGCTACGTGAATAAAGTAGCTGGAGTCAGCGTACCTTAGATCGCGTTACCACAGGGCGTATGCTGCAGGGGGTCGACTTACTTTACTCTTCTCATCTAGATAGAGTACAGGGGTCAACTGGAGAGCAATCTGAAGTCGATTTAGCAGGTGTTTACTTCACCCACTAAATCGATCACGGGTGTGCTTTTGCAATGTCACAGTTATGGAGTAGCTAAGCCTTTGATCTGCCTCCATGTGGTGCTCAAGGAATGGCCTCTCAGGTATCAGGCCTCTAGCCAGCCCCTCTCTATGCGTAGGGACCCACATGCCTCTCCTTTTTGACCAGGGTTTGAGGCTTGCAGGTTGTCCTCCACCGTGTTTCCTGGACTAACCCCCAGTTGCTGTGCTTTGCTTTCTCTCCAAGGGCTGTGAGCAGTGTGTGTGTGAGAGAGGCGGGAATTTTGGTGATACTTGTATGATGCCAATACACACCTCAGTTTCCCTCTCTGATTGGTATTGCTATGATTAGAAAGAGCAGGAGACATGAGGTGTTTTGTCATGTATCTGTCATGGGGTGATATGAATGGGTCATTAAGGACTGGCTGGGGCCAACCTACATCAATGGAATACCCAACAGAGACAAGGGACTAATTGTCACCTGTCCATGGGAGGATCTCCCCTTGGCTGAGTGAAGCATACATGGACTCGTTACGTTCTTGGGAGCAGGAAGAACTGGGCTCGCAGGCGCAGGGAGCCCTGCCGGAGCGAAGACAAATGAACAGGCACAGTGAAAGGAAACCAAAGCATTTTCTACTGCAGCATGGCTCAAGGGCATTGGCCAGTATGGACTGTATTGTCTTCTTCACTTCCCTGTCCTAAGGACTTTCCGATGCTGTGTTTTAGTTGACTAATAAACCCTGCTATGTTTTAAAAGTCTGCCCAGTGTCACAGCAAAAACTTGCTCTGTGCATTGACTGAGGAACAGTCTGTGTACAGGAATGTCGTTCAGCTGGGACCTGCTGGCAGAGCTCACAGGTTGAAATAGGAGTGTTGAAGCCAGAGGCTCAGTCTCAGGTGCTGAAGCTACATGGCCTGTCCTTGTGGAAGAGTGGGACCCATTGGGGGTCTAGTGCACTCAAGGGGCACCTCCCAAGGACTGTTTCAAAGCCAGGGCATTGCACCGATCCTATGGGTCCATGACAGTGTCAGTGTGTCTTCTGGGGAAAAGATATAAAACAAGAAAAGCATCTAAATGCATATTTACCATTGCCCCCTCATCAGTCATCTTTGGAATCACTGGTTGTTTCCGAAGTGTATTAAATCCTTCCTTAAAAGCTGACCTCTGGGTTATCAGGTCATGTCAGTTTGTAGCCCAAAATATCCCCCTCAATCAGCTCAAACTCAGCTGTTTCTCCCCAAAAAGTCTGTCTTCTTCAGTCTCCTGAAAGAGGTAAAATCAGTCCCTGCCCCTTTCTTCATAGGGCAAAGCTTCAGAAGATGGAGGTCTGCATAACCAGCTTTAGGGTCTGGCATTCATCACCCCTTAGTGACACCAGATTGCACAGGAAACCCATCCCAGCCCTCCCCACTATCATCTGGCCCATCTCAGCATCATAGTCTATGAAGTATTCTATGGCTCAAAGATACAGATAACAGTCATAAGTAGGGCCAGTGTTTGCTGGCAATGAAAACAGAGTAATTGACAAGCATGAGCAATATATAATCCTTTATAACATGAAAATGCATTGGGGGGAGGGGACAGGAGCCAGCTGTGTGGGGGAGGTGGGGCCCAGACACTGGGCATTGAGAGCCTAGAGCTGGCTGTGTGCTGGGGAGACAGGGCATGAACCAGCTGTGTGCAGAGGAGAGGTGCTGTGGACGCAGCCGAGAGCAGGTGCGAGCGCCATCCGCTCTGCAGTCTGATGAGGGAGCCCGACGTCCCATTGCCAAGGGCCCCCCCTACCCAGGGGAAGCTCCATGGTGGTTTTGCTGAGCCCAGACTTGTATGAGGAGGAAAGAAATTGGCAGCAAGTCTCAACCACAGCCAGCCTCTGCCCTGCACCCTAGGGAGGAGTTGGGTGTCTCTGGGCAGAAATCTGGGGGGCTGTGACCCTGCATGCCCCACCCACCCTCTGATCAGAAATTCCAGATACGAAGGGTGATTCCAGAAATGAAGAGTAATTTTGGGGAAAAAATGCATTTATAGCGGCAATTTCCGGAAAACACTGGCCCTAGTCATAACATTAAATACGATAGTCTCAAGATTTATGCCTGTGTTCATCAGATCTGTCCCTCTGCTTTCACATAGTTCACTCTGCTGGGGGGTTCTACCCCTTCCCCCATTCTGTGTCTGTCTAGTCTATTTAGACTGTAAATTCTTCAGGGCATGGCCCAGCTACTATTCTCTGTTTGTACTTTGCCTAGCACAATGGGGACCCACTGTTAGCTGGCCCTTAGGCACTAAGGTAATGCATATGATTTATAATAAATAACTCTCCTGCCACTTTGAGCCAAGGAAGCCGGCCTTGGGAAGTTACTGCTTAAAAATGAGCTGGGGTTAAAACCATGGACTATTCTTTGTGACAAGTATCCCAGAAATTCCACTGACTTCCCTTGCTTTCTTTGCCTGGTGTAGGGTTTCCAGTTTCCAAACCTGATGTGATCTCGCAGCTGGAACGAGGGGAAGAGCCATGGGTCCCAGACCTCCAGGGCTCTGAGAAAGAAGTGCTCCCGAGAGCTGCCTGCACAGGTGAGGAATTGGTTAAGCCAAGTCAAAAACTGTCCGTGAATACAGGAAACATTTGGGATGCCCTACAAAGACCTTGTGAGCTCTCTAAGTTCAAGATTGTTCCCTGCAGATGTGGAATCATTAGGCAGATGTCACTCATGGCTCCCCTCTACCCTGACTGACAACTGGCAGGAGGTCCCTCCCCGATCTCGCTTTCCCTGAGAATTCTGGTGCAATGAGGACCCAGAACTGATCCCTTCCTCTCTCTTCTCTGGGGAAAGGTTTGGGGATAATCGGCTCCTGATAGCTTTGATCTCTCCCGCACATATTTTGGTCTGTTCATCCCTTTTCCCATTCCCCACTCTTAGATTTCCTTTATCTCCGGTGCAGGGAGTGACCTGAGTCTGGATTCTCTCTGTCTGCCATCAGGTGTTGGGATGGTGAGTGAGAATGGGGAGAAACCCCAGCAGGAAGATACTAAGCAAGTATTACCCCATGGGACGTTATCAGGAAGATCAAAAGGGAATGAGTCCAGGAGTTGTGCACTCCCAGAAAAAGCAAAAGCCTGTGAGAGTCAGCACAGGCCATCGGAAGATTTCAGTAGCCACTCAGACCTTCTTACACGTGAGCGAATCAACTTGGAAGAGACACGCTACACATGCCATGAGTGTGGGAAAACCTTCAGTCGGAGCTCAAACCTTATCAGACATAGGAGAATCCACATTGGTGAGAAACCTTATAGATGCCATGAGTGCGGGAGAAGCTTTAGTCTGCTCTCATCCGTTATCAGACATAGGAGAATCCACACTGGAGAGAAGCCCTACATGTGCTCTGAGTGCGGGAAACGCTTCAATCAGCGCTCGAGCCTTATCAGACATCGGAGAACGCACACGGGTGAGAAACCTTATGCAGGCCTGCACAACTTGTAAAGCGGCGAGGGCCATATTACTCCAAAGAAAACAGCTGAGGGCCAACACCCCCACCCCCGGCCTTGCCGAAACCCCCCCTCAGCGGTGCCCAGGCCCCCCCCCCCAAACACATAACCCCCCCTCGCCCGCGCCACCTGCCCGGTGGAAACAAACCCTCCTTCCCCAGCACTGCCCCGTCAAAAAAGCTGTGGGCCAAAAAGGAAGGGTTGGGGGGGAGGTACTTTATTAAGAATTTTTCAATTAAAGCAAACAATTTTTTAAATTATTTTAATGTTTTTATGACTCATCCCCCCCATGAACTAAGGGAAGGGGAAAAGGGGGACAGTTTGAAGGGATTTTCTGGGGCTATGAACTAAGGGGAGGGAAAAGGGGGGCAGTGTGAAGGGATTGGATGTGACTGTCCAACACAAACACAGGGGCCGCAGGGAGCCAGGGGGCAGGGGGGAGGTCCCTGGACCAGGGAAGGGGGCAGCAGTCAGGGCAGGGCAGGTCGCACTCACACACACACACACACCCCTCCAGCTGCAGCTCAAGCCCAGGCCAGGCGCCCCTCCCCTCGCTCGGCACTTACGGGCTCTGCCTCGTGCCCAGCACTTCCCTCCTCAGTGCCCCACCCCCTCCAGGCAGGGGGCTGAACCCAGCAGCCCTACCCCGCCTCTTGCCTGCAGGCCGCACAGTCTGGGAATGCAAGAAACATTTGGGATGCCCTACATGGCTTCCCTCCTATTCTGACTGACAACTGGCAGCAGGTCCCTCCCCGATCTCGCTTTCCCCTGAGTGTTCTGGTGAGATGCAGACCAAAACTGATCCCTTCCTTTCTCCTCTGGGGAAGGGTGTGGGGAAAATCAGCTCCTGATAGGTTTGATCTCTCCCACACATATTTTGGTTCCTCCTTTATCCATCTCTCTCTCTGAGATTTCCTTTCTTTCCAGTTCCGGGAGTGACCTATGTCTGGATTCTCTCTGTCTCCCATCAGGTGATGTGATGGTGAATGAGAATGAGGAGCAGAAACCCCAGCAGGAAGATGCTGAGCAAGGAGAACCACATGGAACGTTATCAGGAAGATCCAAAGGGAACGTTTCTGGGAGTTGTGCACTCCAAGAAAAAGCCAATTCTTGTGAGACTCAAGAGAGGCCAAAGGAAAACTTCAGTAGCCACTCAGACCTTATAACATGCGACAGAATCAATTTGGAAGAGACACGCTACATGTGCCATGAGTGCGGGGAAAGCTTCAATGAGAGCTCAGCCCTTATCACACATCAGAGAATCCATGCAGGGGAGACGCCCCACACATGCACTGAGTGTGGGAAAAGGTTCAATAGGCGCTCAAAGCTTATCAGACATCAGAAAATCCACACTGGCGAGACGCCCCACACATGCGCTGAGTGCGGGAAAAGCTTCAATGACCGCCCACACCTTATCAGACATCGTAGAATCCACACAGGGGAGACGCCCCACACATGCGTCGAGTGTGGGAAAAGCTTTGATCGGCGCTCAAACCTTATCAGACATTGTAGAATCCACACAGGTGAGATGCCCCACACGTGCTCTGAGTGTGGGAAAAGCTTCAATAGAAGCTCAAACCTTATCACACACCAGAGAATCCACACAGGGGAGAAGCCCTACGCATGCGCTGAGTGTGGGAGAAGCTTCAATCGGCACTCACACCTCATTACACATCGCAGAATCCACACGGGAGAGACGCGCTACTTATGCTCTGAGTGTGGGAAAAGCTTCAGTGACATCTCTGTCCTGATCACCCATCAGAGAATCCACAACGGAGAGACGCCCTACACATGCTCTGAGTGCGGGAAAAGCTTCCGCTGGAGCTCATACCTGATCAGACATCAGAGAATCCACACAGGGGAGAAGCCCTACACGTGCTCTGAGTGTGGGAAAAGCTTCAGCCAGCGCTCTACCCTTAACGCACATCAGAGAATCCACACACGAGCGACGCGCTACCCATGCCCTGAGTGCGGGAAAAGCTTCAGTCGGAGCTCAGACCTTAGCAGACATCAGAGAATCCACACAAGAGAAACGCCCTACACATCAGGCCTGCACAACTCATAAAGTGGCGAGGGCCATATTGCTCCAAAGAAAACAGCTGAGGGCTGAAACCGCCCGGCTCCACAGAAACACCCCACCCAGTGTCACTCAGCCCACGGAAACACTCCCCCCTAGCACTGCCCAGCCCCACGGAAACAAACCCTCCTTCCCTAGCACCGACCTGCTGAAACAGCTGTGGGCCGAAAGGGAAGGTTGGGGGCGGGGAGTGATATTTTATTAAGAATTTTTCAATTAAAGCAAACAATTTTTAAAATTATTTTAATTTTTTTATGAATTATGTAAAAATGAAAAACACCTGTTTCATTGAAAGAAAACATTTGTACTTTTCATAATTCCCTTGCAAATTTAATGAGAGATAGTACATCTCTTTCGGCAACAAGCTTGTCGTATTCGGGGGTCATATTTGAAGTGGATATTTTCATAATGTTTTCCAAATGGTCATCAGTCAGAGAAGAACGTTGCTTGTTTTTATTCATGTTCATGATGGAAAATGTTCACGTATGAAAGTGCTTCCAAAAATGCTGAATGTTTTCAGTGCAACTTCGATAAGATTCTTGTATTTTTCATTGTCCAGACTTTTGTAGAAGTCCTGCAGGCTGCTTTCTCTGTGCTTATTTCGGTAAACTGCCGAACATGGAAATTCAGTAACCTCCAACTGCAAATCTAGTGGCACTTCCTCTGGATCCACAGAAAAGGGATCTTCAATCAGCTTCAACTGGACGTCTTCTTTAGACAAAGTAAGTCTTCTGTCAGATTCTTCAATCAAAAGATTAATGTGCTTTGCATATTTTTCTCCTAATTCGGCAGGTTTGTGCTGAGGGATATGCTGTGCACAAGTGACACATTTAACCTTTTGACAGCTGACTTCTGAAAAGTTTGTTTCATTTTGAAAGCTATCACTGCTGTGTACATTTGAAATAGAAGTTGATTTTTTCCCTGAAGGTGAATGTTGAGATCATTCAGGTGGCTGTAATATCACAAAAGAAAAAGAGATCTTGATTCCAGGACTCATTTTCAAGCTCTGGGAATTTTACTGGCCCATTTTCTAGGAATTTTGCTACCTCCTCTTTCAAAGCAATGAAACGGCGGAGCACTTTTCCTTGACTCAACCACCTCACTTCCGTATGGTAGATCAAGTCGCTGCACTCGGCGTCTACCCCTTCAAGAAAGGCTCTAAATGTCCTATGTTTTTACTCCTCTAGAACGGATGTAGTTTAACATGGAAACTACCACTGACATGACATGCTCAGATTTTAAGACTTTGCTACACAAAACCTGCTGATGTAAATGCAGTGATGTTTGGTTATTTGTCTCCCAATAAATTCTTCAAGAATAACAACTGCACCAACATTTTTTCCACACATAGCTGGAGCACCCTCAGTACAAATGGCCACCAAGCTTGTGAAATCTAATCCCGACTTATCATTCATGGACTTTATCACTTCACTGGAGATTTCTTTTCCGGTTGTGCGACCCGTCATGGAGCACATGCCAACAAGTTCTTCAGTAATTTCAAAGTTATTATCAATACCTCTAATAAAAATAAGAAGTTGGGTGTCTTTTAAATTGGTGCTTTCATCCATAGCTAGGGAGTAAAAGCAGAATTCACTGACTCTCTGCTTTAACTGATTACTTAGATTGGTAGAAATGTCAGCTATTCTTCTCTATACAGTCATGCGTGATAGACTGACATTCTCAAATATTCCCCTCTTTTCTGGACATAACTCAGATACAGCAAGCAAGATACACTTTTTTAAAAACTCACCTGTGAAGCATTTCCCAGCAGCAGCAATTTCCTTAGCCCTGGTCTACACTATGGGGGGGGGGTGTCAAACTAAGGTACGCAACTTCAGCTACGCGAATAGCGTAGCTGAAGTCGAACTACCTTAGTTCGAACTACTCACCCGTCCAGACGCCACGGGGTCAAAGTCCGCAGCTCCCCCGTTCGCGGCGGTGGAGTTCCGGAGTTGACGGGAGCGCATCCGGAGTTCGAACTATCGCGTCTAGATTAGACGCGATAGTTCGAACTCCGAGAAGTCGAACGCCACCCGTCGACCCGGCGGGTAAGTATGGACCTACCCTTAGCAATTTGAAAGCTTACTTTAGTAACTGTATCATTCTCAGTATGTACGTATTTATTCGTCCATTCAGTGTTGAAAACGCTGTGCTCTGATTCTCTTTTTCTTTTCACTCATGGTAGCCATTACGAAACTCAAGTTTTTGTTGAATAAATTCACGCACAAGGGAAACACTCACAGTCACACACAAAGAGAAGAGATCTCTCACGGTGCATGGCCCGCTAGCAAGGCACTGATGGTATGTGGAAGCCTGTAGAGGGGGAAAGAAACAGCGCGCACAGGGTGACCAGACCACAGAGGTAAAATAGGACCCACCTCCTCCCCGCTTGGCCCCACCATCACACCCCTCTTCAACCCCTAGCCCCCCGCTGGCTTGCTGCAGCCCTCCTAGTCAGTCCCCCACCCACCACTCGCCTCTTTTCACCTCCTTCCTCCCCTGCCAGAAACCCCCATGCCCACCCCTAGAATCCCTGCTGCTTCACTGCTCGCCTCTTTGCCCACCTGTCCGCCTCTGACTCGCCGCTCACCCCGACTCGCCCCCCCCGAAGTATAAAGCCTCATTCAAAGACCCAGGGATCACTATATTACTGCATACCACAGTCAATCAATGCAGTTGTAGATAAATCTCTGCATTATGCATTTTTTTATAACTTGTATATCACTTTGTATTGAACCTTGGTAGTATGTTATAGCGGGCCCCTAAGGTAGTATAAATAAGGTAAAAAAAATGTCTTTTTGCTAGAAGTAGAATAAGATCTTCCCCCCACTTGGTAATCAATTGCCCCGTTGAATGAATGAGGTATGACTCAGGAAGGTGTGGAAGGCAGCACCTCCAGACAGCTGCAACCCTTGGAGAGGGGCTGGGAGCCAGACCAAGGATTCATATTACAAATAAGGCACAAATAGTCAACAGTGAGGAGGATTCACCACAGGAACAAGCTACCAAGGAAATTGGTGGATTTACCATTTCCTGATGTCATTTAATGAAGACTAGATGCCTTTCTGGAATGTTTGCCCCAAAAGTAGCTCTTGTGTCATACAGGAGACCTGTGATATGCAGGGGGTCAGATTAGATGCTCTAATGGTCTCTTCTGGCCATAAAGTCGACTAATTTCTGAAAAACTGAGTGTAGCATTGAGAGCAGCGTCTGATGTTTTCCTGTCTAGCCGGCTTGCTTCCTAGAACAAACGCTCCTTGAGTGGGGTGATCAACAGGGAGTAGCTCAAACCTCCAAAGTGCCTGGGCAGGGGCAGGACATTAGCACAGCAAGGGAGAGGTGTGGCAGTGACATCACAAAGTCCTTTTGCAGGACCTCAGACTATTGGTCAAAGGTGGTGGGGAGGTGGTGACCTCACAGAAAGATGCTGACAGGCAGGAGAGGGGCGAGGGGCCAGGGAAACCTCAGAGACCCCTGTGGCTTTGCTTCAGCCAGTCTCCTTCTCCAGGTCTCTCTTTGAGGACTGAGAGCCAGGAGGAACCTCTTTCGAGTTTTCTCCTTCCCTTTTCCTGATTTTAGTAGAAAACAGCCGTCCCTGTTTAGAAGGTAAGAGCCTCCTCGAGGTTTGAAACCTGTTCAGTCTGATCCATCTGGTGACAGTTGAATTCTAGGCATGGAAAACACGAGCTTAAGGAGGCAGAATTTCATTCTGCTACCTGGGATTTTGTCCCTCAGAATCACTGGGGACATTAGGGTTTGTCTTTTTTGTTTCATCTTTTCCTCCATCCCTCTCTCCCTCCCTCCTTTCTCTTTGTCTCTTGCTTCTTTTGTCCTTTCTCCTGTTCCCCTCCCAACACCAGGAGCGAGGTGTGTGTGTGTGTGTTGCGGAGGAGTGCTCTGCAGCTCCCACTGTGGGAGGTCCACCCAAAAATGTGGGGCGGAAATAGTGCTCGGGCAGTGATCCCCACCAGTGACCTGAACCATCCTTTGGGCTCTTGGGTGAGAACCCTCAGCCTCCCGTCCTCAGTCTCTACCCTGATTGGCTGAGCAGGGGGTTATTGACAGGGAGGAGACTCAGGTCCTTGTTGTTCTCTTTGAAGCCCAAGTAAATAAGTCAGAACCAGTTCTATGTTCGATGAATTTTGCTGCTTCGCTGCATTAATGGTCTCTGAGCAGTTCATGATTCTCTCTAACATTGCAGTTCTCCTCAAATACTTGCTGAATAATTACTGTGCACTGTTGTTGGTCTGGAGCTCATCTGAGAGCACTTTATTCAGGTCATTCAATGGATGAAATTCAAGATCTGATGGTTAGTTTGAAAATCAGGGTTCTTGGGTCCTATTCCCAGCTCTGCCACTGGCTGGCTGTGTGACCTAGGAGAATTGACTTGTCTTTTCTCAGCCTTAGCTTCTCCCTCTTTCAAGTAGGGATAATAATGATTCGCTCCTACCTACCTTACGGTATGTGGATGCAGGGCTGGCTCTAGGTTTTTTACCTCCCCAAGCAAAAAATTTTTGTCTGCCCTCCCATCGCCCTGCTGCCCGAGCCCTGGGTTCTCCCCTCCCCACCCCTGCACCCCCTGCCTCCCCAGCCCTGGGCTCTACCTCCTGACCCTCACCCCTGCCACGGGCTCTGCCTCGTGACCCTCACCCCCTGCCACCTCAGCCCTAGGCTCTCCCCCACACACACCCAGTGCAGCCCCAGCTCTTGACTCTCCCCTTCCCCTACCAGTGCTCCCACCCACACACCTCCTGCTGCCCCAGCCCTGGGCTCCTCCCCCCACCTGCACCCTCCTTCTACCCCAGCTCTGGGTCACTGGTAACTTGCTCCCAGTTTAATAGAATAGAAAAAAGAGAGGATTCAATGTGTAACAGGGAGTTTGGTAAATCTTGGTTATTTTATTTTTGCAACAGGCTCCTGTCCACCTCCAGTAGAGTTTTCAGTCCCAATGGCAACTTACTTACCAAATGTAATACAGACTAGTCCATTCCTCCCAAGTGGATGTGGTTCTTGTTCTTCTGCACATTGTAACCCATGGAGGCCAAGGACCTGCAAATGTGTCTTCATGTGCCTTTGTTTCATTGATGAAAACATAAACTAGACACTTAGAGGATTGGAACTGCTTTCATCAGAGGGACATGTTTGCTAGGTTTTTATGTATTTGCACAGGAAAATGTTGACTGTTTCCATTTATTTCAGGCATCCCTAGTCAGTGGAGCTCCTGAACATAATGGAAATGGATATGCAATTATTTTTGTTGAAAGACCAGGCTTTTAAGGGAGTACTTGGATTTGAACCAAGGATCACTTGATCTGTAGTCAAACACTCTACCACTGAGCTATACCCCCTGATAATTACATTTGCAAGTCAGTGATCTTAAGGATCTTGAAAACTGAGAGTGGAGTTCGTTTCTTCCACACCAGTATTGCTGTCTGTGCATCCCGGAGCTATGGGGTGAATGGGGAAGGCCCACAACTAGCTTGTCAGTATCAGCAAAGGAGCAGCCAACATCAGGACCAACGAGACGTGCTGGTGGCCCATCAGGAAGAATCCACTCTCCCAGAGACTTCTCGGCAAGGGCAGGGTACACAATGGGGGCTACCTACCCGCCACGTCCCTGCAAGGGTCTTTCTAGTCCCACTTTAGTGTTACCCAATTTCTAATCAGTCTTTGGCCCAGATTCCCTCCCTGAGCGGCACCAGCACATACCTGGGCCCCCTGCTAGTGTTAAATCTGTCTTGAGCTGGGACCCAGCTTGGCAAAAAGCCTGCAGCCCCCTCTGTGCTGGGGAGTGAGAGCAGCCCTGGCACTGGGCAGGGCAGCCCTGAGGGAATGAACCCAATGTGCCCGTGAGGCCCTGATCCAGAACCTCTGCCAGGCAGCTTGTGCTGCTCGGGCGTCTCTAGTCTCCAGCGAGGATTCAAAGCTTCTCTGCTCCAGGGGAACCCCTGGGGGAGGGAGGCAGGGCTCCTGCAGGATAAATCTTCCTGCCGGCAGAGCTCCGGTCCCCTCCTCCTGGGCACAGGGCATTGCACACGGCACCCACCACATGCACACACCCCTTTGTGGGGAGAATCAGCTCTGGGATATTGGGGTCAAACCCTTCCCACCTCCTCCCTGCAAACCTTCTCCTGGCTTCAGTGCGGGAATGGGGGCGTGAGGGGCTAGTGTGGTAACAGCAGCAGCGTGGCCGTGGGGCTCGGCCGGTGGCTGGGGCCAGTCGACTGAGCATGAACCCAGCCGACCCCAGGAGATGGACCCGGGTCACCAGCCCAACCCACCACGCGGCTGCTGCCGCTGCCCCGTTAGTGCGCGAGCTCCCACAGACCACGCTGGGGAGAGCCCCCAGCTGCAGGGGAGACGCCCCTGAGTGCCTGGCAGGGACCAGCTCCTGGCTGACCTGCCCTGCTGGGGGTCAGGGGGCTGGGTGACAGGGGGGCGTTGGCTCTGGGGTGGGACTGTCACTTCCCCCCTGCCAAGCCAACAGGATCACAGCAAAGGAAACCAGCTTGGCCGGCAGGGGAAGAGTTCAGTCCAGGGCCTGGTGCATTCTGGGAGCAGGGGCGGTGCAGAGAAAGGGCAGATACGGGGCAGCTCTGAACACTTCGCGCAGAACTGCCTGTCCTGTCCCGCAGCCCCTGTTACAGGGGGCTTTTAGCCATAGTTTTAATCAGGCCAATACATTGAAAAAAAACCCTGTTAAATCATTGCTCAGCCCGAGTCCTTCACCCACATTCCTTAGGGCATTGGGTGTTTCATTTTCTGTCTCCATTTCACACAGAGACACAATTTCCTTTGCACAGATCCATGAACAGCAAAACCTCCCTGTGTCTCTGGTCTGAGCCAGGGCATTCGATTCCAGTGAACCCTTCTCTCCTGCAATGCGATGGTCAGACAGAGGGGACGTGGCACCTGCATCCCTGCCAGGGAGATATTGGCTCGGCTCTTTCTTTCTGCTGCTGTTGTTAGTCCATGAAACATCAACGGTGGAATGCAAGGCTGAGTTCATGCACCAGCCCCCTGAAAAATTTCAGTGCCCCAGAGAAATCCTGCCACCTGATATTGGAATGATGTGCTGGAGATTTGATTAGGAAAGGGACTGTCTGAATTGTCAGAGTGGGGAATGAACAACAATCTACAGCAATGTCATTAACACAAACACACTCTCATCCTGCTCCAGCCGGAAGGGAAATGGGCAGGAATTCTCACTGTTCACCCAAGGACACACTTACACTGATGCACAGCCATGAATGTGCTGGGGAAGCTGGTCTGAGCAAACAATTTGAAGAGACAATTCAGTGAGAACTGAATTATCGTGTAGTAAAACAATTATACATCAAGTAGTTGTGGCCGAGTGGTTAAGGCGATGGACTAGAAATCCATTAGGGTTGCCCTGCACAGGTTCAAATCCTGCCAACTATGCAAGCACTGCAGTGTTGTTATGATTACTCTAGTTTTAGTGCCTGAGCATTCACAGTGCAAACTGGAGCTAAATCTAGTTTCACTCTGTCTACACTTAAAATGCTGCTGTGGCACCTGCTATAGCACTCTGGAGTATACAGTCAGTGGAGAGGTTTTCCCATCCCTGTAATAGCGGCATTGACAGAACAATTCTTCCTTTTCTTTAGCACTATCTAACCAGGGCTTAGGTCACTGTAACTATATGGGTGGACGGGGGGTTTCACACCCTGAGAGACGTCGCTCTGCCAGTGAAGTGCCCAGCGTACACCAGCCCTTAGATCCCTTTTGGTATTTCAGTGCAGGCACTGACCTGTGAGAGGAAAACATCAGCTCACAAACACAGAGACTGAATTTCCCACATTTAATCTCGCTGCACTTTCCAGAAAGTCACAAAATTCAATTCATTCTTGCTAGGACAGAGAAAAAATAAGTGACACTAAGTTTTTGTCTTGGTTAAATAAAATTAAGTGTTTAATTAATATAGTAAAAATCTGTACTGATTCCTCTAACTAACACCACAGCGTGAAATAGGAACAGAGACAAAGCTTGTCAGTGATGACTAATTTTGCAAGTGATCTTCCCATTATTAATTTCCACGCTGCCCCCATTGGAGGTCTGGGCATCTCCAATGTCATAGCTCTGCATTCACCTTCCCCGTAGAATTGTTATCGGACATTCACCTTTCTCTGCAGCATGGGGCACGGGTCACTTGCTGGAGGATTCCCTGCACGTTGAAGTCTTTAAACCATGATTTGAGGACTTCGATAACTCAGACATAGGTTAGGGGTTGTTACAGGAGTGGGTGGGTGAGATTCTGTGGCCTGTGTTGCGCAGGAGGTCAGACTAGATGATCATAATGGTCCCTTCTGACCTTAAGTCTATGAATCGATGAATCTATTCCCAAATTTGGAAAATTGTGCAGCTCAGAATGTGAATAGTGACCCCATCTCCTTCCTGCACCTGCTCTACATTGCTCCACAGCAGCTTCTCCACCTGCAGTCACCCCAGCACTGCAGTGCAGCCGCCCAGGGTTCAGCAGGGGCCCCTGGCAAGGACCGTGGGTGCAGCTAACAGCCCGGTGTGCCTGGCCGTGAGGCAGCTGTAAAAAAGCAACACCCCGCCCCCCAGAAGTACAGAGACTGAATTCCCCAACTTTAACATCATGACCCTGTGTAGAAAGCCACACGTGTCAGTTGTATTTTCACAGGGAGATGCAAAAATCAAGTGACACCAATTTTTAAGTTGAGTAAATAAAGTTGAGGCGATAGTTATTAACTTCCCAAAAATATACTAAAGATCCCTCAAGATAACACCTGAAGGTGAAATATGAACAGAGACAAACCCTGTCAGCAAAGGCTCATTTCCCAAACTATCCTCAAAATGTTACTAATTCCCACCCCTCCTCCACAGGAGCTCTGTGCAGTGTAACTGTTCTGCAGGCAGCTTCCCATTAAATGCTGTTGTGGGACATTCCCAGGCCTGGAAATGTACCAACGACAGAATTTGAAGAGCAAACCTGGCTCCCCGCACCAGGCGGGATTTGAGTGTTTTGTCTTTGTCACTTAGTCTTTGTCAATAGTACAGACGCCAGGGGCAGGACTCCAGGCTCTGCTCAAGGGATCCTGGCACAGGGCTGAGGGAGGAGAAAGGATTGTAGATTTTCACCTGCCCTCTGGAGAGGAGGTGATAATTGAAGGGGGCATTTCCCACTCCTCCCCTCCTCAGTGTCCCAGGGCTGGAATTCTACATTCCACAGGGCCAAATGAGGGGGTGATGCCATGTGGTTAACGAAAACCAGTGCTCCAGGTGAGATTTGAACTCACAACCTCAGCATAGCTTCTCTCAGCACTGCCCTGTAAGTACTGTGCACTAATCAATTGTACCACTGGAACACCTGTTGGATAGCATTTTCTGAAACCCCCCTAGGCTGATAAAGCCAAGGCGTGACCCCCAAAACATTCTCAGTGGGGCTGGGAGCAGGTAGCAACAAGTGTTGTACTTGGTGGGGTGGATTCTTCTTAAGGGTCCCAGGCCCCATTTCACCCTTTTGTTCTTCCCTGTGTAATAACGGAGCTGGTTAAGACTCAATGGAGAGTCTTGCTGCAGCCCAACAGATCTGAAATCACTGGTAACCAGCTCTAAGCATTAGTCCTGCTTTGGGACAGTGTCTCTCATGCAAGAAACTGCCCAGTCTGCGCTAGCAGTGAGGCTCCCTCACTAACAGCTGAAATCAGGGAGAGCTGTGTGACGTGCAGAGCCCCAGGGGTGCCTGAACAGGGGGGAACAACACCCCAGGGCTTTTAAAAATGGGAGGGCTCTGCCTTGCCACTTTGTAATGACCATAAGGGCGAGTGAGGGTGGGGAGGGGACGGAGAGCAGTGAGCGGGAGTTGGGGTCTTGGGGGATGAGGCACCGTAGGAGCCTCTTGTGGGAAATATCTCCTGCCCCACTGCCAAAAGGAGCCCCTTGAGTGGGAACGGTCAGAGGCCCCACTCGGGGGCTGGCCCTGCTTTCCTACCTGCTTTTCAACTGCTGCAAAAACATCCCGAGCAGAGAAGCAACAGGCCAAAATACTTTTAAGCAGCTGCCAAAGTAGCTCAGTTGGGCGAGTGTTAGACTGAAGATCTAAAGGTCCCTGGCTTAACCCCAGCCTCTGGCAGCTTGTTCTCTGGAAGCACAGCGGTGCCTGCACCCAAGGTGAGCAGGGCTGGCCTAGGGCAAAGCAATTCTGGGGGCCCTTTCCATTAAAAAAGTTGCAATACTGTATTCTCATGGGGCCCTGAGAGATGAGAGCTGTCTTTCCGAACGTGGTGGCCCTCAGGAATGGTGCCAGAGGGCTGCTGGGCAGTGGCAGGCAGGCATTGGGGATGAAAACTCCTCTGTGCAGTTGAGCAAGGGCAGTGCCCTGGAAGGGGCATCTGTGAAAGTGGCCGTGTGGAAGGTGGCAGGGATTTGGGGGCCCAGGAGGAGGTGCTTGATGTTCAGTGCCTTGGAGCAGCTGGACTTGGCCATGGTGGGTGTTGAGGAAATGCACATTAACAACTCTAGGGTAGCTCAATAGGCAGAGGGTGATTGGAGGAAAGGCCTCCTGGCCAGGGAAGAATGATGGGGCTGGAGTCTTGTTCTTCACATTCACGGTGCGAGTACAGAAGGTGGTGGAGCTTAGACCAGGGAGGGCATTGCTGGTGGCTTTGTGCTCTGTGGCACTGGTTACTGCTATATTAGTGTGTATGGTCCCCAGTTAAGGCATGAGAGGGAAGATCAAAGGCTCCCTTCCTCTGGACTGCATGATGTTTGTTGTTGGGGGGGTTAATTGTGTCAGCCGGCCTGAGCACCGCTGGTCCCGTTTTCCCAACCTTCAGAGGAAACATTTTTACAATGAGCACTACCTGGCGCAGGTCTGTAGTGAGGTCGGCTTAGAGGAGCTCACTCCAGCCACAGAGGGGGTTCACCTTTCTGCGGGGACAGACCAGGACTCACACTGACCGGATTTATGCTTAGCTTTTGTGTCTTTAGCGTGTTGCTTCTCAGATTCTTTCTTGGCCCGACTTGTTAGACTTTGACAATTAACAGGCCAGAGTTTGTGCACCTTCCTATTATCCTCACTAGGATCTGATTTCCAAATTTTAAGGAATGACTTTTTGCCTCTAATGGCCTCCATTACTCTGATGTTTACCTAGAGTGGCGTTCTGCTGGTCCTCCTATTGTCGCTGCTGATTTAGGGCAAACATTTCATCTGAGCCTCTAACTGCGGTGGTTTTAAACGCTCTGCATGCTGCTTGCAGGCACCTAACACTTGTGACAGCAGCTCCTTTTAATTCCCATCTAACCATCTGTACTTATGCCGATAGGTCGACTTTAGGTCTTTAACTTTGAGCGGTAGCTGAGAAGATGTTAAATCGGGCAGAAACCCATTCGACAAACCTCTTCATTTCATTGTTATTTCCTGACTTAGTCATTCATCGCCTTTTCCTTATTTCCTGGGTGAGGCGGCGGCCTGCCAGGGAGCTCCCTGGCACCTCTGGCTGCCTGGGCTGAAGGCAAGAGGCAGGCCTAGGCGTGGCCAGGGCCTCCTGTCCTGGAATGAGGCTGCAGTGCTTCCTGGTCCCCTTTTCCCACCACCCCGGCAGGCGGCTGCTGCGGGAGAACACGAGGGAGGCTCTCGGGGCGCTGGGCAGCGCTGTGTGTGTGGCTGTCAGGGGAAAGAGCCGAGGCTCCGGACTCGACCTGCCATTGACTCGCGTGGCTCTGCGCGGCCGTCAGCCGGGGCGGGGTGGGCCAGGCTGCGGACGTGACTCAGGCTTGGGCCGCATGGCTGTGCTTTCCTGACGAGGCATGAGGCAGGCCAAGAGCTTTGCACAGCGTACAGGGAAGTGGGAGGGAGGCGTCTTTGAGCCGGCCTGTCTCCTCCGCTTCTCCCTTGCCGCTTGGGCGGAGGCGGGAAGGGAGCGAAATGTTCCCGGCTGAAGGTTTTGCGCTCGGCCTTGAGGATTAAACCTGAGCCTCTGGCGTGGCTGCTGGGAGATGGGCTTTTGCAGCGTGGCCCCCCACACTCTTGTAGGCAGCAGGTGAATCCAGTGTGTCCAGGAGGGAGCCTTCCACGTGGCAAAAGGGGAACATCACGGCTCCCAGCAGACCTTGAGGAGCCCATGAGGAGCCTTCAGTGGCATCCCTGGGGGAGCATAACCCCCCCTCCTTTCCATTAACAGCTGCACTCACTGACCCATGATACCACAGAGACACCTACCAGCAGCTGGTTTGCCAGGGCCGCTGCCCAGCACCCTGCAGCGCTTCCTGCCAGTGCCAGAGCTCACCAGGCACTAGCCTGGAGCCAGGGCCGCTAGGCGCTGCTGAAGAAAAGCCAGCAGAGGGACACAGTGGAAGCGTCCTGTGCCCAGAACACAGAGGTGGATCAATCAAAACCCTCTTCTGCCAGCACCAGGCCTCCTGCTTCTCACACTGGGCCTGCAAGCGAGGGGGCGGCTGGCACGGTGCCAAGAGTCTAACCTGTGAGGCAGGAGGCGGCTGACGCCCGCAGCCTGCTGGGGAGCTCCCAGAAGTTATTAAGGGACAGAGACTCCTCAATGGCCTTAGTGACAAGGGTTTGGGGGTCACAGAGGCCAGTAAGGGGGTCACTATGTCGGCCTTATAACCCTGGGTGTCAGGTCACTGTGCAGCTTTGATCTAGAGCTCGGATCCCAACAACCAACCAGCAGCCCACAGCCTCCCCCTGGGTCTGCCCCACCTGGTTACTCCTTACAGGCCGACCTTACCCCCTTCCAGCCCCGGATTCGCCCCCTAATCATCCTACTGCCACTCAGAGCCACAGCCGTGGAGGTGCTGAAGGAGGGAGGGGTGACTCCAGGGTGGGGTTCTTCTCTAACGATGGCTGGCAGAAAGGTGGTGCTGAGCTCTATCAGCGACCTGCCCAGTTGCCTCGCTGCCAGGGGATGCAGACATTTGTCTAAGGCACATAAAGGGGCTATTTAGTGTTGAAGCAAATGCGAGGAATGTGCATTTATGAGAGGAAATTTCCATCTCGTCAACAGCTATACATCAGGGCTCCGGTGGCCTAATGGATAAGGCATTGGCTTCCGAAGCCAGAGATTGTGGGTTCAAGTCCCATCTGGGGTGAAGATCTACTTCTTTCCTCTACATTGCAAGGAAAGGGCCTTATTTTCAACCAGGAAGCTGGGAGATGTTTCTTTGTTTGAGCACAACGTCCTGGATCTTGGGAACAATCTCCAAGGATATTAGAAGGCTCAGTCTGGTGACCTAATGGATGCAACCACACACCCCCATCCCAGGGCAGCCCCATCTGAGAACCAGGATCCATGGAGCAACATTCCCCTCCTGCCCTGACAGGTGGGCTGTGCAGATGATGGTGGAGGGCAGCAGGATGGGAGGTTGCACTAGCACTGCCTGGGCTGTATCTGCACCAAGGATAAATGGAGGGGGTCATGCAGCCTGTGCCTGACACTCCACAGTGCTACATTCACTCCAGGAACAAGTCAAATCCTGCACCAAGGGTGGTGAATTCCCATGTGAGCACACAGTGCCCCTGTGCACCACACATGCTGCACACACATCAACTGCACCAAAAGAGACACAAACTGCACACTGAGGAGACCGCTGGTTTGTTTCCAGGTTGCTTGTATTTCCAAAGGTACTGACGTGTGGTCTCTCTTCTTTTTCCGTGGGCAGAAATGCAATGGAGGAGAATCTCACATCCCTGAGCTGCTGACAGTGGCAGGAAGAAAACGCACTGCAATGAAATTTAAAAACCACTCATAAATAATTTAACAATGAGAAGTAATTAAATAAAAAAAATCCAATGGACACACATGCTGGTGGCTTGTTCCCACCCCAGAGAGCGAGGGGCAGGGAGTGTGTGAAAAGCAGGTAGTTAAGTCTGAGGGAGCATATTCATATTTCATACAAGTTAAACAAATTATAGCAGACAGCTACAAAATACTCCATTTGGTAACATCAATACAGAATATATAAATCTACAAGCAATACAGCCATACACAGCTAAGACAGGGTGTCCACTTAATACCAGAGTGCCCACGGCCAAATAGCTGGAAGTGCCTTCACAGTCACTGCTAAACAAAACAACATTGTGCAGAGCCAAGAGCAGCCCTGCTGTGCCGTGAGGAAGCCTGCAGGAGACGCAGCAAATCAATCTATGATTCTGTGCTTCTGCTTAGTAGTTACCAAGTGTGATCAATGGAAGCGGGGGGGAGGGTTGCTCCCTTTTTTGGACACCCAGCCAGCCAGTAGCTATAAAATCTCTCGGAGGCCTGGTCTACACTATGACTTTAGGTTGAATTCAGCAGCGTTACCTCGATTTAACCCTGGACCCATCCACATGACAAAGCCCTTTTTTTCAAATTAAAGGGCTCTTTAAATCGATTTCTTTACTCAACCTCCGACGAGGGGATTAGCACTGAACTCAGCCTCGCCTGGTCGAATTTAGGGTAGTGGTGTACACAATTTGAAGGTATTAGCCTCCAGAGCTATCCCAGAGTGCTCCATTGTGACCACTCTGGACAGCACTCTCAACTCAGATGCACTGGCCAGATAGACAGGAAAAGGCCTGCAAACTTCTTAATTTCGTTTCCTGTTTGGCCAGTGTAGTCTGCTGATCAGCACAGGTGACCATGCAGAGCTCATCCCCATGATGTGCACATTGCCGGGGCACATTGCCCAGCCCATACTTTGTGAGAAGTCTATGACCATGTCTATGTCCTCATCACTCTTGTCACCGCACTGCTGTCGCCTCCTTGCCTGGTTTTGCTTTTGCAGTTTCTGGTTCTGCGCTGAGAAAAGGTGTGAAACAATTGTCTGCCATTGCTCTGATGGAGGGAGGGGCGACTGATGGCATGGCTTACAGGGAATTAAAATCAACAAAAGGGGTGGCTTTGCATCAAGAAGAAACACAAACAACTGTCACACAGAATGGCCCCCTCAAGGATTGAACTCAAAACCGTGGGTTTAGCAGGCCGTTGATTTCACAAAACAAATCAGGTCAATTTCTTGTTTTGATCCATCTAGCTTTTACATCTTAGGCTGGTAGCAAATGGGGCAGTACAACTGCTAGCCATCGTCCTCTCCTGGTTGCTTGGCAGAAGATGGGAATGAGCTGGCTGAGTCACTCCCTTGTCTGCCCAGGCACCCCAACTGATCTCACTGAGATCAGCTAAAAGAGCACCTAGGAGTACAATGACAATGGCTACCAATCATAATGCACCTTCTGCTGCCAAAAGACAATGAGCTGCTGCTGTGTAGCAATGCAGTCCCATGTCTGCCAGAACCCAGGAGACGTACGGTGTGACGGTGAGCTGAGCGGGCTCCATGCTTGCCGTGGTATGGCGTCTGCTCAGGTAACCCAGGAAAAAAGGTGCGAAATGATTGTCTGCTGTTGCTTTCACGGAGGGAGGGAGGGCGAGGCGGGTCTGATGACATGTACCCAGAATCACCCGCGACACTGTTTTTGCCCCATCAGGCATTGGGATCTCAACCCAGAATCCCAATGGACAGCGGAGATTGTGGGATAGCTACCCACAGCTACCCAAATTGCAACGCTCCAGAAGTCGATGCTTCCTTGGTACTGTGGATGCAGTCCAGTGACTTAATGCGCTTAGAGCCCTTTGTGTTGGGACACACACAATCGACTGTATAAAAACAATTCCTAAAAAACTCACTTCTATAAATTTGACCTAATTTCATAGTGTAGATAGACCCCAAGACACTTGATCACAGCATGGATAGGCTAAGAGACTACTTACACTTTTGCCTGGTTTACACTGGGGGAAGGGTGGGGGAACAGGGTCAATGTAAAACACAAAACTTCAGCTACAAGAATAGTGTAGCTGAAGTTGATATATCTTATTTTGACTTACCTCCTGTCCTCACAGCACAGGATTGACAGGTGGGGCTCCCCCATCCACTCTACTCCTACCTCTCACCCTGGTAAAGTTGCAGAATCAACAGGAGCACATTCGGTGATTGATTTACTACCTGCAGACACAAGACAATAAATCAAAGTCCAATAGATGACTTATTACCCAACAAAAGAAATAATATACCCTTGGATCTGAGCTCTAAAGAGCCGAAAAACAAGGCTAACACGCTTGGCTGTTACACAGCCTCTCTGCCCCCACTGCTTTCTACCTCGCCATGACGAGCTCCCAGACACGCACCAAACACCATTCACATGACTTTGAAAATTAGGTAACTAAGTGAGGATCACTTCCCCGAAATGACTCCAATTGAGGAATTCAAAGCAAGAACCATTAACACAGAATTCTGTTCAAAGAGAGAGAAGTCTTTCAGCCTCCCTCCTCTCGCTGGTTCCTCTCCTTCCTTCTCTTCAAAGACAGTTCCTTAGAGAATATTTAAAAATAAACAATATAAAGTGTTTGAGGCGTCAGTTATTGTGTCATTGGGGGTAACATACAGGTTGTAGGGGGATGTTAGCATTTTGGTATTGGACGGCATATACATATACACGGTCTGTCATGTCCCCAATGCGGGGTATACGGTGGGAGAGTTCAAGGTACAGCCAGCAAGCAGTGAGGGCACATCACTCATACAAACAGGTTATGGATAGTCGTGGGCGTGAGTAAATGAGCGGACTGGGTAATGGTGATAGGGTGCCCCTCACAGGGCAGAGTTCAGTTTGGTTGGTTCTGGGCTCAGGGGATAAAGTCCAACAGGGGAAGTTTACAGGTCTCTTCCCCCTTGTGGGTGCACGAAGTCACGCCGGCTCACTCTTGGTATTGACGGTGGCGGGTGACGTGCTCTGTGTAAATGTCTCTGGACCACCGAATAGCGTCCGAGACCATTAGGCATCTCATGAGCTGCGCGTAGTGATGGCCCACCCCACAGGTCCGCAGTACTCATTCATTATGGGGGTCCCAGGCGCCCAAGGCCCCAATGATCAGAGCGTCGGTATAGACCTCGTAGCCCTTTGCTCACAGGGTGTCAGCCAGGGGAGCGTACTTTTCGAGTTTGCGGGCTCAGGCTTGGCGGAAGGCCGTGGTCCTATTCTCGAACGGGATCGTCACGTCGACGAGGATGATCTTTTTCCGGTCCTCATCCGTGATGACGATGTCCGGGCGCAGCGGGCTGTCGGTGCCGGGGATGGCGCGATTGACAGCGATCTCTCCCAGGTGCGGGGCGATGGCCTTCACCAGGCGGTCCTGGACGGCGTTGTGGCGCAGCTGCCAGGCTCTGCCGGGGGGCCTGCAGCTGCACAGGACGTGGGGCAAGGTATCCATGGCTACACTCCTACTTTGCACAAACCCACCCACTGACCTGTGACTAGCAGTCTCTCACTGTTAACTCTTCCAGCAAAATGGGCCAAAGAAAGTGTATGCCAGCGGTGTACACAGCCCCAGTGCTCTTTTCGTTTCCTTCCCACAGAACTTTCGCTCCATACCAGTCCAGTTCGTTGCTGTTGTTTGTCTATCCACTGCATGTGTGTGCTATACCGTACCCTGAGCTGATTCCCAGCTTTTGTGCTCAACACAGCCTTGCCCCTCCGTGTCTCTGTGGTGCAATGGGTCAGCGTGTTCGGCTGTTAACCGAAAGGATGGTGGTTCGAGCCCACCCAGGGACGACGCTAAGCCTGTGCAGCTTCCTTGCTTCCCCGAGGCCTGTGGGGGAGCCTTAAAGGTCCCATTTTGCTGCCTCTTGGCCTCAGTGCTTTCAGCTGGTGGTCCAAAGAGCGGGCTGGATGCCATTCAGAAACCCATCTGCCAGCAGCCGTGCCAGAGGCTCAGGCTTAATCCTCAAAGCCGAGCACAAAAACTTTCAGCCGGGAACATTTCGCTCCCTTCCCGCCTCCCCCCAAGCGGCAAGGGAGAAGCGGAGGAGACACGCCGGCTCAAAGACGCCTCCCTCCCACTTCCCTGTACGCTGTGCAAAGCTCTTGGCCTGCCTCATGCCTCGTCAGGAAAGCGCGGCCATGCGGCCCAAGCCTGAGTCACGTCCGCGGCCTGGCCCACCCCGGCTGACGGCCGCGCAGAGCCACGCGAGTCAATGGCAGGTCGAGTCCGGAGCCTCGGCTCTTTCCCCTGACAGCCACACACACAGCGCTGCCTAGCACCCCCAGAGCCTCCCTCGTGTTCTCCCGCAGCAGCCGCCTGCCGGGGTGGTGGGAAAAGGGGACCAGGAAGCACTGCAGCCTCATTCCAGGACAGGAGGCCCTCACCACGCCTAGGCCTGCCTCTTGCCTTCAGCCCAGGCAGCCAGAGGTGCCGGGGAACTCCCTGGCAGGCCGCTTCGCCTCAGCCACCTCTTGCCTCATGGCCTAGGCTCTTGGTGCTCTGCTGGTCACCGGCTCGCTTGAAGGCCCAGAGGGAAAAGAAACAAGCGCACGCGTAGCGGAGGATGGTTTCGATCCATCGACCTCTGGGTTATGGGCCCAGCACGCTCCCGCTGCGCCACTCTGGTGCTTCTTCACACGCTCCCCCTGTCACCTAGCCGCCACTATCCGGATTAGTGCCTTACGCGCTCTCGTGCTGGCAGGCAGATGCGCAGGCTGCTAGGCAGCTGCCCTGGTCACAGGATTTTACAGCTTCTACAGGGTAAAAGGGATCTATTTGGGGTTTGGACCCCATTGGGAGCTGGGTAGCTGAGTGCCGGAGATGGGAGCACTTCTTAAACAGTTTTCAGTTAAGCTTTCAAACTTGTGGGGGACGAGGTTCAGCCTTGGATCCGTGTCTGCAGCAGGCAAACGCCTCTGGCTCCATCGCCCCCCCGCTGTATTAGCAGACTAAAACCCAGAGCAAACGCACACGCCTTGCAAAGGAACAGGAGCCGGGATCTCGAACAAAAGTCAACTTTTTATTAAGATGACGTTCAAAGAAAAAAAAAGTGTACAGTACAGGGTTTCGGCATAGAAGTTTCTGGTGCTCAGGGAACAACGTACAGCTTACCCAAGGGATGCAAAATTCAGTTTAAGATCAGGTGGCATAAGGAATACATAATCTGCAATAGCCCTGACTGGGGGGTAAAAGGTTAACGTACAGATACTGAGTTAGGAGGGTATGTTGTCCATATGAAGGCTACGTTCGGGTGTGGAATATAACGAGCGGTTACGACGATGAGGATGGATTGACCCGGTTTGGTGAGTTTTAACGTTCGGTGTTTTGGAATCTTTGCCACAATCTAGTTGAAGCAGGGTCAGTATGAAGTCTGCCCTGCCATCTGTTGGTGATGTGTTGTCAAGGCCTTTTGGGGCTGATGTCATTTGCATGGTTACACCCACCCCGGATTGCATGATGGGAGTGCTTGTCCAAACGGTCATTTCAGCTGCTGCGATATCCCCAGTCTCTTTGTTATTGGGGCAGGAGTAATCCAGTGTATTTTCCTGTTGATTTTGGATCAAGGACAGAGTAACTGTACCTGGCATTTGAGGCCTGAGAGCGTCACCCTCTCCTGAAAAGTATTCACCATTAAGGGGTATGGGTGCCTAACGGCCATTTGTGGTGGGAGGTAGAAATGGATGTTTGTTGGTGTCTTGCAGGTGCTGCTGATGTCCTTTCTGCTGTCCCTGGTGTGGAAAGACAGAGGCAGAGATGGTTTTGAATCTCTTCAAATTGTTTTGAGTGCTGCAGTTGCTCACCCTAAGCTTATGCCGTTAGATCTCTTTCATGGTGTATTTTAGTCCTGAGAGGTAAAAGGTGTGTTGTTAGGGAGTGAGGTAGCAAACGTTAGTTGCAGAGGTGGTGCATGTACCGCAGAAGTTCTGTGCCCCCCCTTCCCCCGTCCAAGAGTCCAGTATTTGCATAAACCCACCCAGTGTCCTGTGACTAACAATCTCGCTCTGCTAACTCTTCCCGCAAAACTTTTCTAGCAGGTTCTTATGCAGCGTTATATTTCTACCAACTTTATATTTTAAGTACCATCAAAGACAACCTGTTTAAGTATAACTAAAATTCCTGCTTCTGCATTGAAGATTTTCAGTGTATGCTATAACACAGTATTTAAAAAAGAATAATAATTAATTCTATTTTTAAACTAAAGAGAAGAAAACCATAAAATATGTGTTTAGAGATTGCTAAAGAATCCCATGGTGCAAAACACAAATATTGATTTTCAATCTCTTTTAACTTGCTATTGTTTGGAACCCATGTGCCTTGTTTAAAGATTTTTATGTTGGTTTGGGTGAGTTCTGAAATCAAGAACTGCTAAGTACCGTTCTACTGTTCTTGGTTCATGTCACCAGGATTACTACACTTAATTACTCTTGCTCTAATAAGAAAGAGTTTGGAGATCCCACAGCAGCCAAAATCACCATTTGGACAAGCACCCCCATCATGCAATGCGGGGTGGGTGTGACCATGCACATCAGCAACTAAATGCCTTTGCATCACATCACCAACAGATGGCAGGGTATAGTTCATTATGACCCTGCTTACACCCTCCCCCCCAGCCAAGAATTGGTGGCCCTGATACATCACACTCCCTGTTATACCAACTCATTGGTATTGAATGCTGAAGTTATGGCTAGCAAAAGTAGCCACCCATCTCTGCCCTGTAGCATCCAGCTTAGCCCTTGTTAACACAGAAGTCAGTGGATTGTTCTCTGTCCATAGCTGAAACTGAGCACCGGACAAGTAGTCTGGAAATTTCTCAGTCATGGCCCATTTCAAGGCCAAGAACTGCAGCTGGTGGATGGGATAGCGAGTTTCGCTATCAGACAGTCCTCAGCTGGCAAAGGCTACAGATTTACATTTACCTTCCACTTCCTGGTAGGAGAGTGCTCCCAGACCCTCCAAACTGGCATCAGCATGCAGGATAAACCGTTCGTTTGGGTCAGCAAGGACTAGGACTGGCACGTGAATCAGGCAAATAATGATTTCCCGTAAAGCCCTGTCACATCTCTCATCCCGCCATGTCCCCAATGGAGAGGAGAGGAGCCCCTCCCCTGTCCCAGGCCAGGCACACCAGATCTGTGCGGGGAGGTGTCCATGATCCAACCCAGGCGTGCTGGAGCTGCTGGGGAGAGAAGATCCTTCCTCAGCCCAAGTGCACCAGAGTTGATGTTGCAGTGGGGGAGAGGTATCTCTCATCTGGTTTTTAGATGCTCTGATGCAAGGGAGCAGGAGAAAGATTTTTCTTCTCCTTGCATTTCAAACCCTTCCCCCCCCCAACCACTTTCTGCTCTAGCCTGATCTCTCTCTCTCATGTCTCCAGGGCCATCATTAGCCATAAGCAGCTGCCTAGGGCATCACTAGGTCTGGGGGCACCGCTCTGGTGGGAGCCCGGACAGATGGGAAGCAGTGGAGCATGTAAGAGCAGGGCTGCTGGGTCCTAGAGAGAGCCGAATGCAGCACAGTCTGAGGGAGGGGATTGGCTGCTGGGGTCTCTGGGAAGGGGAGGGGGTAGGGGTTGGGGAAGGAGCTCACCTGTGAGTGTGACTCTTTCCCCCCGGCTGAGGTGATGTGAGGCAGGCTCTGCAGCTCTGGAACCTGTGTCCTTTGTTGTCCCCCATAACATCCATTCTTCTCCCCCCCTGCCCCATGGAGCACCCCCTCCTTTCTCCCTCCTCCTCAGGAGGATCCCTCTCTCTCTCCTCCCTCCCCTCCGTCAGGGCTGGGTTGGGTGAGGTGCTGGGGGGTAGGTGGGGGGAGGAGGCTGGCTCCCTGCCTGCTGAGGAATGAAAGTGAAAGTAACTCACTTCCTGGGCAGTGAGCCAGGATTGGAATGTCACACGGGGCTGGGCTGGGGTTAGCCAGATGTGTGAAAAATCAGGACAGGGGGTTGGGGTAGGGTGAGCAGATATCCCTATTTTATAGGACCAGGCCCAATTTTGGGGTCTTTTTCTTATATAGGCTCCTTTTACCCCCCACCCCCACCCCCTGTCCTGATTTTTCACACTTGCTGTCTGGTCACTCTGGGTGGGGGTAATTGGTGCCTATATAAGACAAAGCCCCAAATATCGGGACTGGCCCTATAAAATTAGGACATCTGGATCTGGTCACCCTAGCTGGGGAGCGCCTCCCACTGGGCTGGCAGCTGCCACTGATCCATTTCATCCAGGGGGGAGCTGCACAGGGCAGGATGAGCTGCTGTGGCTCCATGGGTGACCTGTCCCTGAGATCAGATGCTGGGCTAACTTCACCATGGTCCATAAGGCTGGTGGTGGTGCCCATTGGCGTGTGATTGGACCTGAGGGTTTGCTGCTGCTGTTGCCACTCTGCACCCCAAGAGGTGGATTTTGGGGTCTACTGCAGCTGTTGGACCAGCAGGCTGGGGAGTGAGCCAAGCATGAAAGCAGTGCTGTGTTGCCATTTAGATTGTCATTTAACAACTTTGTTTGCCAAAAATTCTTGCTAACAATCCTGAATCCAATTTCAATATTTAAAGAAAAAAAAATCAATATCTTAGCCCAAAACAGAAAATTAAGTTGTTGACAATTATTAGTGACAGGTTTGGTTTGAGGCAGGGAGTGGGCCAGTTTTCATCAGAGAAACAAAAAATGTCGACTGACTTTCCTATAGCCTGTTACTCCTGATAAGAGCCCTCCAACAACTGTAATATGCTCATCTCCTTACTAGCGTATAAAGCAGGGGTCGGCAACCTACGGCACACGTCCCAAAGGTGGCAGGTGAGCTGATTTTTGATGGTACGCAGCGGCAGGCTGAGCGGCTCAGCCCATCACTGCTCTGGGGTCCCGGCTGCTGCCCTATTGCCAGCTGGGATACCGGCCGCCGGCCCCACTCAGCACCTGCTGCTGGCCTGGGGACCCCCAAGGAACCCCAGGCTGGCAGCGGGCTGAGCAGGGCGGCTGAACCACTCAACCTGCTGTCAGCCTGGGGTTCCATTCACTCAGCCGGCAGCGGGCTGAGTGGGCTGGTGGCAGGCTGAGCAGGGCCGGTGGGGGGTTGAGTGGCTCAGTCTGCGGCCAGTCTGGGGTGCCGGCAGCACTCAGCCTACTGCTACTCCGGGGTTCCGGCTGCCGGCCCCTTGCCAGTCAGGAGCCCGGCCGCCGGCCCCACTCTGCCTCCTGCCAGCCTGAGTGAGCAGAATCCCAGGCTGGTAGCGGGCTGAGGGGGGTTGGTGGCCGGGATCCTGGCTGGCAGGAGTTGGTGGTCAGAACCCCAGACCAGCAGCGGGCTGAGCGGGTCTGGGGTTTCATTTACTCAGCTGGCAGTGGCCTGAGCAGGACCTCAGATAATAACAATAGTTTATTTATATAATATAGAGATAGAGAGAGACCTTCTACAAACGTTAAAGTGTATTACTGGCACGAGAAACCTTAAATTACAGTGATCTTGGCACACCACTTCTGAAAGGTTGCCGACCCCTGGTGTAGACTGACCATATGTTGTACTAAGATTCTCCTGCTTTTTTTTTTCCTGTGAGTCAGTATAGCCTTTGCCAGCCCAGAAGTTGGGCAGCCAATGTTTTACGTTTTCACAATGTTTTCTCCAACTTTCATAAAGTAATTACATAGTTAATATGAGTTAAAAAGGCCAGGGACACTTCCTTGTGAAGAATCTGTACAGCAGCTCATGCTAGAGCTGTGAAAATGTCAGTTTTTGATGGAACTTTAGAGGCAGTGATTTATCATGTATTTTATCACATGAATGTGCTGCTATTGCTAATGTCTTTCCAAACAAAAATAAGGCACAATAGGACTTCTGTAACATTTCTGTGTGACCTTAATCTAGATGAGATGATTCTGTGCTGACTTCATTTTGGTCACTTTGTCCTTTACCTAGCAGTAAAACTAGGGTTATATTTTCCCACTATTTGGAGACCCAGCTTATTAAACTGATTTTGCAGCCAAAAAAGCCAGAAAGATTGCTTTTAATTAAAAACAAATCTTTGTTTCAATACCTCTTCATATAAATTTCCAATAAAATTTTGACAAAATTGAAAAAATTATATTATTTGCATCATTCTGTCAAATCAGAATTTTTTCTATAGTGCTACTTCTTTAGTGCTAGTGCATCAGCATTACAGTGTGCTTCATTAAGTTAAACTGGTTTTAATAACGTGAATGTGGCAAGTTTTCCAATAGTGTAAGCTTATATTTGTGTTGCTAAGAGCAGATCAGGCACAGGGGCACCAGTTTCATAATCTCGCCTAGGGCACCATAAATCCTAAGGACGGCCCTGCATGCCTCAATTCTCTTTTTCCTGGCCTTGTTCCAGAGCCCTCACAGCCCAATTCTCTGCCCTAACGTTGAGCCCTCTACTGCACCCTGAACCTCTCATTCCAACCCCATCCCAAAGCCTGCACCACCTAGCCAGTGCTCTCATCCCCCTGCACTCCAACTCTCTGTCCCATGTAGCCTGATTTAGGGTGTACTAATAATATTAATTTGGAAAATATGATGAAAATTTAATTTATTAGCTTACATTTAATTTAATTTAATTGAGTTATAAAGTTACAGTTGCATTACTGCTATTCAAAAGATACATATGGCATTATATGCAACAAAGTTTTGGTTAATATACTCACACCCTTCCTTGATAACCTGGTGGTAAGAGACACAGAACCAGCCTTGCAGTTCAGGTTTCTCAATTCTTGAGTGAAAGAAGCAGTGCTTAGAAAAAGCTAATGTTACTTTGGGTTTACTTGAATAAGTTAAACTTAAAATCAAATCCTAATAAACAAAGAATAAAAACTTAGGGAAACCGAGCTTAGCCGAGTTACTTTGAAACTTAAGTTTAAGAACAAGTACAGCCTACTGATAGTAGATAGAGAGAGTGAAGGAAGTTAGTCAGAATGATAGAGCGACGTGCTCTAGCGAGGTGGGTTACCTCTTTTATAGGGCACAAGTGCCGGAAATCCTTCCTCCTATGCCCAAATTTCTTTTCTTACCCACAAAACATTAGGGTACGCTTACTTCATAGGCTAGTATGTTTGTGCGTGTTGATGACATGTACATATGCACATAAGTTCCCTTGTGGTGTATGTGTTAATTCTGTGGGTACAACACTGAAAAACCCCTTATGCCATTCTCCATTGTCGATTGGTCTAGGTAAAGGTCTTAGACAGGCGTGGGTACTTCTCTGTTTAAGTAACAAGATAAAGGTCAATTTTCCTTTCTGAGTAAAAGGTCACACTATAGAGATGCTAACTTTGCCTTAGCTTAACATACAGGATATGGCCTGTAGGTCCTCATAAGTCATGTGCCCCAGTCCCCTAGTCATTTTTATTGCCCTCTGCTGGACTTTCTCCAGTTTGTGCACATCCCTTCTCATGTGGGTCCCAACCCCAAAAGTACTCACATTTCACCCCAATGGCTCCAAAATGTACATAGGGTGCTGTCATGGTCAAGTCACTCCCCAGCTCTCCAGTGGAGCCTGCTGGCAGAGAACAAGGTGAAAATTAGCCAGGACGTTGCTCAGTCAATTCCCTCTGCTCCCAGCAGGTGGTATCGGAAACCTCCAAGATCACACACTTCCCTTTCTCTCATCAGCTTCAGGCCCCAGGGTTACAAATGTACAAACCAGTTGAGATTCTCCCCTGGGCTCAGGGTGTGGGGCTGCTCTGAGGGGATGGACTTGCACATTTGGGATATTAGTGCAAAGATACAATTTCAGTTTCTCATAGAGAAAACTGAGGGCATTGGGAGAAGTTTTCAACTAGCAATAATCACGCCTCGGATTAACCTCATTGGCTATGATACTGCCACTTCTTATTTAGTGAAAGGAAAACTGCAGTGACAGCCTGGTTACTGAGATGCAAAACACTTTCCTCCTGGGAGAAACAAGAAGTTAGAATTAGAAATTTACATAGTTTGTTCCAATGTTGGCACAGGTTTAATTTTGCTTCTGTGTAGGTTTGTTTCAGGCTGTGACTGTTTTGGTTTATTGGGTTGTTTTGTTTTTTTTAATTGGAATGGAGCTTTTAATTGACATTTTCTGGATTCGAATGGCTGACCTGCAACACCAGTTTTGACATAGTTCTGCATATTTTATACAGATTTGGCCAGTATTCAAGGATGTGATTCCTTTATGGGAGGTTTTAGTGGTCAGGCTTATTTATTTTATGTTATTTTCTCATCCTGCTGTAGCACACCTTTTTGATAAAATGTTGAAATTATTAATTTATGGCATTTGTTAGTTTTTATTTTTAAAAACAAAGTTTTTCTTAATGTTTGGGTTTTAAATTAAGCATTGTTTTTTGTTTCAATTTTTCATTTAGGTTTTTGTTGTTGATGGGATCTTTAAGAACTTTGGATTTAAATAATATTTTTATCTCAAGGTTCCAAAGACTCAGACAAGGTTTTCATCTCGAGGCCAAAAGACCAAAAACATCAAGACACTTGATCATGTCCTTGGATAGACCAAGAGACGACTCACACTAGATCTGAGCTCATAGTATTAAAATTTGGACAGATTTAGATTATTAAAGTAAACCCTGTTTACTATTTTATTTTTAATAAAGGTTGTATTGCTCCCATAAAGGATGGAGCCTGCCCCCCAATTTTTTTTTGTCTAGCCCATCTCAGTCCCCCACCAAACGAGAAGAGTCTGATGCCACCTGCTGGTCACTGGGTGTCACTGCTCTCCAAGGGAAGCACACTCTGTGCATTACCGTGACCGGTCCCTGGGTGTCACTGCTCCTAGAAGGCAGACACACGCTGTGCATTACGCCACCTGGCCACTGGGTGTCACTGCTGTATCAAGGGAAACACCTTCTGTGCATTACCCTGAATGACCACGAGGTGTCACTGCTGCGCCAACGGAGACACCTTCTGTGCATTACTCTGACTGCCCACTGGGTGTCACTGCTGCACCAAGGGAGACATAAGAGCGGCCAGACTGGGTCAGACACAAAGTCCATCTAGCCCAGTATCCTCCTGTCTCCTGCCAGCGGCCAGTGCCAGGGGCCCCAGAGGGATTGAGCAGAGCAGGGAATCATCAAGTGATCCATCCCCTGCCGCCCATCCCCAGCTTCTGGCAAACAGAGGCTACAGGCACCATCCCTGCCCACCCTGGCTAATAGCCCGAGATGGGCCTGTCCTCTGTTCATTTATCTAGTTCTTTTTTGAACCCTGTTATAGTCTTGGCCTTCACAACATCCTCTGGCAAGGAGTTCCACAGGTTAACTATGCAACTGCCCTGAGTTTACCCTCCTCACATACCCCGGGTTGTATCTGGAAAAGAGGATGAGGATGAGGAGAGCCATGATGTGTCTGTCACTGGCTGGTGCCTCAGTTTCCTCTAGGCAGCAGTGCTGCAGGCTCCTTTGGTCAGTTCCCATGCAGCTGTGTCGGGGGAAGGGGGAGTAGAGGCTCATGCTCCCCAGCCCCACGCCCCTCCCCCAGCAGCTGGGGAATCCAGGCCAAATGTAACCCTGGTAGCTGGGCCGGGGTTAGCCTGGGCCGGGGTAGGGCTGGGGAGGAATTGCGGGGGAGACAGATGCACCCGCTGTGAGGGGAGATCCTCCCATTCCCTGCCAACCCCCCTCACTCCTTGCAGCATGGCACCCCCTAGCACTTCTTTCTCTGTCGTGGGGGTGTCTGCTGCCTGCTTCTCCCTTAGCATCAGTTCTCCCCACCCTGGGGCACTGCTGTCACCCATCCTGTGCAAACAGGCAGGCCCTGGTGTGCCCCATGGCACTGCCCTGCAATTGGGGGGGGGGACAGCTGTTGGATGGAATATGGGGGTGGGCAAGGCTGGGGGCCAGGACTCCTGGGTTCTCCCCTCAAATGTGGGAGGGGATTGGGGGTTAGGGGGTAAAGAGGGGGAGGGCTGGGATCCAGGGCTCCTGCTTTTTCTGGTTTTCTCCACCTCCTGCAGCGGCCTTGGTCCTTTCAGTGCATTTCCTGTTCCAAATTCATTTGCTGACTTGTGCAACCCACCCCAGAGGTGGCTGCATCTCAGTGTTGGGTGAGGCACCCTTGGCTGCATCACCTCCTAACCGCGTCTCTCTCCCCCTGCAGGTGACCCTGCAGCACTCGGCAAACATCCACAAGATCGTGGGGGGCGCTTAGAGCATTGGGCAGGCAGGGGCCAAGAATCCAGCCCCCTGCCCCCAGAGAATGGGACCCAGCCCCCCCTACTTTTTACAGGGATTAAAGAGGGGCAAAGGGGGGCAAATCAGAGGAGGGAGGTGGCCAGGGTCCGAGCAGGGGGTGGAAATTGACAGGTCGGGGGGTCAAGCAGCTGGAGGCAGAGTTAGGAGAGGGGCTGAAGGGCAAAGTCAGGGACGGGGGAAGGAGCGGGAGTTCAGCCCAGGGGGAGGCGCTGCCAGAGGGTTAAACCCCGGCACAGGCAGGGGCAGAGGGGTAACAGTTACCCCGGGGGGCTGAGACTCCAGTGTTTGCAAAAACAGGGTGCGGGGAGCAGAGGGGCTTTTCTATTTCCCCTCCCACAGGCAGCACCTCTCAGCATGGGCTTCCCAGGGCTGGGCTCTTAAAGGCACAGGCATCCCACTGCCTAGACCCTGCAGCTCCTCTCTGATGTAACCTGCTGAGGTGCTGCAGTAGGAGACTCAATTCAGTGAAACCGGCATTCCCTATACGCCCCCCAGCCAGGGGGCTGTGCACCCCCTCCCCCGAATTTCCCCAACACCCCCCAGTGGTCAGGTAGTTACATGCAGCGCTGCCAATGTTGTCACTGGCTGCAAATCTGAATGGAAATTGAAACGTTAACACACAGTTTAAAAGCAGATCCAACGTATGAAAAATACTTGTACCTGAGAAAGTAAAATAGGTTTGAGAAGTCTGGACAAAGTCGGGTTTCCTCACCCAGCTGTTGTGTTTGCTGACAATGTTGGTGCATTGGCTTCGGCAATGTTGGCCAACCTCAGAATTTCAAATGATGATTTGGAAGCAAGGTGTGAATGACTCTCCCCTGACAGCTAGTGATGAGCCAGGGTTGGGGGAGGCTTTGGGACCAGACTGTATTTACATGAACTCACCTACTCTGCCGAGGTGTCCAGCAGACAGAGCTGTGCTGCCTGTGCTCTAGGTGCCCAGAGGAGGAGGGCAGGTGTGTGGGGCGCCAGCCTGGGGCTCTTCCTCCCTCCTGCCAAGCCCTGACTATCAATCCCAGCCCTGACCCTCCTTTCTTCAAGCGCCATGTGGGCCAGAGGAAAAGTGTGGCAGGAAGCACCAGGGCCAAACTTGTGGGCATCAGGTGAAGCAGCAAGAATCCCAACCAGCCGGGGAGAACCAGAGCAGATCTGTGCTGGGAGAAGAGCTGCAGCAAGCGGAGCCAGAGGAGCAGCCCAGGGAGCTGGAGGCAGAGCCGCAGCAGCCCAGGGAGCTGGAGGTGGGTGCAGGGAGCAGCGTGGGAGAGCGAGGGGGACCGTGGGCAGAAGGCCCAGTGCAAGGAGATGCCACCCGTCAAGAGATCTTGCAGGCCAGACTTTTGGGAGTGGGGGGATCATATCCCCTGCAAGGGGGGCTGACACTGGGAACAAGGGGCCTGTCACCTAGAGCATGTGGCCACTGCCAGAGCAAGTGTCCAGCCCGTGGTGTCCCTGCAGCACAGCCAGGGCCTGGGGAGGAGGCCTGGGACATGTGAGGGAGAGACTGTGACCTGCCCTGGCCCTCCAGAGACGCTGGTTGTGATCTCCCTGCGCCACAGAACAGGGTGACGTGTTTTCCTTTCCCATCTTTCCTTGTGTTTTACACTGATTGCTGGGTAGTAAATGGTGTTTGCTTGAAGCACATGCAGTGAGGAGTGGGTCAGGGAAGTGCCCAGAGTGGGGACACTGTAGCCCTGTTCAAGTGATCATGACAAGATTGAGGGTCATCAAACCCCCCAGGATTCCTGGGCCCAGCCTTGTTGGGGTGACGAGGTCTCTGCCACACAGGAGAGTAGAAAGAGCCTCCTTGGGGTCAGGCAGCCTCTGGGTAAGGGGGTGGGGACTCAGATCCTTTCTCCAGCCAATTGCTCCAGGGTCGTGTATAAACCAGGGAAGTTCCCCACAATAGCCAGACGTGAACCCCCTGTACACTTGTGCTCTGTCCTCATTGCTTCTCTGCCTCTCTTCCCCCCATCTCTGCTGCTCCCCCTCTGGGCTTTCTCAGCACCTGGCCCCACAGCGCTTCCTGGCAGCCAGAGACTGCGTGTTCTAGGCCTGCTCCTGTGGACGTGGCCTCTCTACTGATTCCTGAGGAAAGGAACCTTTCCAGGAAATGGCCACGGCTTCTGGGAATCCGCACGTGGCTGGTGGGCAGCACCAGGAATCATTTGACTCCTGGCACACAAGGGAACTTAAAAGCTGAGCACCCAGACAGGGGCTTGAACCCTGGACTCTCAGATTAAGAGCCTGATGCTCTACCAACTGAGCTACCTGGGCTTGTTGCAACCAGCTTCACCGCTCACCACAAGAGTGAGCAGGCAGGCAAAAGAGAGGCAAAAAAAGTCCCAGGAACCCCTCCTCTTTTTCTGCACAGCCACTGCCTGTCAGCAGGATTCCTCCTACTCCTCCTCCCTCCTCTGCCTCAGTGCGACTAAATCTCCACACCTAGACAGCCGGTCCGTCCGCTGCACCCCAGTCCCCCATGCCTGAGCCTCCCTGCCAAAGCCCTGCACCTGGCCCCATAGAATTAAGTCTCACGTGTCACTGGGAACTCGACTTCTTGTGCCCAGAGAGTCTCGGCCCCCTCAGCAGATGACCTGAGAAACACAATGTTGCCTTTTCCAAAGAAGTGTTTGGAGGAGTTTTTCTTATGTGGCCTAATGGATAAGGCATCTGAGTATGGATCAGAAGATTGAGGGTTTAAGTCCTTTGGTGGTTGTGTTTCTGCAATTTTACCGTTGTGCTGAATGTCCTGCTCCCTTCAGGGCTGGAACCTCTTCTTGGCCGCTCAGGCCAATGCTCTGGCTTCAGCTAGAGCCCCAGGAAGGAGTTGGGGGGTGGGTGTCACAAAGGCTGGGACATGAGCCCCAGGTGCTTCCAGTCTAGGCTTTGCCCTTCCTGACTTGCCAAAGGAAGTGGGCGTGTGGCATGGCAGGGAGCAGCCTGGCTGGGAGTTTTTGTGCCTGTCTGAAGGCCACACATAGGCATGTTCCTGCCCTCCTCTAGCCCTGACCTCTGTGGCTTTTAAGCCTTCCCTTCCCAGCCGCCTCTGCTCTAGGTGCCCAGAGGAGGAGGGGTGTTGCTGGGTCACTTTTACAGATGCCCCTTCCCTGGTACTGCCCTTGCTAAGCTGCGCAGAGGAGCTTCCATCCCCAATCCCTGCCTGTCACTGCCCAGCAGTCCTCTGGCACCATTCCTGAGGGTCAACCTTCCTCGCTCTCTTCCTGCCATGTTGGGAAAGACAGTTCCCATCTCTCCTTGTTAAAGGTCAGGTGGGCCAACTAGGGGCAGAAGCCCATTCTATGTTTTCCTACTGCAGAGCCCAAGCTCAGGGACTCACCTTGGGTGCAGGCACTGCTGTGCTCCCAGAAAACAAGCCACTGCTGCACAAAGAGGGATGAAAGGGTCTGACAAAGCCTGCGATTGAACCAAGGACCTTTAGAGCTTCAGTCTAATGCTCTCCCAACTGAGATACTTTGGTAGATACATGGTAGTATTTTGGCCTGTTCCTTCTCTGTCTGGGCTGTTTTTGTCAGCAGTTGCACACAAAAAGGACAGAAAAACGAACGGCTGCTCCACACCCCCACCGGAGGAACCCGGCGCCCTTAGCTGTGGGGAGTAAGAAGTGGCTGTTGGCTGTCAGGGCCTGTCCCCGAGGAGCTGGAACAGCAGCTGCCGCCTCCCCCTCGGCTCCAGGCTGTAGGAAATGCTCATTGCCTGGCTGCATGGGCGGCTGCTGCTCCGTGCTCTGGAGAGCGTCTGTATTGCTCTGCCAACCCCCCGTCTTCACTGAGCCAGTCTGGTAAGGTCCCAAGTGCCCCCTCCGGCCTGGCAGCTGAGAGTCTGTGCAGACATCAGCCCCCCTGCCAGCCCCACAGGCAGCAGCAGCGCCAGCCCCCCAGCACCACAGGGGCACTCAATGCACTTCCTGTGGGGAAATGGCTCCTTGGCGTCCAGCTGCTAGAGTGAGAGCCAGGGGAGAGCAGTGTCTGGCTCACCGTGGGGGAGAGAAGAGACCTGGTGAGTGCGGCTCTCCCTCAGCCTCCCCCGCAAGGCTGGTCAGTTTTATTGTCACTGTGATAGTGCTTCCCATCAGGGCCACCCGCAACAACTCCACCCCTTCCCCCAAGCCCCCACCCCCTCCCCTCCTGCCCCATTCCTCTCCCTCTCCCACCTCTTCCTGTCTCTTGCTCCTCCCTCTCCCCGCCCAGCAACTCCTGCACCCCACTGAACAGCTGATGACTGGCAGGTGGGAGGTGCTGAAGGGGAAGAGGAGGAGCTTGTCAGCAAGGCCTGTAGTGGGGCGGGGGAGCTGGCTGCCAGTGGGCGCTGAGCACCTATTTTTGCTCTGTTGGTTCTGCAGCCCCGTAGCTCCCATGGAGTCGCTGACTTGGCTCCTTTCACACTCTAGAGAGAGGAGCAGAACCAGGGCTATGGCTGATCTATGGGGCACCAGGTGAGTGGCAGAGGCTTCAGGTGCTGAGAGTTTGCCCGACACCTCAGGGACACAGTGTGAGGTGGTGTCCCAGGGATCTCTATGAAAGGAGCAGAACAGGATTTACTTGGGTTGGGAGAGAATTGAGAGTGTCTCAGGGGGTTGTACAGAGGTATTGCCCAGGTGAGAGACTGGCTAAAACACAGGCCTCGCTATGAGCAGGATTTGAACCTGCGCAGAACAACCCTATTGGGCTTCAACTCCAACCCCTTAACCACTCGGCCATCACAGCTGTGAGCACAAACCTTCCCCAATGCCAGAGAAACTGGTAAAGAATCACAATGCCCAGGAGTGAAGTCATCTGAACTACAGAATTCCCACCGCAAACCTGGCTCCCAGAGCACAGGGGGGGATTTGGGGTTTGTTCTCTTTGCTTAGCCATGTGCAGTAGCTCATGATCTAATACGTCTGTTAGTCTATAAGGTGCCACAGGATTCTTTGCTGCTTTTACAGATCCAGACTAACATGGCTACCCCTCTGATACTCCTAGTGACGCTCTCCAATGGATCCCCATCCTCCACCCACCGTGAGGTAGGTAGGAGCAGATCACTATTATCCCTACTTGAAAGAGGGAGAAGCTAAGGCTGAGAAAGGAGAATTGACTTGTCTTAGGTCACACAGCCAGCCAGTGGCAGAGTTGGGAATAGGATCCAAGAGCCCTGATTTTCAAACTAACCATCAGACCTTGAATTTCATACATTGAATGACCTGAATAAAGTGTTCTCAGATGAGCTCCAAACCAACAACAGTGCACAGTAATTATTCAGCAAGTATTTGAGAACTGCAATGTTAGAGAGAATCATGAACTGCTCAGAGACCATTAATGCAGCAAAGCAGCAAAATTTGTTAACATATAACAGGTTATGACTTATTTCTTTGGTCTTAAAAGAGAACAAGGACCTGAGTCTCCTCCCTGTCAATAACCCCCTGCTCAGCCAATCAGGGTAGAGACTGAGGATGGGAGGCTGAGGGTTCTCACCAGAGAGCTCAAAGGATGGCCCAGGTCACCGGTGCGGATCACTGCCCGAGAACTATTTCAGCCCCATATTTTTGGGTGGCCCTCCCACAGTGGGAGCTGCAGAGCACTCCCCCGCAACACACACACACACACACACACACACACACACACACACACACACACACACACACACACACACACACACACACACACACACACACTGCTCCTGGTGTTGGGAGGGGAACTGGTGAAAGGACAAACAAAGCAAGAGACAAAGAAAAAGGAGGGAGGGATGGATGGAAGAAAAGGTGAAACAAAAAGAACAAACCCTAATGTCCCCACTGATTCTATGGGACAAAATCCCAAGTATGGAATAAAATTCTGCCTCCTTAAGCTCATGTTTTCCATGCCTAGAATTCAACTGTCACCTGATGGCTCAGACTGAACAGGTTTCAAGGAGGCTCTTGCCTTCTGAACAGGGACGGCTGTTTTCTAGTAAAATCACTAAAAGGGAAGGAGAAAACTCGAAAGAGGTTCCTCCTGGCGCTCACGTCCGTGAACCCGAATACTCTCTCAGTCCTCAAAGAGAGACCGGGAGAAGGAGACTTGCTGAAGCAAAGCCACAGGGGTCTCTGAGGTTTCCCTGGCCCCTCGCCCCTGTCCTGCCTGGCTGATGTCAGCATCTCTCTGTGAGGTCACCACCTCCCCACCACATTTGACCAATAGTCTGAGGTCCTGCAAAAGGCCTTTGTGATGTCACTGCCACACCCCTCCCTTGCTGTGCTAATGTCCTGCCCCTGGCCAGGCACTTTGGAGGTTTGAGCTACTCCCTGTGGATCACCCCACTCAAGGAGCATTCGTTCTAGGCAGCAAGCCGGCTAGACAGGAAAATATCAGACGCTGCTCCCAATGCTACACTCAGTTTTTCAGAAATTAGTCAACTTTATGGCCAGAAGAGACCATTAGAGCATCTAATCTGACCCCCTGCATATCACAGGCCTCCTGTATGACACAATAGCTACTTTTGGGGGCAACACATTCCAGAAAGGCATCTAGTCTTCATTAAATGACATCAGGAGATGGAGAATCCACCACTTTCCTGGTAGCTTGTTCCTGTGGTGAAACATCCTCGCTGTTGAATATTTGTGCCTTAGTTGTAATATGAATTTGTCTCTTTTCACCTTCCAGCCATTGGGTCTTGTTATGCCTTTCTCTGCGAGATTAAAGAGCCCTTTCATACCCAATCTTTTCTCTCCATTAAGGCACTTCAACACTTCAATGAAGTCACTTTTCATTCATGAAGGACCCCCCGCCGCCGAATTGCCGCCGAAGACCCAGAGTGGAAGAATCTCCGGAGGCCCGGACCCCACGAGAGTTTTCCAGAGCTCCCGGAGTTAGTGAAGGACCCCGCTCCAGGAGCCCCAAAAAACTGTTGTGGGGGCCCCTGCAGGGCCCAGGGCAAATTGCCCCACTTACTCCACCATCTGGGCGGCCCTGATGGGACCTGGAGCTACTGTTATTTCAGGACTCCTGTGAGACCCTCAGCTGGTCGGTTTGCACTCTGCTCTTGGGACTCTCTCGCTTCCTCCCTCCCTGCTGCTCTCCTCCCCTAGACATTGAACCCAGCCCTTGCTGCTGCCAACACCAACTGGCAGAAGGGCCTATAAGTCCCCTGCCTGAGGGGAGGCCAATGCATGTGGTCGGCCATAAGCAATATGATATTTTCTGTCTTATTCTCTATCCCTTTCTTAATGATTCCCAAGATTCTCTTTGCTTTTTTGACCGTCGTTGCACACTGAGTGGATGTTTCCAGAGAACTATCCGCAGTGACTCCAAAATCCCTCACTTGAGTGGCAACAGCTATTTTTGGCCTCGTCATTTTATATGTGTAGTTGGGATTATGTTTTCCAATGTGCATCACTTTGCATTTATCAACAAATCTGCCATTTTGTTGCCCTTTCACCCAGTTTTGTGAGCTCTTTTAGTAACTCTTCGCAGGCTGCTTTGGACTTAACTTTCCTGAGTAGTTTTGGATCATCTGCAAATTTAGCCACCTCGCTGTTTACCCCTTTTTCCAGATCATTTATGAATATGTTGAATAATACTTGTCCCAGACCCCCTGGGGGACACCACTATTTATTCCACCACTGACCATTTATTCCTACCTTGTAACCAGTTATTTACCCATGAGAGGACCTTCCCTCTCCTCCCATGAGAGTGTAATAGAGCAGAATAGGGCTTCCTTGGGAGGGGGAGTGAATTGAGAATATATCAGGGGGTTGTGCACATTTACTGTCCTGGAGAAAAAGTGTGTCTGATACTCAGTCTTTGCTGCTCCTGCCAGCTGTGACTGCTGAGGACATTTTCCTTCTCTGCTCCAGGGTCTCTCTTCTGCCAGATTCTCAGCAAGTCAGGCCCCCTGCAGACTATGGCAGAGCAGTTTGGTAATAGGCTGCAGGACTCACCACGTAAGAATGTAGCTCCTGTAGCACCCTGACTGTCCATGGGCCAAATCCTGCAGCCCTGGATAACCTCCCACTGATGGCAATGGGAATTGAGCCTTTGTAAATAGCTGCTGGTACCTGAGGTCTCAGTTATGGATTAAACTGGTGGCAAACACAGCTTCAGCCAAAGAAGAGAAGGATATAAGTGAAAGAGCAAAGCTGGCCCTGGGGAGCTGCTGCAGTCCATCACCACAGCTGGAAGGGAGAAGAGGAAAAACTCCCTAAAGTGCTGGGAGCAGCCCCGAGAAAAGGAAGTTTGTCAGTGAGATCAGTAGCAATAACTGTGAAATGACGGAGTGCTTTCTCCTCTGTGCCGACATGGCTGAATTGTGTTACTTTACTGTGAAAATAAGCTTTAAAATATCCTGCTCTAATTTCAGGATGGGTCTGTAACTATAATTGGTCTCTGTGGGAAGTGGCCTCTAGATAGTGATCTTTGGGCAGAACTGGCTGAAGAGCCTTCCTACTCACCAGGAGATCCTGGCTTGACCTGCTAGTTCTTCCTTGCTGAACCTGGCTTTTCTGTCAGGCTCCTTTCTTTTATTTCTTCTCATGAAAAGAAAAGACCTCACTGCACAATCCTTGTAAGTGCTTGTTGAAGACACAGAGAACCTTCCTTGCGGCTAAGTCTTGGAAAGTGTTAAATGGTAAGTCTGGAGCTGATGGAAAGGTTGCCATGACTCAGAGTTGAGCTGAAGCTGCTGTGACTGAAACACAGAGCACTAATCAGTATCTGATCACAGCAGCTTGTGGGAGAAGCACATGTTAGAAGCCCTCTGTCAGCTCAGCTGTGGCTTTCTGTGCACTGAGCCAGCCTGCTCAAGGTCTGCAAGTCTTGAGGGAAATGGGGAACAGTTTTACTTTGGAATTTGAAGGTGTAGTCTTGGACCATCAAGTGGAGTGGTTGCAAAGGGCCTGCTGGGGAAGGCACCATGGCTTAGTAGGCTAAAGCACCTGCCTAGTAAACAGGAGACCCTGTATTCAACTCCCAGTGGTGCCTTGTTCTATAGCTTTTGTCTCCTCTGCTCACATTTTCCTGTGCCTTCCTAGGAAACAGAAGAGACCTCTCTTGACAATCCAAGTAATTGCTTGTGAAGGAAAAGGCTTCTTTCCAACGGAGCATTGGAGAGAATCAAATCCTCAGTCTGGTGTTGATGAAAAGGCTATTGGCATTGGCAAGGAGATCGCTTCCGCTGCAATTTGCTGTGACAGGAGACCCTGTGTTGTGCGGCCATGCAATTCACTGGGGATATCTGTGCACAGAGCCCCTTCTAGAGGGTTCTCTGCAGGGCTTGCAGGAAATGGAGAATGACTGTCCTTTCACCTTTCATGTTATTGTTGATGAAAAATGGAGCAATTCGGGGAGAAGTCCCAGAGCGTGGCACCATGGCAGAGCTTGCCAAGAGAGCTGCTGGATAAAGAGCAGATTCAGGATCCAGCATCCAGTGCTGCCTTGCTGAACGTGCCTCCTCTTGTCCCCTTTTGGTCAATCTTTTTTGTTAACGGAGAAGCCCGACTCTGGCTAGCCATACAAATGCTTGCAAAAGAAACGGGTCTTTTTGCTGACAACTGTCAAAAGGAGGCTTTGGATAAACATGGAAACAAGGTCAAGGTCACTGTAACTCATCTTGCATGTGCAGCTGTTGAAGCTACAAGGCAGAGCACTAAGCACAGTATTACCACGGCTGGTCACAGCAGGATCTCTGTGTGGGGGGATCCGCGGGGTACAATCCCAAACTGTGGAACTGCTCTGTCCTCTTATCTCTCCAGTCTGGGCTGTGTCTTACAATGCTGCACTAGTGACAAGCAGCAAAAACCCCTCCATGTGCTGTGATCATTCAGCCAACAACATGCAGCAATGCACCCAGCTAAGTTGCATGAATGCTCTATAAGCCACTCCTCAATTATACATAGAGACACCAGCATAGCTCCCCAGCCCTCAGCCTTGCACCTCAGAAATGTACCATCTTACACTGCTCAAAACCTCTTGAAAAGTGCAAGCTCATTAATTAATTCACCACTTCCTCAAAAAGAAAGTGAACATGCACCAGCCTTTTTAATGTGAGCAGCTTTCCCAAGCACTTTGAACAATTTCACAAGTAAGTTTAAAACATTAAAATAAGTTTATTAACTACAGAAAGATAGATTGTAAGTGATTATAAGTGTTAGGCAGAGAGGTCAAAGCTGGTTACGTAAATGAAAATAGAATCTTAGTGTGACACTTTAGACCTTTGGGGGAGCGGCTGTAACCCCCATATTCCTCATTTTCATATAATCGTGATCTTACATATAGAGCATGACTTGTAAGGTATCAGGGGAAAGGATATGATCTGCTGAAAGTCATTTCTCTACCCATAGATGTATACCATTCATGCATATGAAGTTATAAGAATTGTGTAGTATGGTTGTCACTATGCTGTAAGCAGTGATGAGCTGCCAAAATATTAACAACTGGTTCCCTCCTTCTCACCTCACGAGGGGGTCGTGCCCCCCCGGGAGGTCATGCCCCATCCAACCCCCCATGTTTTTGACACCCCCCCCAGGACCCCGACCCATCCCCCCCTTTTCCTGTCCCCTGACTGCCCTTTGCAGCCCCATCCAACCCCTCCTCTCATTCTTGATGGCCTCCCGGGACCCCTGCCCCATCCAACCACCCCTTCTCTCTGTCCCTGAGTGCCCCCACCACCTCATCCAACCCCTGCTCCTTCCTGATTGCCCCCCGGGATCCTTGCCCCCATTCAATCCCCCTGTTCCCTGCCCTCTGACCGCCCTGACCCCTATCCACCCCTCCACAACCAACCAAATACCCCCTCCCTGCTCCCTGCCCCCTTACCACACTGCCTGGGGCCGGGACCGGGTCCACTCCGCCGGGACCTCAACCGGCCCTGCGGGGCCTGACTCCCCGGGCTGGGCCGGCACCGGGGCCAGAGCCGCTCCGCCGGCACCGGGGCCAGAGCTGTGGGGCCCGACTCCCCGGGCCGGGCCCGAGCTGGGGGTGCTTGGCTGGGACCGGGCTGGGGCACTCGGCCAGGGCCAGAGGGAGCCATTCCGCCCCTGCGCCCAGCTTACCTACCTCCTGCTTTTTTCTGGCTTCCCGTGAACATTCGATTTGCGGGAAGCAGGGGAGAAGGAGGACGGAGCATTCAGGGGAGAGAGGGAGGTGAGCTGGGGCCAGGCAGACAGCTGCCTGAGCCTTTGTTAAATTTAAAAGCTTTTTAGAACCGGTTGTTCTGGAACCACCAGTTCTAAAAAGGCTTCTAAATTTAACAATGGGTTCTTGTGAATGGGTGTGAAATGGCTGGAGCTCACCACTGGCTGTAAGTTGGGGGAATCAGCCATCACCTGCATGAGGCCACACATGGGGAATTGCTCAACCTTGCTTGGAAAGACACATGGTGCTGGGCCCCCCATCCAACTGAAGTCTTCAGTGTCACAGTGACCCAAGGTGTGTGCACAGAATGGGGATGGTGTATGTGTGGGTGGGTGGATGGATGGATGAATTGATTTCTGCATGTGTTTGTGTGGTTTTCTGCAAGGGTTTTGTGTGTGTGTGTGGGGGTGTTATTACAGCTCTGGGGGTTGTGTTTGTGGCTGTGCAAATGTGTGTGTGTTCATGTGGCTGGATTTGTGCATGTGTTTGCATCTGTTAGTAGTTGTGTTGATGTTCGCTGGATTTATGTGGGTGTTTGTGTATATTAGCAATTGTGTGTGTGTGTGGCTGGATTCATGCATGTGTTCGTGTATGTTTGCAATTGTGTGTGTGTGTGCGAATGCTCAGCTGCCCTCTGCCGGTGCAACAACCGTTTCTCTATATGTCACAGCCCCCATACCGTCGACCCCGGTGGTGATTTCCCCATCTTACAAGGGCTGGCTGGCCTGACACTTAACCCCTCTGTGGAGTGTGGCGGGGGCTGCAGCTCACCTCCTGTGGGGCAGAAGGGCCCAGCTGTGGGGCACTGGGCTCCGATGCACCTGGAGAGCAGCTCAGGTGAGGCAGGGCAGGGCATGTGGTGTCCGTTCCGTGTTGCCTGGTGCTGGGCCGTTGCACAATCCCCAGCCACGCTGCACAGCGCACCCCGAGAGGGGGCAGGGGGCTAAGCAGATGATCCAGCACGAGGGGGAGAGGATGTGTGGTTGGGGGGAGGAAAAGCCTTGGGCTGCACTGGGGGAGTGCAGAGCAGGGGTGACACCCCAGAAACCTGCAGCAAAGGGATGGACAGGTGGGGTGGGTGGATAGAAGAGGCAGCGGGACTAAAATCTAAAAGGGGAGTGTGGGGTCTAGTGGTCAGAGAGGTGGGGGGGGTTGGTGGTCAGAATTCCTGGGTTCTATCTCCAGCCCTGGGAGGGGAGTGGGAGCCAGTGGTTAGGGTGTGTCGGGGGGAGAGCCAGGACTCCTGGGTTCTCTCCCTGGCTCTGTGGGAGCGAGGGGCTGGGGCCGGGTTGTGACACGGCCCAGAGTCCCGTACTGCCCCTTTGTTACCCAACCCGGGGCAGCGTGGGGGAAGAGCAACTTTCCCGGCTCCCACTCACTCTCCACTAGGGGGCTGGGCTGGGATTTCTAGGGAGGGAAGCACAAGAAAAAACAGTCTCCCCTATGGAACCCAGGAGTCCTGGCTCCCAGTCCCCCTGCTCTAGACCCCCTCCACTCCCTGGGCCAGGGATAGAACCCAGGGGTCCTGGTGCCCAGCCCCCTCCTGTTCTGACCACTCATAAGAACATAAGAAAGGCCGTACCGGGTCAGACCAAAGGTCCATCTAGCCCAGTATCTGTCTACCGACAGTGGCCAATGCCAGGTGCCCCTGAGGGAGTGAACCTAACAGGCAATGATCAAGTGATCTCTCTCCTGCCATCCATCTCCATCCTCTGACGAACAGAGGCTAGGGACACCATTCTTACCCATCCTGGCTAATAGCCATTTATGGACTTAGCCACCATGAATTTATCCAGTCCCCTTTTAAACATTGTTATAGTCCTAGCCTTCACAACCTCCTCAGGTAAGGAGTTCCACAAGTTGACTGTGCGCTGCGTGAAGAAGAACTTCCTTTTATTTGTTTTAAACCTGCTGCCTATTAATTTCATTTGGTGACCCCTAGTTCTTGTATTATGGGAATAAGTAAATAACTTTTCCTTATCCACTTTCTCAACATCACTCATGATTTTATATACCTCTATCATGTCCCCCCTTAGTCTCCTCTTTTCCAAACTGAAGAGTCCTAGCCTCTTTAATCTTTCCTCATATGGGACCCTCTCTAAACCCCTAATCATTTTAGTTGCTCTTTTCTGAACCTTTTCTAGTGCTAGAATATCTTTTTTGAGGTGAGGAGACCACATCTGTACACAGTATTCGAGATGTGGGCGTACCATGGATTTATATCAGGGCAATAATATATTCTCAGTCTTATTCTCTATCCCCTTTTTAATTATTCCTAACATCCTGTTTGCTTTTTTGACCGCCTCTGCACACTGCGTGGACATCTTCAGAGAACTATCCACGATAACTCCAAGATCGTTTTCCTGACTCGTTGTAGCTAAATTAGCCCCCATCATGTTGTATGTATAGTTGGGGTTATTTTTTCCAATGTGCATTACTTTACATTTATCCACATTAAATTTCATTTGCCATTTTGTTGCCCAATCACTTAGTTTTGTGAGATCTTTTTGAAGTTCTTCACAATCTGCTTTGGTCTTAACTATCTTGAGTAGGTTAGTGTCATCTGCAAACTTTGCCACCTCACTGTTTACCCCTTTCTCCAGATCATTTATGAATAAATTGAATAGGATTGGTCCTAGGACTGACCCTTGGGGAACACCACTAGTTACCCCTCTCCATTCTGACCCCACTCCCCTCCCAGGGTGGTGCAGGGGTCACTGGGTCAGTGTCCCAGCTCTGCTAAGGGCCGTGACTGATTTTCCCAAAGTGCTTCCTTCTGAATCCAGCACATCTGCCCCCCCACCCGCCCGGTCGCTGCCCACCCCCGTGCGGGGGCACCAGCACTGTGCCGGGTCGTGATGGGAAATTGTCCAAGCTGGCCCAGGAGAGACGTGTGTGTCCCTGCTGCCCCCTGCTGGTGGGGCTGAGCCCTGCTCTGTGTGTGTGTGTGTGTGTGTGTGTGTGTGTGGTGGCTTTGCAGGATTTTGTATCCTGCAGCAAGTGACACACACACACACACTCACAAAGGGACTCACACAATCCCAAGAACACTCACACACAACACACCCAGAGGGGCATGCTAGCCCAACCCCCAAAGAGAAACAATCACACCCCCAGCCACACTCACAATCACACACACACACCAGAATATTCGCAATTGTGCTCAGAGACACAACCGCACACAGTTCACTCCCACTGCTCCCAACACAAGGATCTCCTGCCCCACACAGCCTGTGCCGAGGCCTGTGGAACTCACTGCCACTGGACAGCTACCCACGAGAATGGACCTTTCCAGGAGACCAATAGACATGGCCATGGCGACAGAGGAGGCTGGGCTCCCAGGGTCTGACCCGGGCTGAGACTGGTTCTGACCTAGAGGGGTCTATCCAGCCGGGGGCAGCGTGACCCACACACAGACCCACCAGAAGCACCTTCCTTAGCGGGTCTCCCAGGCCATCCCCCACCCTGCCCCGGGTTGGGTAACAAAGGGGCAGCACAGGACTCTGGGCCGTGTCACAACCCGGCCCCAGCCCCTCGCTCCCACACGCTGGTGAGTTGGGTAACTGCCGATGGATTGCACAAGAGGATCAGAGCCAGGGAGAGAACCCAGGAGTCCTGGCTCCCCCCCGACACACACCCTAACCACTGGCTCCCACTCCCCTCCCAGGGCTGGAGATAGAACCCAGGAATTCTGACCACCAGCCCCCCTCCCCTGCTCTGACCACTAGACCCCACACTCCCCTTTTAGATTTTAGTCCCGCTGCCTCTTCTATCCACCCACCCCACCTGTCCATCCCTTTGCTGCAGGTTTTTGGGGTGTCACCCCTGCTCTGCACTCCCCCAGTGCAGCCCAAGGCTTTTCCTGCTCCCAACCACACATCCTCTCCCCCTCGTGCTGGATCGTCTGCTTGGCCCCCTGCCCCCTCTCGGGGTGCGCTGTGCGGCGTGGCTGGGGATTGTGCAATGGCCCAGCACCAGGCAACACAGAACGGACACCACACGCCCTGCCCTGCCTCACCTGAACTGCTCTCCAGGTGCATCGGAGCCCAGTGCCTGCACCTTGGCACTCCTGCCCCACAGGGGGTGAGCTGCAGCCCCCGCCACACTCCACAGAGGGGAGAAGGGTCAGACCGGCCAGCCCTTGTAACATGGGGAAATCACCACCGGGGTGGACGGTATGGGGGCTGTGACATACGGAGAAACGGTTGTCGCGCCGGCAGAGGGCAGCAGAGCATACACATGCACACAATTGCAAATATACACGAACACATGCATGAATCCAGCCACATACACACAATTGCTAATATACACAAACACCCGCACAAATCCAGCCAACACCAACACAAGCCTGGGAGCCAGGGGAGCAGAGCAGGCTGGGGCCAGGTCACTCCACTTCCTGCAGGAAGTAGCCAGCCCCCCTGGTCCCATGATGGCCTGGGACACCAGCCTCCTTCTGCTTCCCCCCATGGAGGCCTGGGGCCCCAGCCTGCTCTGCTCCCCTGGCTCCCAAGCTTGGGGTGTGGGGGAACCGCCCCACAGCACTCGCTGGCGGCGTGGCTGGGAGCCAGGGCAGTGGACCAGGCTGGGGCTGGGTCACTCCACTTACCATGCAGTGAGTGCAGGGGTGGAGGGGGGGCGGGGCTGGGGTGGAGCGGGGGCGGGGGCCGGGGCCATGAGGAAGAGCCAGGCAGCCCTCACCCGCAGCAGCTCCCCACCCCAGCTCACCTCCGCTCCGCCTTCTCCCCTGAGCACACTGGCGCCACTCCACTTCTCCCGCCTCCCAGGCTTGCGGTGCCAATCAGCTGTTTAGTGCTGCAAGCCTGGGAGGGGAGGAGAATCAGAGCGGGGGCGGCGTGCTCAGGGGAGAAGACGGAGCAGAGGTGATCTGGGACAGGGAGCGGTGCCCCTGCACACCCCCACCCCCGTTACTTGCTGTGGGCAGCCCTCCCCCCGCACCTCCCAGCCCCCTGCCCCAGCTCACCTCCACTCCCCCGCCTCCCCTGAGTGCGATTTTTGGTGCCCCCAACCACCTGGCACCCTGGGCGGCCGACTAGTTCGCCTAGTGGTTGCACCGGCCCTGGCCACTGCCAGTCAGCAGGATTCCTCCTCCTCCTCCCTCCTGTGCCTCAGTGCGACTAAATCTCCGCACCTAGACAGCCGGTCTGTCCGCTGCACCCCAGTCCCCCATGCCTGAGCCTCCCTGCCAAAGCCCTGCACCTGGCCCCATAGAATTAAGTCTCACGTCTCGCTGGGAACTCGACTTCTTGTGCCCAGAGAGTCTCGGCCCCCCTCAGTAGCTGACCTGAGAAACACAGTGTCTGCAAATGCAGCAAAGAGTCATGTGGCACCTTATAGACTAACAGACGTATTGGAGCATGAGCTTTCGTGGGTGAATCCCCACTTCGTCGGATGCGTCAGTGTCGGCCTTTTCCAAAGAAGTGCCTGGAGGGCCTTTTCCTGTGTGACCACGTGGCCTAATGGCGAAGGCGTCTGACTTCGGATTAGGCGATCGAGGGGTCGAGTCCCTTCATGGTTGTGCTTGTGCAGTTTTACCTTCGTGCTGAAAGTCCTGCTCCCTTCAGGGCTGGAACCTCTTCTTGGCCACTCAGGCCAATGCTCTGGCTTCAGCTAGAGCCTCAGGAAGGAGTTGAGGGTTGGGCGTCGCAAAGGCTGGGGCATGAGCCCCAGGTGCTTCCAGTCTCGCCTTTGCCCTTCCTGACTTGCCAAAGAAAATGGGCGGCTGCCCGGGCTAGTGTGTGGAGCAGTTTCCCTCTTCCAAGTGTGTGCCTGTCCCTGTGCTGGAGGGGGGTTGCTACATAGCACCTTGGGAGCCTGGGTGTTTCTCTGCTTCTCGCCAGCTGGGGAAAAGCCTCCTGGGGTAAAATCTCCTGCCCCACTGCCAAAGTGAGCACCTGGAGTGGGAACGGTCAGAGGCGCCACCATGGGGCTGGCCCTGCTTTCCTACCATCTTCTGATGTTGGCCACAGAGCATCAGCAGCCGCCCTGCATGCTGGTCTGTGGGTGGCCTTCAGTGGGTGTTTGGCATGGCAGGGAGTAGGCTGGCTAGGGGTCTTTGTCGCTGTCTGCTGGCCATGCATAGGCATGGTCGTCCCCTCCTCTGAACAGCCAGAGTTAGTGTGTGCCACACTACAGGGACACTGCCTGGTTAAGGGATGTGGAGGCACCAAATTGCCCCAAATTTCCTGGTGCCCTACACAGCTGCGTACTGCTCCAGCGGTGAACTCGATCCGCCGGCTGGCTGAGCCGGCCAGGAAAGCTGCCCCTGCCCCTGCTCCGCCTCTTCCCCACAGCCCCCATCCCTGGTCTGCCCCCACCCCCCTCTTCCCACTCCTGCTCCACTCCATTCCCCCCCCCCCACTGTGCCCCTTCCCCTGAACTACATCCCGGTGGACGGCAGGAGGGATCAGGTGCACCCTGCAGTAACCGAGCGGTGGGAAGTGGAACGACCTGGCCCCAGCCTGCTCTGCTTCACCAGCTCCCAGCCGCGCCACTGGTGAGTGCTGGGGGGTGTTTCCCTCCAACCCCCAACTTCCAAGGCTGGGAGCAGAGTGCAGCAGGCTGGGGCCGGATCACTCCACTTCCCGCCGCCCCGTGAGTGTGGGGTCGGGCCTGCCCTGCAATTACCAGGCGACGGGAAGTGGAGTGACCTGGCCCCAGCCTGCTCTGCTCTGCCAGCTCGGGCTGGGGGACGGGGGTGCCGTGTAGGGCACCAAAATGTCTAGGGACAACCCTGAATAGATCATTTTCCCACAGGGGCCGATGGCTGTTAGAATAGAGCTATTCAGGCTGCCTGTACAGGCCTAGACTTTAAGAACTGCCGTGTCAGAGCTGGGAAGGGGGACACTGGGGAACAGACTCTGTCGGTGTATAGAGATAAGCCCGACTGGTGTGAAGGGCTTCGGAATCTGCTTGCTTGGAAACTAACCCCAGTAACCATCCCTTTGTCTGCACTTCCGACTTCTGGCCTTTTGCTGCTTATTGATTGTGTGACAAGAGCCAGGGAAGTGGGCGGGGGAAGGGAAAGCCCTGTAACAATGGCTCCTTGCTCCTCTCCCTCCAGGCTCAGGGGTCAAGGATGGGCAGGACTCCAGGCTCTGCTTGAGGGATCCTGGCACAGGGGCTGGTGGTGGGGAAAGGATGGTAGATTCTGACCTGAGCTCTGGAGAGGAGGTAATAAGTGAAGGGGGCATTTCTGACTCCTCCCCTCCTCAGCATCCCTGGGCTGGAATTCTTTCTTCCCCAGGGCCAAATGAGGGGGTGATGCAAACCAGTGCTCCAGGTGAGGCTTGAACTCACAACCTCAGCATAGCTCCTCTCAGCACTGCCCTATAAGTACTGTGCGCTAACCAATTGTACCACTGGAGCACCTGTTAATTATGATTCTTTGAGACCCCCTAGGCTGATAAAGCCAAGGAGTGACCCCAAAACATTCTCAGTGGGGTTGAGAGCAGGTAGCGACAAGTGTTGTACTCGGTGGGGTGGATTCTTCTTAAGGGTTCCAGGCCCCATTTGACTCTTTTGTTCTTCCCTGTGTAATAACCGAGCTGGTTAAGACTCAATGGAGAGTCTTGCTGCAGACCAGCAGATCTGAAATCACTGATAACCAGCTCTAAGCATTAGTCCTGCTTTGGGACAGTGTCTCTCATGCAAGGAACTGCCCAGTCTGCGCTAGCAGTGAGGCTCCCTCACTAACAGCTGAAATCAGGGAGAGCTGTGTGAAGTGCAGGGCCCCAGGGGGGCCTGAACAGAGGGGAACAACACCCCAGGGCTTTTAAACATGGGAGGGCTCTGCCTTGCCACTTTGTAATGACCGTAAGGGCGAGTGAGGGGGGAGGGGTGGAGAGCAGTGAGCGGGAGGCGAGGTCTGGGGGGAAGAGGCAGCGTAGGAGCGGGGCCTTGGGGAGAAGGGGTGGGGTAAGGGCGTGGCCTTGAGTGGAAGGGGTGGGGCTACTGTTTGAGCTCTTGTGGCCGCTACTTTTAGGCAGGGCAAGTGCGGGGGGCAAGTGGGGCAATTTGCCCCGCAAGCCCTGGCCAAGAATCCCTTCCCTGGCTAGAGGCGCCTTTTTAATTTTTACTCACTGGGCAGTGATCCGAGTCTTTGGCAGCACTTCAGCGGTGGGTCCTTCAGTGCTGCCGAAGACACAGAGCGAGTGAAGGACCCGCCGCCACTGAAGACTCGGACGCCGCCCAGTGAGTACAAGCGCCGCAGCGGGTGGCGCCTTTTTTTATGTCCGCTCCCCCGCTTTGCCGCAGGCCCTCGAATCCTCTGGGCGGCCCTGCTTTTAGGGAGCCTGTTCTGCTCCTGGTGGGACCACAAGACGTCCCAGAGCAGAGAGGGTGGCCAGCAGAGCAGTGACAGGGTGGAATAGCAAGTGGCCGGCAATGTGGCCAGACAGCGGAGGGAGAAAGGGGCTTCCCCCCCCGGAGGTGAGAGGTGAACTCTGGGTTTTTATTGACCCAGGGCAGCAGCTGTGGGTGAGGTGCAGTGAAGGTGTCAAATGGGGCCTGGAACCCTTAAGAAGGATCCACCCCACCGAGTACAACACTTGTCACTACCTGCTCTCAGCCCCACTGAGAATGTTTTGGGGTCACTCCTCACCTGTATCAACCTAGGTGGTCTCAAAAAATCACTGTTACGTTCTCCAGTGGTGCAATTGGTTAGCGCACAGTACTTACAGGGCAGTGCTGAGAGGAGCTATGCTGAGGTTGTGAGTTGAAACCTCACCTGGAGCACTGGTTTGCATTAACCAAGTGGCTTCACCCCCTTATTTGGCCCTGGGGAAGGTAGAATTCCAGCCCAGGGGACCCTGAGGAGGGGAGGAGTCAAAAATGCCCCTTCAATTATTACCTGCTCTCCAGAGCACAGCTCAGAATCTACAATCCTTTCTCCCCCCCCACCAGCCCCTGTGCCAGGATCCCTCAAGCAGAGCCTGGAGTCCTGCCCATGGCGTCTGTACTATTGACAAACACTAAGTGACAGGGACAAAACACTTAAATCCCGCCTGGTGCGGGGAGCCAGGTTTGCTCTTCAAATTCTGTCGTTGGTACATTTCCAGGCCTGGGAATGTCCCACAACAGCATTGAATGGGAAGCTGCCTGCAGAACAGTGACACTGCACAGAGCTCCTGTGGAGGAGGGGTGGGAATTAGTAACATTTTGAGGATCGTTTGGGAAATGAGCCTTTGCTGACAAGGTTTGTCTCTGTTCATATTTCACCTTCAGGTGTTATGTTGAGGGATCTTTAGTATATTTTTGGGAGGTTAATAACTATCTCCTCAACTTTATTTACTCAACTTAAAAATTGGTGTCACTTGATTTTTGCATCTCCCTGTGAAAATACAACTGACGTGTGGCTTTCTACAGGGGCCATGATGTTAAAGTTAAGGAATTCAGTCTCTGTACTTCTGGGGGGCGGGGTGTTGCTTTTTTACAGCTGCCTCACGGCCAGGCACACCGGGCTGTTAGCTGCACCCACGGTCCTTGCCAGGGGCCCCTGCTGAACCCTGGGCGGCTGCACTGCCGTGCTGGGGTGACTCTGCAGGTGGAGAAGCTGCTGTGGAGCAATGTAGAGCAGGTGCAGGAAGGAGACGGAGTCACTATTCACATTCTGAACTGCACAGTTTTCTCTCCCAGCCCTACCGGTGCCCCTCACTCCCAACCCGCAGCCCCCTGGGTTCCCCCCAGCTATAGCAGTGCCCTCACTCCTGACCCGCAGCCCCCTGGGCTCCCCACTTTGCTCCCCAGTCACTGCATGGCTGGTGCCCCTCACTTCCGACCCGCAGCCCATGCTGTCCCAGTCCTGACCTCCAGACTCTCAGCTCTGCTGGTGCCCCTCAGTCCCAACCCGCAGCCCCCTGGTTTCCCCCCAGCTCTACCGGTGCCCCTCACTCCTGACCCGCAGCCCCCTGGGATCCCCGCTGAGCTCCCCAGTCACTGCGCTGCCGGTGCCCCTCACTCCCGACCTGCAGGCCCTCGGCTTCCCCCAGCCCTACCGGTGCTCCTCACTCCCGACCCGCAGACCCCTGGTCTCCCTCCAGCTCTGATGGTGCCCCTCACTCCCGACCCGCAGGCCCCTGGGCTCCCTCCAGCTCTGACGGTGCCCCTCACTCCTGACCCGCAGCCCTTGCTATCCCAGTCCTCACCTCCAGACTCACAGCTGATTGCTTTGAGAGACTGGTAGTGAGTGGGGTGTGGTGGCTGGAGAACAGACAAAGTGGTTACTGGTTTATGATTTTCTGTTTGCTTCTTTCAGGTAAGGGAAATAGGGAAAGAAAAATAAGCAAACTAATGAAGAGTGAAGAGCAGAAGAAGCTAGAACTGCACAAGTTGCTGCCCAGAAAGGCTGAACACTGGGCGCTGGGAAAGTCTCTGTAACTAAGAAGCCCCTGAGCTGAGTGCATCCCAGTTTCAGTGAACTGCAGAGGGTGTGTCTCAGCACAAGAAAGCAGGAAAATGACCAGCAGTCAGGGGCGGCTCTAGGCACCAGCAAAGCAAGCTGTTGCCTGGGGCGGCCAAATCTAGGGGGCGGCAGGGTGGGCCGGTGGACCTGCTGCAGTCATGCCTGCGGGAGGTCCACCGGAGCCGCGGACGACCGGACCTGCCGCAGGCATGACTGCGGAGGGGGCGCTCGTCCCGCGGCTCGGCTGGACCTCCCGCAGGCATGACTGTGGCAGCTCAAGCGGAGCCGCCGGACCCGCGAACCGTCCGCAGCCGTGCCCGCGGGAGGTCCGCTGTTCCCGCGGCTCCGCGGGAGCTCAACCGGAGCCGCGGGAAGAGGGGACCCGCCGCGGGACCGAGGAAGGGCGGCGCAGCACACCGCGCTGCCTGGGGCAGCCTATTTTCTAGAGCCGCCCCTGCCAGCAGTGAGGCAGCTACTTAACTAGAGCTGGCCAGACTGGAAGCAGAAGAGAAGGCAAAGGACCGGGAGTTTCAATGGAAGCTCAAAGAAGCAGAGGCACCTGTGCACAGAAGGGCTATGGAAGCAGAGGCAGCCAGGGAGGGAGCTGCTCACACAAGAGCCCTGGAGTTAAGAGACAGAAAAATAGAGGCCCAAACTGAGGCCCAGAAGCATGGACTGGCTGTTATGGAGGGGAAGAGACAAAACCCTCCAGCAGCTGGCTCCACTTCCCCAAAAATCCACAAATGGGCGTGACTATGTCCACTGTATGATGAATCCAGTGATACTGCTGAATATTTCATCACCTTTGAGAGACTCTGCACCTCTGTGAAATCCCTGGTGATCAAAAAATGGTCACATTGGTAGCCAAATTGACTGGAAGAGCTATGGACATATTGAATGAGATGCCTATTGATGATGCTACAAACTATGGTAGATGTAAGGAACTAGTTTTAAAACAGTTTCAGATGATACCTGAAACCTACAGGGTTAAATTCAGGAGTCTTAAGAGGGGATCTGGATTCAGTAATGTGGCTTATGTAAATGAAATGCTGGATCCAGTGTCCCCTCTGGTGCGCAAGTCACAACAGCCAGCAGGCAAAAGACTGGCTCCCGCATCATTTGAAAGAGCAAGACAAAGCCTTGAAACTCCAACTTTGAAGCAACAGGTCCCAGAGTCCCCCTGAGATCTGAGGTCAGCTCGCACTAGTCAGTGTTCTGACAGCTGAACTTTACGCCAGGGCACCAGATGATGTCACAGTCTCTAGACACCTGTGACTCTCAGCTGGCAGGTTTGCACTCTGCACTCACAGCTTCTCTGCAGCTGCTCCCGCTCTCTTCTCCCCTTGGCTTTCTCAGCACCTGGACCCATAGTGCTCACTGCCAACCAGAGACTGTGCTTTCTGGGCCCGCTCCTGCAGATGTGGGCTTCTATCCTGCTTCCTAAGGACTCAGCAGGAGAGAGGGGCCTTTCCAGGAAATTACTACAGCTTCTGGGAATCCATGTGTGGCTCCGGATACCACCAGGAATCATTTTGCTCCTGGCACACGAAGCAACTTAAAAGCTGAGCGCTTAGAGAGGGGCGGCTCAAACCCTGGGCTCCTAGATTAAGAGCCTGATGCTTTAACCAACTGAGCTAGCCAGACTCGCTGGCAGAGTCTCCTCCTTTTACCAGCAGGCAGGTAAATAGAGGCAAAAAAACCTCCCAGCAACCCCTCCTCTTTTTCTGCACAGCCACTGCCTGTCAGCAGGATTCCTCCTCGTCCTCCCTCCTGTGCCTCAGTGCGACTAAATCTCCACACCTAGACAGCCGGTCCGTCCGCTGCACCCCAATCCCCCATGCCTGAGCCTCCCTGCCAAAACCCTGCACCTGGCTCCAGAGAATTGTCTCACATCTCGCTGGGAACTCGACTTCTTGTGCCCAGAGCGTCTCGGCCCCCCTCAGCAGATGACCTGAGAAACACAGTGTCCGGCTTTTCCAAAGAAGTGTTTAGACCCCCTCATCATGTGGCCTAAAGGATAAAGCATCTCCCTGTGGATCGGATGATTCAGGATTTGAGTCCCCTCGTGGTTGTGCTCACTTTGTGCTGCAAGTCCTGCTCCCTTCAGGGCTGGAACCTCTTCTTGGCAGCTCCTGCCAATACTCTGGCTTCAGCTAGAGCCCCAGGAAGGAGTTGGGGGTTGGGTGTCACAAAGGCTGGGGCATGAGCCCCAGGTGCTTCCAGTCTCGCCTTTGCCCTTCCTCACTTGCCAAAGAAAATGGGCAGCTGCCCGGGCTAGCGTGTGGAGCAGTTTCCCTCTTCCAAGTGTGCGCCTGTCCCTGTTCTAAGGGCTTGGCAACACTTTCAAGTTTGAGCGCATTAAAGCAGCCCAAACTCCTGAGGTGTCCACACTGGCAAGGCACATGGAGAACCTGGGCTCTGCAGCTGGAGCTTTCTGGGTAATCCACCTCCATGAGAAGCATAAAGCTCACTGCGCCTCGGCTGAAATGCCCGGGCATCACTGCACTGTGATTGGCTTTCGGAAATGTCCCATAATCCCCTGAAGTCAAGTGCCCACTCTGGTCATTGTTTTGAAATCGGCTGCAGGCATGCGGATATCCCCTTTCAAAGCTCCGTTTCTGACAGCCGGCAGCTTATCTGCTCCGGGACAAAGCAACCATTAGTGTGGAATGCTGCTGCGGTGAGTGTGTGTGACGGGAGGTGGGGGTCTGCTGCTGTCCAAACACACAAGACAGCATGCTGACACTCTCAGCCCCCCAAACACACTGTCTCACCCCCCCCCATGTACACACAACACACTCCCTGTCACACTCCACCCCCGCCCCCATTTGAAAAGCACGTTGCAGCCACTCACACACTGGGATAGCTACCACAATGCACTGCTCTCTGTGGCATTGCCAGAGCTGCTAATGTGGCCACTCCAGTGCGCTTGCAGCTGTCAGTGTGAACACACGGCAGCGGTTTCCCTGCTGTGGTTTAACTCCCAGCGCTCTACATCTGCAAGTGTAGCCAAGCCCTAAATTTGTCAGACCAACCAAACTCAGTAACTGCCCTCCACCACCACATGCAGGGAGTAAGGGCACCGTGGAGCACACACCACACTTGCTGGCTCAGCCTTGTGCATGCTGGGGTGGCCACCTCCCCATTGATGAGACCTGGTCCCACCATCTCCGCGGAGCTCCAGTCTGCCCTGCTGCCATCCCTGTCTGTGTTGTCTTCTCTAGCAGTTGACTGGAAGGTGAGCACTGGCCGCATGCCATGTAGCCGTGTTGTCTCGAAGGGCAAAAGCAGGAGGAATGGTGCCTTCATAGCCCACCCAATATTCCATAACATAGTTAAGGAAAATATTTCTCAATGAACTCTCAGTAAAAGATCAGAAACAGCCAGTGTCTGCATCAGTCTACGAGCATTGGTATTTTCTTGAAATTTGTCAGACCAACCTAACTGACACCTAACACACATTTGAACCTCTTTTTTTCACACTGTTGCTCATTCTCAAGGTCTGCTTTGCCTCCAGACATATCCATTCTCTTTCAGAACAGCCTTGCTCTTTCATTGAGGTGTCAGAGTAAACACTTCCCTTCACTCTATTCTCAAACAAACACTAGTATTAACTGTTTGCTACTGATGGGTTTAGAAAGCATTTGTCAAGTGGAAGATGCCATTTCTGGGGTATTGCTCCCAAGATGCAGTACTTTGTGTTCCAACATCTCCCAACTTCCTTGGTGAAAATAACACCAAGGTTTCTTTGCAATATACAAGAAGAAAGGAGTTTTTCACCCCAGATGGGACTTGAACCCACAATCCCTGGCTTAGGAAGCCAATGCTTTGCCCATTAGGCTACTGGGGCTCTTAACTGTGCATGAAAGAGGGATGGAAATTCCCTCTCATAATTGCACATTCCTCACATTCACTCAGAAGCCAAATACCCCATTTAATCGCCTTACAGAAATGACCAACCTAAGAGAAGCCCCACTTCCCTCCCGAACTGACACTCAGTGGGGGAAGCCAGGACAACAGGGTGGGGCGGCAGGTGGTGGCCAGACTCTCACCACCAGGGTCTAGTCTAGCTCAGGGTCCAGCTCAACTTCCTCCTCGCGCCACTGGCCCCCAGTCCCCTTCCACCACGAGGTCAACCCGGGCACTAGGGCAGGAATGGGGTGAGGCAGCAAGTCAAGCTGAGCAAGGCAGGCAAAAGCGAGTCTTGTCTTCATGGGCCGCTCCCAATGACGTCCTTTTTGTGTGCAACTGCTGCAAAAACATCCTGGACAGAGAAGCAGCAGGCTAAAATATTCCCAAATAGCTGCTAAAGTAGCTCAGTTGGGAAAGCATTAGAATGAAGATCTAAAGGTCCCTCGTTCAATCCCAGGCTTTGGCAGATTCTTTCATCCTTTTTGTGCAGGGGTGGCTTGCTCCCAGGAAGAGCAACAACACCTTGACCTGAGGCAAATACCTGATATTGAGCTCCTGAGCATGAGTTTCTTCCTCTAGTTGGCCCACCTGACCTATAAGGATGCGGTACCTGTCTTTCCCACATGACTTCTTTGTCAACCCAAAATGGCAAGAACATAGTGAGGCAGGATGGCCCTTGGAGATGGGGAAGGGACTTGGGAAGAAAGTTCCTCTGCAAAGCTGAGTGACAACAGTGCTGGGGAAGGGGCATGTGGGACGCGGCAGGGATTCAGAGGCCCAAGAGGAGGAACTTGATGTTAAGGTGTGAAAGGAAATATCTATGGTAGGAACTGGCTCCCTTCCTCTGGACTGTTTGGTGTTGAGGTGGATTTTAATTGTGTCAGCTGGCCTGAGAACCACTGGTCCTGTTTTCTTGACCGTGAGAGGAAATGTTTTTACAATGAGCACTACCTGGCACAGGTCTGTAGTGAGGTCGGCTTAGAGGACGTGTTTCTCCGTAATGGAACCAGTGGAGGGCGGGCGGTTGCCTCCTATTCCTCTGACCCGAGCTCACACCAGCCACAGAGGGGATACACCTTTCTGCGGGGACAGGCCAGGAGTCGCACTGACCGGATTTCTGTGAAGGAGAGCACGTCGACAGCCCAGTGCAGGGTGGTGCCAATGGACTGTTCGGATCACACAACTCTCATTGTGTGCTCAGTGTGGGCAATTCCCTGACCCACAGCAGAGGATATTGGAAGCTGAACATCCAGAGCTTGCAAGATAAAGGAGCAGAGGGGGAGGCCTGGCGGTGTTGGCAGAACGGGAAAGCATCAGAGGGTCCTATGGTAACCAGGGGGATTGGTGGGAGTCGGTAAGGGAGGAGTTGGTGGCTTTGTTCCAGTGGTCGGGCAAACACCACAACATTAAAGAAACCAACAGTGCCAAGTCCTGCAGCGGCGCCTGTGGGATTCCCACAAGAGCATCCAGGCAGGGGAGCCAGTCAGCGTGTGATTGTACGACTGGATCAAGTGACAACTGCCCGAGTTCCAGGAGAGGAGGCTCCAGCTGGCCGATATGAGCGGGAGCACTGAGTGAAGGGAGGAGCAGACTCCCCTGACATTTTTGCAGCCTTCAGGGAACAAAGACAAAGTAGGGGGATGCGGGGACTCAGGGCAGGCCCCACGGATGCGGTAGATCAGGATTATAGTTGATGGAGGAGGAAAGAGAATCCTGCGAGAGGAAACCGTTGGTGGGAAGAACATGAGGCTTTTAACTGCAGGGGGGGTCCAGTGTTTGAGCCCTAGTTTTAGCAGCTGGCTTTTAAGTTGCTGTGCAGGCCAGTTCAGCTGTCAGAACACTGACTAGTGCCAGCTGAGCTCAGATCTCAGGGGGACTTTGAGACCTGTTGCTTCAGACCTAAGCATAGGTGGAGTTTCAAGGCTTTGTCTTGCTCTTTCAAATGACTCGGGAGCTGGTCTTTTGCCTGCTGGCTGTTGTGACTTGCGCACCAGAGGGAACGCCGGATCCAGCAGGCTGCCCTTGCCTGGAGCCCTGTAGGGAAGGATGGGAGCTGGGTTTACTCTGAGTCCTGCAGCCAGGCACGGGAGGCCGCCCTCTTGGTTGACCTACTGGCCCAAAGTCACTTTGGCGGCGTTGGTCTTTCCCCAGGAATGCTGAGGCACAGGCCTGAGGGAGGGAGACTCAATCCCCCTCCCTCTGGGTCAGGGCAGACGAGGCGGCTGTGAGAGTGGCCAGGTCCCTGAGCTGGGCCTGCCAGCGTTTGGGGAGGGTGGAGCTGACTGGGGCATGGTGCTGGCAAAATGCCTCAGGGCGCTGGCGGGAGGAGCAGGCCAGGGCTAGGGCTGGGGGGAGAGAGAGAGAGACCAGCAGGTTTCCTCTAGTGTTTGCTGCGCCCTTTTTCCTCCGTAGTTTCTCCTTTGCATGAACTTGCTCCCTTTCTCTGTGAGCCTGGCTAGCTCAGTGGGCAGAGCATCAGAGTTTTAATCTGAGGATCCAGGGTTCAAGTCCCTGGTCAGGCACTTAACTACTCCCCAAGGTCTTAAAAATCCCTGTCTTTGGAGTCCTTCTTGATGTGACTTTTTCTCTTCAGGATTTTGCCTTTCCTAAGAAGGGGTTTTGTGTGGGGGTTTGAAGGGGCAACTTCCTGACAGCCCCTCTGTCCTCGCAGGCTGGAGGAATAAAGGCCTCCGGGCAGGGGCAGTCCTAGACTAGCTGCCAGCACCTGGCACCCTAGGCAAACCCCACAATCAGCGCCCCCCACCCCGAAACCCCAAGGGCAGATCTAGGCTGAGGTATTTTGGTAAACGGGGAAACATTTTGCCCCTTTTTTCCTTTTAATGTTTTTAAGCGTTTTTGTGGGTTTTTTAAACAGAGGCTTAATTATTCGGTTTGTCCATCCGTCCGTCTGTCCAACCAATGTTTCTTTCTTCATCCTTCTGGTTCTGGCTGCCCCTTACTACAGCCATAACTTTGGTCTTGAACTTTATAGAGTAGTGAGGTACCTTAAGGGTTAAATGCTAAATCCCAAACCCAAACAACACTAGTTACCTGTGTCTGGCAAAAGGTGTCTGGCAGTTTTGCCACTTTGAATGATTCAAATGGATTTTCAGTGGCATTATTATAAAAAAATGCAACAAAGCAAAACCAAACCAATTCATCTTAAACCTTCAAAACAAGAGTTTTACAAACCATGAGTGTCAGTTTAGGTCCTTAAAACCTTACATCATCACACACAAAGTTCTCCTTTGCCTAACATCCCTTGCACTGCGATTACTCTTTTTTACACAACTGTACCCCGATTACACGTCCATCTTGTACAACCAGAGCCAGCCAGGGGCAGGCACGTTAAGTTCCAATAGAAACCCTGGACATTCCTTTAGTGATTTTGCTTACATTACCCAGGAGTCAAATCATTTTGATGAGATTATCTCTCCGCCTGCTGCCTGCAGCCGTCCCCTATGGACCATTTCTGTGGGCAAAGGGCCCATTTCCCCTTAGAATGTCTGTAAAGGCTTCTCGGGACAAAACATAGTGGTGGTAGCAGCCACTTTACCTGACCCTCTTGTATAATTTAATTACCAAACTTCTATCAAATGTGACTGCACAGAGCTGCACATACAGTTACATTCAGTGAAAGTGAGCAACTGTCCCCAGAACTCACTGCCGGGAGCCTTAAAGTATCTGCCAGTGGCACAGGTACCTTTTAAGTACCGAGATGTGCAGTGACACATCTTTCATGGGAACCGGCCGGTGTTTGCACGGCCGGCATGTGCAGAGCAATGGTTGCCCACGGGCGCTGTGTCAGGCTCTGTCCCCGCGTGAAACAATGGACCACTTTCTGGTGGCTGGTTTGTTTCCACGGCAGGTGTGGGGACTTCTGCCTACATGATGGCAGCTGCCAGACTCAGTTGGACAGGATTCTTTTCAGCTCACCTGAGGCTTGTTCCTGGCCGAACGAGGGCAACCACAGGGCACCAGCAGAACCAGCTGCAGCTGCAGCAAGGGCGCCCTCAGCAGGGGCCACCGTATAGCGGGCGGGTGTCACAGGACACACTGCACCTGCTCAATGTCAGAAAATCCCCTTCAGAACCAGTTTGTTTCTCAAAATCAAAACAAGTGGGATGAAAGTTCTTTGCAAAAATATTTTGTTGCCAAACAAAAGCATCTCCTGTTTGTCAGAGTGTGTTAAATTGTCTCGTCACACACAGAGGGGAGACACTTAGATCACAAACATTAGATAAGATGCTTCAGTCTGAGCTAAGTAGTTGCTGCTGTTAACAATTTCAAAATAAAAAAATACAAATCAAATAGACTATTTCAGCTATTCTATTATGTCATAATCTGATCGGAGTAAACGTGATAGGACACCTCATATTATTCACTACTCCTAGTGACACTCTCCAATGGATCCCCGTCCTCCACCCACTGTGAGGTAGGTAGGAGCGGATCATTATTATCCCTACTTGAAAGAGGGAGAAGCTAAGGCTGAGAAAGGAGAATTGACTTGTCTTAGGTCACACAGCCAGCCAGTGGCAGAGTAGGGAATAGGACCTAAGAGCTCGGATTTTCAAACTAACCATTGGATCTTGAATTTCAGACACTGAATGACCTGAGTAAAGTGTTCTCAAATGAGCTCCAGACCAACAACAGTGCACGGTAATTATTCAGCAAGTATTTGAGGAGAACTGCAATGTTAGAGAGAATCATGAACTGTTCAGAGACCATTAATGCAGAGAAGCAGCAAAATTCATCAAACATATGACTGGTTCTGGCTTATTTACTTGGTCTTAAAAGAGAACAACAAGGACCTGAGTCTCCTCCCTGTCAATAACCCCGTGCTCAGCCAATCAGGGTAGAGACTGAGGACGGGAGGCTGAGGGTTCTCGCCCAAAGGATGGCCCAGGTCACCGGTGGGGATCACTGCCCAAGCACTATTTCAGCCCCACAATTTTGGGTGGACCTCCCACAGTGGGAGCTGCAGAGCACTCCCCTGCAACACACACACACACACACACACACACACCACCCCCGCTGTTGGGAGGGGAACAGGTGGAAAGACAAAAGAAGCAAGAGACAAAGAGAAAGGAGGGAGGGATGGATGGAGGAAAAGGTGAAACAAAAAGGACAAACCCTAATGTCCCCACTGATTCTGAGGGACAAAATCCCAGGTGCGCAATAAAATTCTGCCTCCTTAAGCTCGTGTTTTCCATGCCTAGAACTCAACTGTCACCAGATGGATCAGACTGAACAAGTTTCAAACCTTGAGGAGGCTCTTACCTTCTAAACAGGGACGGCTGTTTTCTAGTAAAATCACTAAAAGGGAAGGAGAAAACTCGAAAGAGGTTCCTCCTGGTGCTCACGTACCTGAACCCGAATACTCTCTCAGTCCTCAAAGAGAGACCTGGAGAAGGAGACTTGCTGAAGCAAAGCCACAGGGGTCTCTGAGGTTTCCCTGGCCCCTCACCCCTGTCCTGCCTGGCTGATGTCAGCATCTCTCTGTGAGGTCACCACCTCCCCACCACCTTTGACCAATAGTCTGAGGTCCTGCAAAAGGCCTTTGTGATGTCACTGCCACACCACTCCCTTGCTGTGCCAATGTCCTGCCCCTGGCCAGGCACTTTGGAGGATTGAGCTACTCCCTGTGGATCACCCCACTCAAGGAGCATACATTCTAGGCAGCAAGCCGGCTAGACAGGAAAACATCAGACGCTGCTCCCAATGCTACACTCAGTTTTTCAGAAATTAGTCGACCTTATGGCCAGAAGAGACCATTAGAGCATCTAATCTGACCCCCTGCATATCACAGGCCTCCTGTATGACACAAGAGCTACTTTTGGGGCAAACACATTCCAGAAAGGCATCTAGTCTTCATTAAATGACATCAGGAGATGGAGAATCCACCATTTTCCTTGGTAGCTTGTTCCTGCAGTGAATCATCCTCACTGTTGAATATTTGTGCCTTTTTGTAATATGAATTTGTCTCTTTTCACCTTCCAGCCATTGGGTCTTGTTATGCCTTTCTCTGCTAGATTAAAGAGCCCTTTAATACACAACCTTTTCTCTCCATTAAGGCCCTTCAACACTTCAATGAAGTCACCTTTCAATCTTCTTTTGATAAGCTAAACAGGTTGAGCTTGTTCAATAGCTCACTAGAAGGCATTTTTTCCAGCCCTCAGAACATTTGTCATCAGACTCCTGAACTGCAGCTGGATGTGGTTCTTGTTCTTCTGCACAGCACAGCTCCTGGAGAAGAGGGATCTGCAAATGTACATTCGTATGATACCTTTGTTTAATTGATGAAAACATAAACTAGACACTTAGAGGACTGGAACTGATTTTAGCTGATGGACAGCTTTGCTAGGTTTTTATGCATTTGGACAGCAAAATGTTGAGTGTTTACATTCATATCAAGCACGCCCGTATAGTATAAAGGAGCCCCTGAACATAATGGAGAATGGAAATGAAAATGTTTTCCTTTTTTTTAAAAAAAGAAAGAAGGTTATAAGAAAACACAGGGGTTTGAACTGAGGACTATTTGAGGTGCAACTAAGCACTGTACCACTGAGCTATAGCCCCATGATAACAAAAGTTATGATCTCCAGGACTTTGAAGGACAAACCCTGATTCATCGAGCTCCTTTGCCATTCCCAGACCACAGGTGGTTTTCAAAATGGGGTTTGATTAAACTTCTTAAATGTGGCAAACACCACAGCTTGCACACCCACCGATATAGCTTCTCCCACTGACATAGCTGCCACCTCTTGGGAAGTGGATTAACTACACCCCCAGGAAAACTCTCTCCCATCAGCATAGAGCAGTGGTTCCCAAACTGAGAGTCAGGACCCCAAAGTCGGTCATAACCCTGTTTTAATGGGGTCGCCAGGGCTGGCGTTAGACTTGTTGGTGCCTGGGGCTGAAACCAAAAGTCTGAGCCCCACCACCGAGGGCTGAATCCCTCAAGCTCTGGTTTTGCCCTCCCCCAACTGGGGCAGGGCTCAGGCTTTGTCTCCCCTGCCTCTGCTCAGTGTGGAGAGGCTTGGTGTGTCTTTCTAGGGTCATGTAGTAAGTTTTTTGTTTTGGCAAAAAGGGGTTATAGTGAAAGGAAGTTTGAGGAACCCTGGCACAGAGCCTCTGAATATGTCTAGACTTGGCTCCCTGTGGCAGATCAGACACTGAAAGTACAGCCATGGAGACACCACACACCAGCCTGGCCTAGCAGGCAAGAATCAAACCTCCACAGAAAAATGCCTGTTGTTTTCTAAACCATCTCCCTCAGCCACCACCACTTAACAAAGGGGCTTTTCTACATGATGGTTCTGGTCTCACTGAAGGGTCATTTCCAATTGTTTGCTCAGACCAGCATTATGGGAAATGGTGCCCTGGGCAAAGCTTGTACTTTGGCACTTCCCCATTGCCCCTGGACGATCCCCACTCCCCCTTTACCGCTAGCTCCTGCACTCCCAACCCTTGCACCTCCTTCACCCCTAACTCCTGCCCCCTCCTGTGCCCCCTTTGCCCTTAACTCCCTATGCCACCAGCCATTGCCCCTCTCCTGCAGCCCCTTCACTTGGCTCCAGTGCTGGGGGCCCTGCACTTGTTCTCCCTTTCCCTGGGCTTTGGCATCACTAGCCCCTGCTTAGCGAGTAGGGGTCAGTGGTTCCCAAAATGTGGGGCATGACTCCTAGGGGGACACAGAGGAACATTCATGGAGTCAATGAAATCAATTGAGCTTCTTCAGTCTCTCACTGTAGACATTTCCCCAGTTTGGGGAGGGATTTGGCTGCCCTCAGAGATCTGCCCGCGGGTTACAATCTGCGATCCGAAGGGTCGAACGCAAACAGCATTTAGATGGGACCGTTAGTGCCGCCCCCGTGTGGCCAAAGATTAGAACTGACCAGCAGAGTTTCCAGCTGGAGCCTGGGACGCTCCTGAACAAACTGGGCACAAAGCCTCTCGCGTGGGATCCTCGCTGTGCAGCAGGAGGCGGAGGGAAGCTGATTGTCAGGGCTCAGGGCAGCTCCCTGCCAGGCTGAGCCGGTGTCTGTGCTAAGCTCGGCATCAATCAGGTGATTCTGGGCAGTTCGGGGTCCCCGGGCTCCCACAGGAGGGTGAAGCAGGTCACCCCTGGAGCAGGTTAAAGCTGCAGGTTGACAGTGGGGTTGCTGCCCCTGTGAACAGCTGCTGTAGCACCGCCTGGGCAGGACAGAGAGAGCCAGTTATACCCCCCCAGCCTGTATCGGGGGATGGGAGCACTCACACCCTGGGGACCCACCCACCAGAGATCTACTGGGGGGGGAGAGTGGCACCCACACACCCAGGATCTTGTGGGGGGCGACAAGGGCATCCACACTCCAGGATCCTCTGCAGAGGGACGGACACCCACACATCCAGGATTCTGTATGGGGGGGGCAGAGGTACCCGGACACCTGGGCGGGGGAAGGGGGCACCGAAACATCCGGGATCTTATCTGGGAGGACAGCGGCGCCTGCAGCTCAACATGAGATGGGGGCGGGGGAAGCAGGAGCATTTCCCAGTTCCAGGCTGTCCCCGTCTGGCCCAGGCACAGAGCTCACAAGCAGAGTTTAAAGCTCGAGCTGCCAGGTCACAAAACAAGCCGGGCTCCGTAGTTGGTACCTGTGATTCCCAGCTCCTGGGGAGGCTGAGGCTGAGGCTGGCGGATTGGTTGAGCTCAGGAGTTCTGGGCTGCAGGGGACTGTACCGATCAGGTGTCCGCACCAAGTTTGGCATCAATATGGTGATCCTGGGGGAGCTTGGGGTCCCCAGGTTGCCTAAGGAGGGGTGAACTGGCCCAGGTCAGAAATGGAGCAGGTCAAAACTCCTGTGCCGATCAGTAGTGGGATCACGCCTGTGAATAGCCCCTGCAGCATAGCCTGGGCAAGACAGTGAGACACAGTCTCTTTTTATACAGACATCCCCCGCAGAGCCTGGAAGGGGGGATGGGAGCACCCACACGATGGGGAGTCTGACTTGGGGGGAGGGATGCCCCCCTGCAACACAGATCTTGAAAAGGGGAACAGAGACACCCACAGTTCCCGGATGGGGGCAGGCAGGGGAAACCACACACGGGAGCTAGTTCATGGGGTGGGGGACAGAGACACCCACCAGAGATCCTGGATGGGAGCACCCACATGATGGGGATCTTGAACTGGGAGGAGGGAAGCACCATGTACCAGAGGTTCTGAAGGGGGAACAGGGACACCCACACACCAGGTGTCTTGCAGCAAGAGCTGCGGTCTTCATTTACACAGGGCAGTGATGGGGAATTAACCACGTCCCTTGTTCCACTAGATGATTAGCCTCATTGTCAGGGCGGCTTCAGGAAGTGCGGGGCCCAATTCGAACAGTTTCGATGGGGCCCCGGCAGGGATGACTAAAACAAAAAAAACCCTTTAAAAAACCCCTTTCATTTCTTCCATGTATTATTTACTTTCCATGACTATATAAATAATAACAAAATTATCTATTACATACATTGCATCATATATTAATTAGCTGATTTGCACTTTCATATCAGGAAAATAATTTGTTTTGATAGTTGTACAACTGATTTTCCTCACTAATGTTTATTTTATTAAAATTTATAAAATATTTCCTTATTAATATAAAATTGCCCCCTGTTCCCCCCCCCAGCACCGCCCGGCCCCGTGGAAACAAACCCTCCTTCCCCAGCTCCGCCCCATCGAAACAAGGTTCGGGGGGGGGGGGAAGAAGAAACGGCACACATGGGGTGACCAGATCACAGCAGTAAACTAGGACCTGCCCCCTCCCTGCTCAGCCCCACCATCACACCCCTCTTCACCCCCTAGCCCCCCGCTGGCTTGCTGCGTCCCTCCTAGTCAGTCCCCCCCCCACCACTCGCCTCCTTTCACCTTCTCCCTCCCCTGCCAGAAACCCCCATGCCCACCCATAGGCGGCAGGTTTGTATAATTTTTGGTGAGGCCCAAAATGGTGGTGCCCCCCCCCGCTCCCGCCCTGTAAGCCGATATAAAATGAAGCTACAACGCGTCAGTGCCACAAGATTACAAGGGTCAATTAAAAGTGGAAAGTCAGAAGCAGCACTTGCCTACTTCAATATACAGTATTATACTTTGTTGCACTTGTTGTGATGAAGTGGGAATGTTAATATTTTCTCTGAATACTGTGTGGGTGCCTCAGTTTCCCCTGCAAGATGCCAACTGAAGGTGTTGGGGACAAAGGGATCAGGTGACCTCCTTGTCCGGAAGAGACACAGCGGCCAGAGGAGGGAGTGTCATTTTGGAGCTGGCTGGGGAAATGGGGAGAGACCCAGAACTTGGTTCTGGGCTCCCCACCCCCCAAGATGGACCTGACAGAGGGGTTCTGTTTTCTGTACCAACAAGCTCTGTTTAAACTGTGTTCCCATCATCTAATAAACCTTCTATTTTACTATCTGGCTGAGAGTCACATCTGACTGCAGAGTTGGGGTGCAGGGACCTCTGGCTGTCCCAGGACCTGCCTGGGCAGACTCACTGCGGAAAGCGCACGGTGTGGAAGGGCTGAATGCTCCGAGGTCAGACCCAGGAAGGTGTAAGCTTCTTGCCCTGGAGACAGTACGCTCCGAGAGAGGAGGCTCCCCCAGAGTCCTGACTGGCTTTGTATGGAGTTGTTCCAAAGCATCCCAGCATCCCCTTCCACCCCATGCACTTCCCAGAAGTCCACACAGGCACTGACACTCCCTCCTCTGGCCTTTGTCTCTTTTCCAGGCATTAGGAGGCCACCTGATCTCTTTGTTCTCCAACACCTTCAGTTGGCACCTTGCAGGGGAGGGCCCAGGCCATCAGTTACCAGGAGTCAGGGTTGCAGCCATTCTCTGTGCAGACAGCTCACACTGTCCCTCTAGGGCTCTGCAACAATCACACCCCCTTATCCCACCATCTAGATCCTTGAGAAATGCACAGGGGAAACTGAGGCACCCACACTGTATTCAGAGAAGAACATTCCCACTTTGTAACACCTGTATACGACTAGTTATATACTTTAAAGGGGTGTAAAATAGTCAAGTATCATGCTAAACAAAATGATACTCCAAACTGACCACCAAATTTAAGTTGCACGTTTTTCCCCTCAGGTGAGGGCTCTGGGGTTGGGCTGTGGATGAGGGGTTCACAGTGCAGGAGGGTGCTGAGGGCTGGGGTGCTGGGGGTGCAGGGACTGGGGTGGGGCAGGGCTGGGGATAAGGAACTTGGGATGCAGACAGGCTGCCCCAGGGCTATGGCCAGAGAGGACTCCCGCCCCGCCCCCATTACCGGCAGCCACAAGCTCCAGGGGAGGGACCCCTCCTCGTCCCGCTCCCCGGCAGCACACTCACTCTGCACCACAGTCACTGCACATGCTCCTAGGGACTCTCTCAGGTCCAGAAAGCCCACTCGCCTCCCCTGTGGTGGGTACCGGGTGTCATGGAGTCCCTGGGCGCTGCTCTGGAACTGCTCCCCACCAAGCCAGGCAGGACTTTGGAGAGCCTCCTCTCCCTCGGAGCAGACTGTCTGCAGGGCAAACACTCACAGAAGCCCCAGCAGCTGCTAAGGTGAGTGAAGTCCGTCTCCTGGCCGGAAGTCCCCTTCGTGTCTCCTCCAGGTAGCGGGAGAGGAGGGCTGCCAAAAACGGCAGGGTCCCCTCCCCTCCTGAGGTGCTACAGCAGCTAGCACTGCTCTTATGCTGTAGCCCTTAGGCGGCGGCAGCAGCAGCAGCAAGGGAGAGAGACGCTCGCTGCGCACTCTTTATGTTCAGGCAGGGAAGCTCTGGGGTGGAGGGGGGGAAGCTGCAGCCCTGGCGGTGGCGGCGGGGGTGGTGAGAGGCGGGGCGGGCGCTCCAAGCAGGGGAGAAACCTAGCTCCAAATATTGGTGGAGCAGAGCCCCTGACTGTGAATATTCCTGGGGCTAAAGCCCCAGGAACCCATATAAGTTGGCGCCCATGTGGAGGTCCTCACCTAACCATCTCTCTCTCTCTCTCTCCCCCACTCCTAGTTGGTGGAGGACAGGGCCCAACAGCTCGGCTTCCTCCATGCTGTCCCACGTCTGTGCTTCTTGGCACAGCAGCAGGAGCTGGACACTCTGGAGCCCCAGGTCTCCAAAGCAGCCCTTGTGGAGAGCATTGCGGTGAGTAGGACCCCATGTCTGGCCCCTGGGTCGAGGAACCCAGAAATGGGAGGAAAAGTTGGTGGGGCCAGAGGGGGAAGCAGAGGACAGTGGTTCCTGGGGCTGAGGGCTGGGGAGCAGGAAAGGGAGAGCTTCTGACACCGATCGGGAGCTGGCAGTGGGGGAGTTGTAAGGCCGTGTCTGCATCAGTCTATGAGCATTGGTATTTTCTTGAAATTTGTCAGACCAACCTAACTAACACCTAACCCACATTTGAACCTCTTTTCACACTCTTGCTCATTCTCAAGGTCTGTTTGCCTCCAGACAGATCCGTTGTCTTTCAGAACAACCTTGCTCTTTCTGTCTGTTTCACTCACTGAGGTGTCGGAGTAAACACTCACCTTCACTCTATTCTCAGACAAACACTAATATTAACTGTTTGCTACTGATCTGTGGAGTGGAAGATGCCATTTCTAGGGGATTGTTCCCAAGCTGCAATACTTTGTGTTCAAACATCTCCCAGCTTCCTTGGTGAAAAATAACACCAGGTTTCTTTGCAATATACAAGAAAGAAGGAGTTCTTCTTCGAGTGATTGCTCATATGCATTCCAGTTAGGTGTGCGCACGCCGTGTGCACGTTCGTCGGAAGATTTTTACCCTAGCAACACTCGGTGGGTCGGATGGGTGCCCCCTGGAGTGGCGCCGCTATAGCGCCAGATATATACCCCTGCTGACCCACCCGCCCCTCAGTTCCTTCTTACTGCCCGTGTCGGTCGTTGGAACAGTGGAGCGCGGCTTAGCTGACCTCCACTTCCCTAGCTACTCGTAGTTTCTCTCGTTAATTCTTGTATATATAGTTCAGATTTATATAGTTGTAGTTAACTTTATTCGTTTATAGTATAGTTAGTGTATATAGTTCATACTATATATATGAATGGGTCACAACCTTAGCCCAACCAAAGGCACTGAAACAAACTCAAATGATGCTTCAGCTTCCTCCCTCAGCATCACAAGACCAACACAAAGAAAACTCCCGAGGAACGGGGCTCTGAGCATTGCCAGGTTGTGAGTTCCGTGCCCTCAGGAAGCAGCCAAAATGCTCGAACCCCCACCCGCTTCTCTTGGACCGCTGGCAACATGGTGTTTGCACAGGAGCCGCAAACCCGTCTTTCCTGTCTTTGTCTATCCCGGCCCCTTCCCCCCAAATGCTTTCATCGGACGCTGGAGGGACCTAAGGACCTGCAGGTTCCCGCACCCACCTCCTAAAGCAAACAGTCCTTCCCTTCTCTGACATTCCTGGAGCCGCACATCCTTGGAGGAGCTTTACCCCAGGGGGTTCTGATTCCCTGCGAAAAGATGTGTCTGGCGGCCGGCGGGGAACTGTCTTCTCTGCCCCCTCTTTGGGCGCTGAGAAGCTTTTTCTGAGAAACAGCACCTCCTCCTGGTGGGAGAATCCTAAATTCCACCCTCCCACCCAGGTTTCTCTGAGCAGCTGCTAGATGAACCCCACTTCTCTGGTCTAGACACCAGCATCTCACTAGCCTTGGAACGGGCCCTGTTTGCTAGCTGGAGAGCGAAGGAACCAGGAAAGAAGGCAAATGTCAGGAAACGAATCTCAGCACGCAAAGAAACTTCCTTCGCTCTTCTTTTGCACTGTCTGCGCCTTTGCGACTCCTTGAGGCCTAGCCTGACTAGCTCAGTCGGTAGAACATGAGACTCTTAATTTCAGGGTCGTGGGTTCAAGCCCCACGTTGGGCGTTTGATCTTGCACTCTTCGACATCACTCTCTCCATTTGAGTCTCAGAGCATAACGGAATCCACTCTTTGTCCTCTCAACCAGTTGAGGCGGTCTCGGACCTTTAGTACATCATGAAGACAAGACACATTGACAATTCCATGGTCCTAAGAGAGTTGAGTCTCTTCTAGCCCAGGCAAGAGAGGGAAAAAATAACCTTTCAGAAGCTGATTGCCCCCCACCCCCTGAGCAGCCATCTAGAGCTTCTCTACTTATTTCTATATCTTCGCCAGCGCTCAGTAGTTGAGATAACTGCTTCTTTCTCAAATCCTCCACCAGCCCTCTTCATTGGGATGGAGATTGCTTAAGGCTGACGAATCCAACCACATCTTATTCATCCCTCGTACATTTCTGTAAGCCCATGGAGAGTAAAACAAGATAGCAATAAAACTGTTTAAAAAAAAAAAAAAAGACGTGGCCTCAATGTATAACAATACTGGAAATTGTTTTAATATGTTTTCTGTTTCTTTTTCATATCAGTGCTAAAAATAGGAAGGGAACCGTAAGGAAACGAAGAGCTCAGAGCTTGTGTTAACCTTCTTTGAAGACGAACGAATGGCCTCAGTTGGACAGAAAGTAGGCCTAGAAAGTCGAGACCAACTCTCCAAATGCAATCTCCCTGGTGGTCTAGCGGTTAGGATTTGGTGCTTTCACTGCCGCAGCCCGGGTTCGATTCCCGGTCAGGGAGTTACTCTCTTCAACAAAAGCCTACCTTGCCTTCCTCGCTTGTAATTCAACTGGAAGAATGCAACTTCCTGGCCTCCTTCAGAATGCTTGGAAACTTTTTGGAGGCCATGGGGAAAGCAAAGCTTCCAACTACTACGATATGGCTCTCTGCCCTTTAAAGCCCAGCCTCTGCACCCTTTTACACAAATACACTTACTTGTGCAAACAATTTAGTTTTTCCTTCTTACCTAGCCTAACCTAAATTAGAACAACATTGCACTTTGACCCAAGATCTTTTTTTTTTCTTTTCACTTTTCTTGGTGAAACCAAACCAAACCAAACAATCATTTTGGGTCCACCAAAATATTTCACTAAATATAATATTCATCCCAAAACCTTTCACCCAGCGCTATATACAAGTCTTTGGAAGTAACCACCCCGGAGAAAGATCATTAAGCTTTTCCATTCCTAAGATCTAGCCGCTGAAGGCTTCTGAGCATGGGCTATGGGCCTTTCACCTCTAGGCCAGTGGTTACCCTCTTGCTCAGGTGGCTACTGATGAAAGGCAATGTGGTTTAGTGGCAGATCCATTTCAGCCTCCCTCTTCCAATGTCTACAGGAGGGTGTTTGTTTCGCATTGCATCTAAGAATCAAATCAATTCTCTTGAAACCTCAACCTGGAATCAAGGTGATTGTAGGTCAAGGAAGGAAGGTTTTGTTCATCCTGTTCTAGTAAATGCTCAAAGTTGCGATGGTTCTTGGAGCTTCCAGACACATTGGCCAGAATTTTCAGAAGGTCTCACACCCACCGCTAGGGCCCGATTTTCAGAAGAACTAGGCTCCCAGTTAGGCACTAAAATCTTTAGCCAGATTGTCAAAAAGGCTCAACCTATTTTTCCAAAAGATGAGTTATTTTGGAAAAAAGCTTGTAAAGATTGCGGGTGCTGGTTACTTGTCTATGTGGCCCACACTGCTGGAGTTGGAGGTTCACCAGTGTTTTCTCAGAATGCGGTGTCCGTAGTCTGCCTCAGTTCTGGTGTCCATCTTTTAGTCTCCTAATAAATCAGCAGGAGACTAAAACAACATCGGACTCACAGGGCTCCCGGAAACCTGCCAATTTGGCTCACGGTGAAGGTGTATACAAATCATCTGTGCTGTAGAAGGGCTCTGGGAGTTGAAAGAGTTGTGAATTTAACCCTCTAGGTTTCAGGCCTAATCTGAAACTGTTTCAAAACCAATTCCTTAAATAGACCATAGTTTGAAGCATCAGCAATAGGCATCTTACTGAATATATCCAGAGCTTTCCCAGCCAATTTGGCAACCAAAGTTGTCATCTTCCCTTTCCCGAATAAGCCCTTTGTCTGTCCTCCGGCAACACGCTTAAAAATCACTACCAGTGTCTCAAAGCAATCAGCTGTGCACATATCCTGCTCGACTACGCCACTGTGATGGGTTCGGTCACAGAGATCCCCTTGGGACTGAAATTACTTCCGAGCCCGTTTTCCTGCCAGCTTGGGACTCCAGAACCCTGCCTTGTTGAGCCAGACACCCTAGCCTGCTGCAACACAGACCCAGGCTCTGGGCCACACCCCAAAGCTGCAGACTTTAACTCAAAACAGCTCAGCACCTGTCTCCAGCACCCAGCTCCCAGTGGGATCCAAAACCCCAAATAAATCCCTTGTACTCTCTATAAAGCTTATACAGGGTAAATTCCTAAATTCTTCACCCTCTAGATCACTGATAGAGAGAGATGCACAGCTGTTTGCTCCCCCAGGGATTAATCACTTCCTCTGGGTTTATTAATAAACAAAAGTCATTTTTATTAAGGCTAAAAAGTAGGAGTTAAGTGATTTCAAGTAATAACAGACAGAACAAAGGAAGTCACCAAGCAAACTAAAACAAAACACGCAAGCCTAAGCCTAATACATTAATAAACTGATTCCAGGGAATAGCTCACCCTCAGAGGTGTTCCAATCAGCTTCTTTCAAAGACTCCTGCCTAGTCTGGGCCCAATCCTTTCCCCTGCTTCGGTCTTTGTTACTTCCAGCAGACATCTTAGGTTTTCTCATGACTGGCAGGGGTTTTCTCATGACTGGCAGCCCCTTTGTCCTGCTTCACCCCCTTTTATAGCTTTGGCATAAGCCGGGAATCTTTTGTCTCTCCGGGTCCTCACCCTTCCTTCTAAATGGAAAAATACCAGATTTAAGATGGATTCCACTATCGTGGTCTCTGTAAGACCCCTAGTTTCCATTCTTCCTGGGTTGGCCCACACATACACAGGAAGGTTTGCAGGTCAATAAACCATTTACAACCAATTGTCAATGGGAGTCGTCAAGGTTTTAAACCACCATTAGTGGCCCACGCTTTGCACAATTACAATAGGACCTCAGAGTTAGACTTCATATTTCCAGCTTCAGAGACAAGAATGAGACATGCATACAAATAGGAGGCATATATTCAGTAGGTTAGAACCTTTGTTATGATACCTTACAAGAGACCTTTTGCATCAAGCATATTCCACTTACATCATACTCACACTTATAAGCATCTTTTCATAAAACGTATGGAGTGCAACGTCACTGGTGCCCTCCTACCCTGCTTTCGCTGCTTCCTGATGGCACAGAATTGACAACAAAAGAGCCAGGCTAGGAGGCTTCTAAAACCGAGAGAGCTGTTCTATCGCGTCCACATCCTCTCAGGAGGTGTCAAACCCCCTCTCTCCGTTTCCATCCCCCAAATCCTATCAGCTCAATGAGTTTTGTCCCTGGAAGAGCCTCGAGGGAGGCAGAAGAAGCGGAGAGGATTGCGTTGGGGGTAACTAAAACAGAGACGAGTTGTTCCTCTTGGGATTTTGGTGTGTTTCCTGGTGATCCTGACGGAGGAACGGGAAGCATAATTCCATTTTTTCAATGCCTCGGATTGGGTTCAGCTGGTGAACTCTCTGCTCTTGTTCTCACAGGGGAATGGAGACTGGACCGGTTTCCCAATTTGGACAGAAAGTGGCTTGCCAAAGCCGAGGAGAGCCTGCTTCCTGCCTGCACCAAGTTGACAAACTGGGGAAGCCAAAGCTGAGAGACCCCGTAGATGAAGTCAGAGTGCTATCCGCTCACATGGAGGGGGAGCACAAGCCCTCCCTGGGTTTCTCTGCCCAAATTATAATCAGTTGAGTGATTTTCCTGGACGAGCCTCTAGGTAGGCAGAAGAAGAAGTGAAGAGGGTTGCGATGGGGTAAATGAAAGCCGAGGACTCTTCTTCTTGAGATGTCTTTGTCTTGCTCTTGTGATTCTGATGGATGAACCTAAAGCGTCATTTGAGCGTGTTTCAGTGCTTTTCCTCGGGCTCAGGTTGTGATGCTGAGCACAGGGGTTCCTTCACTCGCTCTGCTTGGACCCTCTGTAATGGGGAACGGACCGGCTTTCGAAAGAGCCTAGTGGCGCTGAACGAAAACAGCAATAAACATCCAGGTTCACCCTAGTTTAATCTTTTTTCCCCAATTTTCTTGGGGAAACAAAACAAAAACATGGTTTTCTTAAGAACTCAACACCCATTCAGGCTCCAAACTCTTTTGCAAGATTTCCAGAAGGGCTCAACACCCTGAGTGCTGAGCTAGTTTGGGAAAAAAAAAAAAAAAAAAAAAACCAAACAAGGCCGGTACCGATTGTGAGTGCTGGCTGCTTGACTCTGTGGCCCACCGTGCGGGAGTTTGAGGTTCTCATTAAGCTAAGTTACAGATGAACAGATGGGTGGAGCACTTTGAGGAACTCCTGAACAGACCAGCACCACCAAATCCACCAGACATCGACCCAGCCAACGAGGACCTCCCAATCAATTGCGATAAACCAACCAGAAATGAGATCAGAAAAGCCATCACCATGATGAAGAACAGGAAAGCGGCTGGACCTGACGATATCCCAGCAGAGGCCCTGAAAGCAGACCTGGATGCTTCAGTGGAAATGCTGTACCCCCTCTTTGAGAAAATATGGGAAGAAGAAGTGATTCCGGCTGACTGGAAAGAGGGATATCTCATCAAAATCCCCAAGAAAGGAGACCTCAGCAACTGTGCCAACTATAGAGGAATCACACTCCTGTCGGTGCCAGGGAAGATCTTCAACCGAGTCCTCTTAGAGAGAATGAAGGATGCCGTCGATCCACAGCTACGAGATGAACAGACAGGTTTCCGGCAGAACAGATCATGCACGGACCAGATAGCAATGCTCCGCATCATAATTGAGCAGTCTATGGAGTGGAACTCCTCGTTGTACATCAACTTTGTTGACTATGAGAAAGCATTCGATAGCGTGGATCGAGAGACCCTCTGGAAGCTCCTTCGGCACTCAGGCATCCCAGCAAAGGTGGTCAACCTGATCAAGAATTCATACGACAGCATACACTGTAGAGTGATCCATGGAGGGCAGCTCACAAACAGCTTCCAGGTGCGAACCGGAGTCAGACAAGGATGCTTGTTGTCACCACTTCTCTTTCTTCTCGTCATCGATTGGATTATGAAGACATCCACTTATAAGCATAGGAATGGAATTCAATGGTCATTGTGGACCCAGCTTGATGACCTGGACTTTGCCGACGACCTTGCACTCCTTTCGCACAGTAAACAGCAGATGCAAGAGAAGACCAACGTAGTGGCAGCCACGTCATCACAGGTTGGCCTCAACATCCACAAGGACAAGACCAAGATCCTTAGGATCAATTCCATCAGCAACGACCCAGTCACACTGAATGGAAGCCCCCTGGAAGAAGTGCAGTCCTTCACCTACCTAGGTAGCATCATCGACCAGCAGGGTGGCACAGACGCAGACATCAAAGTAAGGATTGGTAAGGCAAGAGCAGCCTTCTTACAGCTCAAGAACATCTGGAGCTCCAGAGAGCTGTCTTTGGCAATAAAGATTCGACTGTTCAACTCCAACGTGAAATCAGTCTTACTGTATGGAGCTGAAACCTGGAGGACAACCAAAACAACCACCAGGAAGATCCAGACCTTCATTAATAGCTGCCTCAGAAGGATTCTCCAGATCCGTTGGCCAGACACCATCAGTAACATCCACCTCTTGGAGAGGACCCATCAACTCCCAGCAGAGGAAGAAATTAGAAGGAGAAGGTGGGGCTGGATAGGACATACACTACGCAAGCAGCCAACCAACATCACCAGACAGGCACTGCAGTGGAACCCCCAAGGCAAGCGGAAAAGAGGCCGCCCAAGAAATACCTGGCGATGCGACCTTCAGGTTGATAGCAAAAAAATGGGCTATACCTGGAACCAGCTAGAGCGAATGGCCCAGGATAGAAGACTATGGAGATCTGTGGTTGGCGGCCCATACCCCGGTTGGGGTGACGGGCATGAATGAATGAATGAATGATTAAGCTAAGTGTCTCTATTCTGCCTCTGTCCTAGTGTCCATCTAATAAGTGAGGGGGGAGATTAGAACACCTCAGAAGGCACAGGGTTGTAGGAAACCTGAAACTTTAGATGAGGGTGATGGTGTCTAAAAACCATATGTGATGTAGGTGTTGAAAGAGAGATGGTCCTCTTCTGCTTCCCAAAGGCTTTGGCTGCAGCAACAGTCCTGGGAAAAGCCCTGGCCCTCCTCACCTGCCCTTGCCCAGCAAGACGCCTTTTCGGGCCTACACAGCTCCCCACACAACACCCGCCTGGGACCTTGCCCTCACCTACCAGCTCAGCAGCACCTTTTTTCCTCTCAAAACCTCCTCTTGCCACCCTCCCCCTTCCACACTTCACACTCACCTCATCACAAACTCACCCACGGCCCCTTTGGCTTCTCAAGCGCCTCTGGAGAGACGCAGCTTCCCTGGCACACAGATCCTTCCCTTCAACGCGCACTGGACGGACATTCGAAACACAGCCCTTTCCAGGAGGGAATGCGCTGCTTTTGGACCCTGGCGCCCAGCAAGAAGTCCTGAGACTCTTTTTCTGATGGATGGACCCCACTGACTTGCCTTTACCAGGCAGAAACTGAGGACCGGCTGATGGCTCTCTTTGCAAACGGACACCATCAGACTGAGCCATGAGGCGTGCTGCAGGATAGCCCCTCCCCACCAAAAAGCAATGCCGTGACCCGGAGTCGAACCGAGGTTGCTGCGGCCACAGCACAGAGTACTAACCACTATACGGTCACGGCCAGGCACTGGGGGCGCAGCCAGCAACCCAGCGGAAAATGCTCAGCTCTGTGCTCTCGTGGCGGCCACCTACCTCGCCGGCGGCCACAGGTCTTTCTCAAGTCTCCCCATTACAGTCACAGGTCAAATGCTGAGCAAAGGAAAAAAGACAGGAAGCCAATCCCATGCCTGTCTCTTTTTCTGTCTTCCTCCACCCCTGGACCAAGTCCCTCCCCGTTTGTCTGGGCCATTGTCCTCATGCGCCTGGCCAGCCTATTTCCCTTTGCCGCTCTGAAACGTGCCCCCACGTGCAGGCCTCGGGGGAGGCTTTGGCTAGGGCGAGCGTGTGCTTGCGGGGCAATTGTCTCTCTGGAGGTGAAGGTCATCAGTGCAGGGTGCGAAGGGAAGTGGCCGTGGAAGGAGAATGCAAGGCATGTGGTGGGCAGGCCAGGGATTTCCTTGTCCACCCTTCAAAAGGGGTCACCCTCCCCGTCGGGGAATCAAACCCCAGACTCCTATATAACAAGCAGGGATATTCACCACTATACTAGCAAGGAAAGTGGACTGGTGAGTGTCCCCAGCTCTCACAGACCAGCTATGGTCAGCATACACCCACTGTGCCCTTCCCGAAAGCCCTGCCTCCCCTCGCTCCGCCCTTTCCCCAGGTCCTGCCCCCCAAAAGCCATGCCCCTGCCCCCCCCGCTCCGCCCTTCCCCCAAAGCCCTGCCCCCTTCCCCCGAGGTCCTGTCCTCACACTGCCCCTAACCCCGAGGTCCCCCCTCACATCGCCTGTTCCCCCTAATCCCCGCCCCTTTCCCTGAAGTCCTGCCCTGCCCCACCCCTTCCACCAAGGCCCCAACCTCCTATTGCCCCTTTCCCAGCACCCCACCTCACTCTGCCCCTTCCCTGACTCCCCACTCCCACATTGCCCCCAATACACCCCTCCTTGCACCCTATCTCCAAGGACCCACCCCACCCCACATGGCCCTTCCCCGAGTTCCCGCCCTTGAGCTTCCCTTTCTCCCTAAGACCCTGCCCCTGCCCCCACCTTCCCCCCCTGAGACCCCACCCCTGCACCGCCCCTTCCCCCTGGGACCCTACACCTGCATCGCCCCTTCCCCCCTGAGACCCTGCCCCTGCCCCATCCATTCACTTGGGACCCCACCCTCACATTGCCCCGAGATCGTGCCCCTGCACCACCGGTTCCCTCTAATCCCTGCCCCCGCATCGCCCCTTCCCCAGAGAGCCCACCCACATGCTTCCCCTTTGCCCGGAGTTCCCCCCCGCACAGCGCCTCTTCCCCACAAGTAGCCAATGCCACACTGCCCATTTCCCCCTGAGTCCCCGCCCCCACACTGCCCCGTCCCGGTATGGCCCCCCCCCGGCACCCCCCCTTCACCCGAGACCCCGCCCTCACATTGCCCCGAGACCCCGCCCTCCCATTGCTCCTTCTCCTGAGACCCCGCCCCTGCACCACCCACTAACAGGCCAGATCCCGGCGGGGGGGGGAGGGGAGAAACATGCTTTGCTCTGCCACAGACTTCCTGAGTGTCCTTGGGCACATCACTCAGCCTCTCTGGGCCTCAGTTCTCCCATTCAGGAAATGGGGCTGGTGGCGCTTCAGGCAACGCGCCCCTTCCCGGTGCACACTGGGAAGCGTAGTTCTCTCCCTCTCTCTCACACGCGGACTCTATTGGAGGAGAGGCCATAAGTTGTCACTTCGCCGCGCCCCTCCCCGCTCCCTGATTGGCGGAGAGAGCGCGGGACAGGGACTCGGCGCGTGGGCCCTTGCCCCGAGGCTTCGCTGTCCCCCCCTCCCCCGGCGCGCGCTGCGGCCGTTGGGATTCGAATGCCGCTCATGGCCAGGGGCGGTCCCGGAGGGGGCGAGGGACGCGGCTTGGGTGCAGGGCGGGGGGCGGGGCCGGTCCGAGGGGCGCTGGGGCGGGACGGTGAGTGGCGGCTTCGCACGGGGGGCCGGGGGCTCCGACGCCCAGTCCCCGGCGCCAGGCCCCGCCCGCTGCGGGGGGGGGGCCACCGGGCAGAGGCAGCGCGGAGTGAAAGGGCTTCACCCCCCCCAGCGGGGTGGGGGGGGGCTGGGCTGCCTGGGAGCAGCCCCACAAGCGGCAGCCTGGGGCCGTGGGGCCCCTCAACCCCCCCCAAACTGTCCCTGCAGTGTCCCCCCCTGTGACCCTCCCACCAGCCCCGCCCCAGCATCCTCCCCACCCTGTCCGCTCTGCCCGGCCTTTCCCTTCCCCGCCCTCCCCCTCCTCCTCCTCCTCCTCTCCCCTGTCCTCCTCCCCCCCCCGTCCTCAGCGCCCTGCCCCCAACCTCCTCCTCCCCCCCCCGACCTCAGCACACCACCCTCCTCCCCCTCCCCTAATTGACTCCAGCCCATTTCTCCATGGCTGGGCCCCACTTTCCCATCCCCCCACTCCCCCAGTCCATCCCCAGGGTGGGGGGTTCCTCATCTCCAATCTCTGCTACCCCCAAACCTGCCGGGTTCCCCTTTTCAGCCACTGTGGGGTCATCCAACCCGCCCCCACCCATCCACTCTGGGCTCTCTAAATCCCACATTCCCACAATGTACCTTGGTAACCCCACCCTGCTCTATCCCTAATCCCCCTAGTCCCTTCCCTTGGGTCCTCCTGGACACCCCAACCCACAGTCCGGCCCCCACGTACATCCCAGTCACTCATTCACACGCTGAGCTAGTTCTTCAGGGGCCCCCACAGCCCCCCAAACTCCTCCATCCATGAGCCCCGTGGGCCTGTGGCCGGGAAGTGGGGGAAGCTCCCACTTTGGCTGGGCTGGGTGTGGGTGTTAATCTTTTCCTGGCTTGTGTGTGCTGAGCTCACAAAGGGTTTTTGCTCCCTCGGGGTGGGGGGTGGTTTTTGGCCGAAGGTGACGTGGTTTGGAAGCCCTGTGAATGCTGCATGGTGTCTGGAATGGGGCGTGTGTTCCCATCATGCCCCTTCCCCTCTGCCTGCAGAGCTGAGGACAGACAGGCCTGAGGAGCGGAGCAGGAGCTCTGGGAAGGAGAAGAGCAATATGAAGATGGAGTCTAAGACGAGGCCAGGTGACTTCTGTGGAGGGAGACATGCTGGACAGCGCCAAGGATTGGGGAGACAACCAGGTGTGAGCCCCGGGCTCAGATTTCTAATTGTAGCTGTGATGGCAGAATGGGAGGAGGGTTGAAGCCGGAGCCCAGGGGTGCGGGAGTAGCGAGAAGAGGAGCCTCGCCACCATTGCTTTTTCTTTTGTGTTGTGTTTCCTACCAAGGGAAAAGAAGTCGCAGGGACGGAGTCCAGCCCCGAGGTGAGATGGCAAGTGAGCGAGAGCAGTGACAGGGTGAATCCTGTTGGTGCCAGGCAAGACCTGCCCAGCTGGGATGAGAGTAGCTGTCTCTGTCGGTGAGAGAAGTATCTGGTTTGGGAAGGGCTCTGGTCACAGTCCCCCTGGCTCCAGGCAGGGACTTCCCGTTACCTGGGTGTGGGTTTCTGGACTAGCTGTGGCTTCAAGGGAGATGATGTTGCTATTTGTGGGGGCTGATCATCTCTCTGGCCAGGAGTGGTGTGTGCTCCCTAGGAGAAGGTTGGATCCATGAGGGTGACTCCCTGTTCTGAGTTTCTTTCCTTCTCCGAGGTTTGAAGAATCCCGCTAACTACGCAAGCACTGCGCTGTTGTGGTTATTGTAGTCTTAGTGCCTGAGCATCCACAGTGTAAACTGGAGCCAGATCTAGTTTCACTCTGTCTACACTTCAAACGCTGCTGTGGCACTGCTATAGCACTTTAGAGTAGACAGTGACTGGAGGGGTTTTCCCATCCCTGTAATAGCTGCATTGACAGAACAATTCTTCCTTTTTCTTTAGCACTATCTAACCAGGGCTTAGGTCACCTTAACTCTATGGGTTTTGGGGGGGGGGGTCACACCCTGAGAGACGTCGCTCTGCCAGTTCAGTGCCCAGCATACACCAGCCCTTAGATCCCTCTTGGTATTTCAATGCAGGCACTGACCTGTGAGAGGAAAACATCAGCTCACAAAAACAGAGACTGAATTCTCCACATTTAATCTCGCTGCACTTTCCAGAAAGTCACAAAATTCATTTAGTTCTTGCTAGGACAGAGAAAAAATAAGTGACACTAAGTTTTTGGCTTAGTTAAATAAAATTAAGTGTTTAATTAATACAGTAAAACTATGTCCTGGTTCTGCTAAATAACACCACAACGTGAAATAAGAACAGAGACAAACCTTGTCAGTGACGACTAATTTCGCAAATGATCTTCCCATTATTAATTTCCATGCCGCCCCCATTGGAGGTCTGGGCATCTCCAGTGTCACTGCTCTGCATTCACCTCTCGGACATTCCCAAATTTCGAAAATTGTGCAGTTAAGAATGTGAATAGTGACCCTGTCTCCTTCCTGCACCTGCTCTACATTGCTCCACAGCAGCTTCTCCACCTGCAGTCACCCCAGCGCTGCAGTGCAGCTGCTCAGGGCTTTGCAAAAATTAATAATACAGAGTTAGGAGGAAAGTAAACATTTGTGAGTTGTGGAAATAGTAAAAGGCAACAGTTGTGGTGTTACAAGAAGGCAGTTTTTGGTTTAATAATAAAACCCAGTTATATAAATGTAACTGTATGTGCAGCTCTGTGCATTCACGTTGGATGGAAGCTTAGTAATTAAATTATACAAGAGGGTCAGGTAAAGTGGCTGCTACCATCACTCTGTTTTGTCCCGAGAAGCCTTTACAGCCATTCTGAGGGGAAATGGGCCCTTTGCCCACAGAAATGGTCTATAGGGGACGGCTGCAGGCAGCAGGCGGAGAGATAATCTCATCAAAATGATTTGACTCCTGGGTAATGTAAGCAAAATCACTAAAGGAATGTCAGGGGTTTCTATTGGCACTTAACTTGCCTGCCCCTGGCTGGCTCTGGTTGTACAAGATGGACGTGTAATCGGGGTACAGTTGTGTAAAAAAAATTATTGCAGTGCAAGGGCTGTTAGACAAAACAAAATGTTGTGTGTAATTGTGTAAGGTTTTAAAAACCTAAACTGAGACTTATGGTTTGTAATATAATGTTATGAAGGTTAAACTATGGAAGGAATGTGCATTTTCCCAGGACGTGTGCAGTGTATATTGGAGAAGGGGTAAAAGAAATGCAAACAAAACATGGTACTTAATTCAAACCCTATTAGGGCTCCAAAGGGAGCCACAATAGGTTGTGGTTTCTTTTTCAGATCTGTGTGTTTTGAAGCAGAAGATGAAAGTGGAAAGTAATCAGAACTCCGGTGGAAGTTGATTGTGTCCCTTTTAAGACAGTCTCTGAGCTGCTGATGGCTTTGGATCCAAAAGCAAGACCAAAAGCCAGTGTGAATGCAAATGACCTAGCTGATGGGGGAAGGAGAGAACTGCCCATCAGTGGCAGCACAAAGGATCTGCAAATAATAAATACATCTGGTCAGCAAAAAAGCTACTGGAAGACTCAGATTGTGGCCCTCCAGGAAAGGGAGGTGAAAAAACAAGTCAAGCCTGAAAATAAGGGGGACAGGTTAACCCTAAGGAGTGTGTGGGTGTATGTACAGTGCTAAAGCTAAATCTAAAGCTGTCTCTCAGCTCTTACCTGAGGATAAACTTAAAGCTTGGTACAGCAGAGAAACTATTGCAAACTGGGTCTGTTGTACAAGAGGGGAAACTGAGGCACACCACCTCATGAATTTCATAAATGACCAGCGAGTGGGGTAATTCACTATCTGACTATAGAACTAAATAAGGACAGCCTGGAGGGAATTCTTCTGTTTTTCCTGCAATCAGCAAGGAAATTTGTAAAAGGAAGTGGTATTATTATTATTAAGCACTTATCTGTCCCCACCGGGGGTGTGTGTGTGGAAATTGTTTCTTTTGTTTCTAAGACACTCTACAAACAAGCTGGTGCCAGCAAAAGACTAACCCAGAATACCATGAATCTATGTTTTGTGTTGTTTGTCTGTGGTGTTTGTCTTGTTGTTAGCATTGTTGTGTTTCAATGAACAGAAAACCTCATGACATGGGTGAGGATGGCTTCAAAAGGCTGACCTGGGGGGAGATGTGTGTGGACATTCAAAATGCTCGACAAGGAGGCCAGCACCTGTGTAATAGCTACCGTGGTATCTGGAAGTGAATCGGCAGCTAAGGTGGGCCTCACAAGCTGTATGGGAATAATGAGAAGGGGATTTGCTCGCTGGGAATCAATGGATGGGTGTGTAAAATGGTGTAAATCCAGAGAAGATGTTTGAATGTGCCCCTCCCTGATGGCCATGGAGGAGCACACCCAATTGCCCGTGGCAAGGGGTGGACAATTGGGTGTACTGTGTACGAGGTGTTTTGCTGGAAATGTACATATTACTGGGGGCACAATTACACCAGCCCCTAACCAAATTCCACACTACACACTGCTCTCTGGGCTTTGGTGCACAGATAGATCTGTGAATCTTACTGCTGTGAATAATCGAACCAGCGCATACAGCTTGATTCCACACCATGTGCTTAAGTTGGTTTGGACAATAACCCATTTCCTTGTGGACATTCAATGGACTAATGATATGGACAAAAGCACGAAAATCTGCAGCGGCAGCGTATTGCAACTGCCAGCAACTGGACACGTTAAGAGCTTGACCCCGTCGAAGGAGGAGAGGAGGTGTTTCGGTGGTGGCCCGGATGTTGGACCATGCGGCAGTGCTCAGGTCTCTCGGTGTTGCTGTGGATTATTACAGCGGCTGGTGTATTGCTAAGTATACTTGTGTTACATTGCCTATGGAAATAACCGAGAAGTAATGGAGTAAGCCCCTCCCCCCTGTACTAGACAACCTGGACCCAACTATAGTGGGAAGTCTGGAACGCTAATTGGAACAGGTGTGGCACGTCCGTAGGAGAGAAGGTGCAGGGCACTGTACTACGCACGGGGCAGTGAGACAAATGGAATATCAACACCTTCCACCTTGATGCCTGGCCCGATCAGGAAATGTGTCACCATATGTCCTATGTCTTGCTAAGGGGGAGAATGGGCACAGGGCCACAGGCAAGGCTCTGTGGCGTCAGGGCTGGGATGGGGACACTGAGGAAGGAAACTGGAATCGTTGCTTGCTACAAGTTTAATCCAATAAGCATCTAATTGTTTGCACCTTGGGACTTTGGGTATTGCTGCTCTGTGTGTACGCAAGAAGGACGCGGTAATTGGAGGGTGAAGGGATAAACCCTCTAACACTAACTTACATCTAACACCCATTTGAACCCCTTCTTTTCACACCATTGCTCATTCTCAGGGGCTGCTTTGTCTCCAGACAGATCCATTCTCTTTCAGGACGGCCTTGCTCTTTCCGTCTGTTTCACTCACTGAGGTGTGGGAGTAAACACTCCCCTTCCCTCTAGTCTCAGACGAACACTAGCATTAATTGTTTGCTACTGAGGGGTTTAGAAAGCATTTGTCAAGATGCCCATTTTTCCCAAGATCCAGTATTTTGTGTTCAAACATCTCCCAGCTTCCTTGGTGAAAATAAGGTCAAGGTTTCCTTGCAATATAGAAGCAGTTTTTCACCCCAGATGGGACTTGAACCCACAATCTCTGACTTAGAAAGCCATTGCCTTGTCCATTAGGCCACTGGGGCCCTATGAAAGAATGGAAATTCAATCTCCTAAATGCATATTTCTCATATTAACTTGGAAGCCAAATACCCTCTTTCTGCACCTTACAGAAATGTCTGCATCCCCTGGCAGCGAGGCTACTGGGCAGGTTGCTTACAGAGCGGAGCACCACCTTTCTGCCAGCCATCTTTAGAGAAGAAGGCTCTTTCCCCTGACAGCCACACAGCGCTGCCTAGCATCCCGAGAGCCTCCCTCGTGTTCTCCCGCAGCAGCCGCCTGCCGGTGTGGGTGGGAAAAGGGGACCAGGAAGCAGTGCAGCCTCATTCCAGGACAGGAGGCCCTCGCCACGCCCAGGCCTGCCTCTTGCCTTCAGCCCAGGCAGCCAGAGGTGCCGGGGAGCTCCCTGGCAGGCCGCCGCCTCAGCCAGGAAATAAGGAAAAGGGGATGAATGAAGAAGTCAGGAAATAACAAGGAAATGAAGAGGTTTGTCAAATGGGTTTCTGCCCGATTTACCATCTTCTCAGCTACCGCTCAAAGTTAAAGACCTAAAGTCGACCTATCGGCATAAGTACAGATCGTTAGGTGGGAATTAAAAGGAGCTGCTGTCACAAGTGTTAGGTGCCTGCAAGCAGCATGCAGACCATTTAAAAACACTGCAATTAGAGGCTCAGATGAAACGTTTGCCCTAAATCAGAATCGACAATAGGACGACCAGCAGAACGCCACTCTGGGTAAACGGCCGAGTAATGGAGGCTGTTAGAGGCAAAAAGTCATTCATCAAAATTTGGAAATCAGATCCTAGTGAGGATAATAGGAAGGCGCACAAACTCTGGCCTGTTAAGTGTCAAAGTGTAACAAGTCAGGCCAAGAAAGAATCTGAGAAGCAACACGCTAAAGACACAAAAGCTAAGCATAAATCCGGTCAATGCAAGTCCTGGTCTGTCCCTGCAGAAAGGTGAACCCCCTCTGTGGCTGGAGTGAGCTCCTCTAAGCCGACCTCACTACAGACCTGCGCCAGGTAGTGCTCATTGTAAAAATGTTTCCTCTGAAGGTTGGGAAAACGGGACCAGCGGTGCTCAGGCCGGCTGACACAATTAACCCCCCCAACAACAAACATCATGCAGTCCAGAGGAAGGGAGCCTTTGATCTTCCCTCTCATGCCTTAACTGGGGACCATACACACTAATATAGCAGTAACCAGTGCCACAGAGCACAAAGCCCACCAGTAATGCCCTCCCTGGTCTAAGCTCCACCACCTTCTGTACTCGCACCGTGAATGTGAAGAACAAGACTCCAGCCCCATCATTCTTCCCTGGCCAGGAGGCCCTTCCTCCCATCACCCTCTGCCCATTGAGCTACCCTAGAGTTATTAATGTGCATTTCCTGAACACCCACCATGGCCAAGTCCAGCTGCTCCAAGGCACTGAACATCAAGCGCCTCCTCCTGGGCCCCCAAATCCCTTCCACCTTCCACAAGGCCACTTTTACAGATTCCCCTTCCCTGGCACTGCCCTTGCTCAGCTGCACAGAGGAGTTTTCATCCCCAATCCCTGCCTGTCACTGCCCAGCAGCCCTCTGGCACCATTCCTGAGGGTCACCCTGCCTTGCTCTCTTCCTGCCGTGTTGGGAAAGACAGCTCCCATCTCTCCTTGTTAAAAGTCAGGTGGGCCAACTAGGGGCAGAAGCCCATTCTATGTTTTCCTACTGCAGAGCCCAAGATCAGAGACTCACCTTCAGTGCCACCCAGAGGGGAGGCAAGTGGGGCAATTTGTTCCAGGCCCCACAGGGGCCCCATGAGAATACAGTATTGCCACTTTTTTTAATTGCTTTGCCCCATGGCAGCTCTGCTCACCTTGGGGTGCAAGTACTACTGGGCTGCCAGAGAACAAGCTGCCCCCCTGTACAAAGAGAATGAAAGAACCTGTCAAAGCCTGGGATTGAACCAGGAACCTTTAGAGTTTTAGTCTAACGCTCTCGCAATTGAGCTACTTTGGCAGCTGTATAGCAGTATTTTGGCCTGTTGCTTCTCTGCCCGGGAGGTTTTTGCAGCAGTCGCACTCAAAAAGGACGTCATTGTGAGGTGCCCATGAAGACAAGACTCACTTTTGCCTGCCTTGCTCAGCTTGACTTGCTGCCTCACCCTGTTCCTGCCCTAGTGCCCGGGCTGACCTGGTGGTGGAAGGGGACTGGGGGCCAGTGGCGCGGGGAGGAGGTTGAGCTGGACCCAGAGCTAGACTAGACCGTGGCAGTGAGAGTCTGGCCACCACCTGCCGCCCCACCCTGTTGTCCTGGCTTCCCCCACTGGGCGTCATTTCGGGAGGGAAGTGGGGCTTCCGCCTCCCCTCCCCGATTTTCATACCGCAGAGGAGTGCGAACAGGAGAACGAACGGCTGCTCCACACCCCCACCGGAGGAACCCAACGCCCTTAGCTGTGGGGAGTAAGAAGTGGCTGTTGGCTGACAGGGCCTGTCCCCGAGGAGCTGGAACAGCAGCTGCCGCCTCCCCCTCGGCTCCAGGCTGTGGGAAATGCTCATTGCCTGGCTGCATGGGCGGCTGCTGCTCCGTGCTCTGGAGAGCGTCTGTATAGCTCTGTCAACCCCCCGTCTTCACTGAGCCAGTCTGGTAAGGTCCCAAGTGCCCCCTCCGGCCTGGCAGCTGAGAGTCTGTGCAGACATCAGCCCCCCTGCCAGCCCCCACAGGCAGCAGCAGCGCCAGCCCCCCAGCACCACAGGGGCACTCAATGCACTTCCTGTGGGGAAATGGCTCCTTGGCGTCCAGCTGCTAGAGTGAGAGCCAGGAGAGAGCAGTGTCTGGCTCACCGTGGGGGAGAGAAGAGACCTGGTGAGCGCGGATCTCCCTCAGCCTCCCCCACAAGGCTGGTCAGCTGTATTCTCACTGTGATAGTCAGTGCTGCCCGTCCGGGCCAGCCCGAGAGGGATCCGGGGTCTGGGACAAATCCCCCCTGTCCTCCCCAGGCCCGGCCCCCCACTCCCCCCCGTCCCCCAAGCCCCCACCCCCGCCCACCTCTTCCCGCCCTGCACCTTCCTGCCCCATTCCTCTCCCTCTCCCACTCTCCCTGCTCCTCCCCCTCCCCCCCAGCGCCTCCTGCACCCCACTGAACAGCTGATCACTGGCAAGTGTGAGGAGCTTGTCAGCAAGGCCTGTAGTGGGGGGGGGGAGCTGGCTGCCAGTGGGCACTGAGCACCTTTTTTTCTCTCTGTTGGTTCTGCAGCCCCGTAGCTCCCATGGAGTCGCTGACTCAGCTCCTTTCACATGCTAGAGAGAGGAGCAGAACCAGGGCTATGGCTGATCTATGGGGCACCAGGTGAGTGGCAGAGGCTTCAGGTGCTGAGAGTTTGCCTGACCCCTCAGGGACACAGTGTGAGGTGGTGTCCCAGGGATCTCGATGAAAGGAGCAGAACAGAATTTACTTGGGGTGGGGAGAGAATTGAGAGTGTCTCAGGGGGTTGTACAGAGATATTGCCCGGGTGAGGGACTGGCTAAAACACAGGCCTCGCTGTGAGCAGGATTTGAACCTGCGCAGGGGAACCCTATTGGATTTCAAGTCCAACGCCTTAACCACTCGGCCATCACAGCTGTGAGCACAAAACTGCCCCAATGCCAGAGAAACTGGTAAAGAATCACAATGCCCAGGTGTGAAGTCATCTGAACTACAGGATTCCCACAGCAAACCTGGCTCCCAAAGCACAGGGGGGATTTGGGGTTTGTTCTGTTTGCTTAGCCAGGTGCCACAGGAGTCTTTGCTGCTTTTACAAATCCAGACTAGCACAGCCCCTCTGATACTCCTAGTGACACTCTCCAATGGATCCCCATCCTCCACCCACCTTGAGCTAGGTAGGAGTGGATCATCATTATCCCTACTTGAGAGAGGGAGTAGCTAAGGCTGAGAAAGGAGAATCAACTTGTCTTAGGTCACACAGCCAGCCAGTGGCAGAGTTGGGAATAGGACCCAAGAGCCCTGATTTTGAAACTAACCATCAGATCGTGAATTTCAAACACTGAATGACCTGAATAAAGTGCTCTCGGATGAGCTCCAGACCAACAACAGTTCACAGTAATTATTCAGCAAGTATTTGAGGAGAACTGCAATGTTAGAGAGAATCATGAACTGCTCAGAGACCATTAATGCAGCAAAGCAGCAAAATTTGTCAACATATAACAGGTTATGACTTATTTCCTTGGTCTTTAAAGAGAACAACAAGGACCTGAATCTCCTCCCTGTCAATAACCCCCTGCTTAGCCAATCAGGGTAGAGACTGAGGACGGGAGGCTGAGGGTTCTCACCAGAGAGCCCAAAGGATGGCCCAGGTCACTGGTGGGGATCACTGCCTGAGCACTATTTCAGCCCCACATTTTTGGGTGGACCTCCCACAGTGGGAGCTGCAGAGCACTCCCCTGCAACACACACACACACACACACACACACACACACACACACACACACACACACACACACCCCGCTCCTGGTGTTGGGAGGGGAACAGGTGAAAGGACAAAAGAAGCAAGAGACAAAGAGAAAGGAGGGAGGGATGGATGGAGGAAAAGGTGAAACAGAAAGGACAAACCCTAATGTCCCCACTGATTCTAAGGGACAAAATCCCAGGTGCGGAATAAAATTCTGCCTCCTTAAGTTCGTGTTTTCCATGCCTAGAATTCAACTGTCACCAGATGGATCAGACTGAACAGGTTTCAAACCTCGAGGAAGCTTCAACCTTCTAAACAGGGATGGCTGTTTTCTAGTAAAATCAGGAAAAGGGAAGGAGAAAACTCGAAAAAGGTTCCTCTTGGCACTCATGTCCGTGAACCCGAATACTCGCTCAGTCCTCAAAGAGAGACCTGGAGAAGGAGACTTGCTGAAGCAAAGCCACAGGGGTCTCTGAGGTTTCCCTGGCCCCTCGCCCCTGTCCTGCCTGGCTGATGTCAGCATCTCTCTGTGAGGTCACCACCTCCCCACCACCTTTGACCAATAGTCTGAGGTCCTGCAAAAGGCCTTTGTGATGTCACTGCCACATCCCTCCCTTGCTGTGCTAATGTCCTGCCCCTGGCCAGGCACTTTGGAGGTTTGAGCTACTCCCTGTGGATCACCCCACTCAAGGAGCCTTTGTTCTAGGCAGCAAGCTGGCTAGACGGGAAAACATCAGATGCTGCTCCCAATGCTACACTCAGTTTTTCAGAAATTAGTCGACTTTATGGCCAGAAGAGACCATTAGAGCATCTAACCTGACCCCCTGCATATCACAGGCCTCCTGTATGACACAATATCTACTTTGGGGGCAAACACATTCCAGAAAGATAGCTAGTCTTCATGAAATGACATCAGGACATGGCAAATCCACCACTTTCCTTGGGAGATTGTTCCTGTGGTGAATCTTCCTCGATGTTGAATATTTGTGCCTTAGTTGTAATATGAATTTGTCTCTTTTCACCTTCCAGCCATTGGGTCTTGCTATGCCTTTCTCTGCAAGATTAAAGAGCCCTTTAATGCCCCATCTTTTCTCTCCATTAAGGCCCTTCAACACTTCAATGAAGTCACCTTTCAATCTTCTTTTGATAAGCTAAACAGGTTGAGCTCGTTCAATAGCTCACTAGAAGGCATTTTTCTCCAGCCCTCAGAACACTTCGTGGCTCTTTGGTCATCAGATTCCTGAACTGCAACTGGATGTGGTTCTTGTTCTTCTGCACAACATAGCTCCTGGAGAAGAGGGATCTGCAAATGTACATTCGTATGATACCTTTGTTTAACTGATGAAAACATAAACTAGACACTTAGAGGATTGGATCTGATTTCAGCTGATGGACAGCTTTGCTAGGTTTTTATGCATTTGGACAGCAAAATGTTGAGTGTTTACATTGATATCAAGCACTCCTGTATAGAGGAGCCCCTGAACAGAATGGAGAATGGAAATGAAAATGTTTAACTTTTTTTTAAAAAAAGAAAGAAGGTTATAAGAGAACATGGGGGTTTGAACTGAGGACTACGTGAAAACTGCAGTTAAGCACTCTAACAGTGAGCAATATCCCCAATGACAACAGGAGTATGGAATCGTGATGTCCAGGACTTTGAAGGACAAACCCTGATTCATCGAGCTCCTTTGCCATTCCCAGACCACAGGTGGTTTTCAAAATGGGGTTTGATTAAACTTCTTAAATGTGGCAAACACCACAGCTTGCACACCCACCGATATAGCTTCTCCCACTGACATAGCTGTCACCTCTTGGGAAGTGGATTAACTACACCCCCAGGAAAACTCTCTCCCATCAGCCTAGAGCAGTGGTTCTCAAACTGTGGGGCAAGACCCCAAATTGGGTCATAACCCTGTTTTAATGGTGTCGCCAGGGCTGGCATTAGACTTGTTGGTGCCTGGGGCTGAAACCAAAAGTCTGAGCTCCACCACCAAAGGCTGAATCCCTCAAGCTCTGGTTTTGCCCTCCCCCAACTGGGGCAGGGCTCAGGCTTTGTCTCCTCTGCCTGTGCCCAGTGTAGAGGGGCTTGGTCCCTCTTTCTAGGGTCATGTAGTAAGTTTTTTGTTTTTTGGGGGGCAAAAAGGGGTTATCGTGAAAGGAAGTTTGAAAAACCCTGGCATAGAGCCTCTGAGTATGTCTAGACTTGGCTCCCTGTGGCAGATCAGACACTGAAAGTGCAGCCATGAAGACACCACACACCAGCCTTGCCTAGCAGGCAAGAATCAAATCTCCACAGACAAGTACCTGTTGCTTTTTAACCCATCTCCCTAAGCCCTCAGCCACCACCACTTAACAAAAGGACTTTTCCACATGATGGTTCTGGTCTCACTGAAGGGTCATTTCCAATTGTTTGCTCAGACCAGCATTAGGGGAAATGGTGCCCTGGGCAAAGCTTGTACTTTGGCACTTCCCCATTGCCCCTGGACGATCCCCTCCCCCTTTACCGCTAGCTCCTGCACTCCCAACCCTTGCGCCTCCTTCACCCCTAACTCCTGCCCCCTCCTGTGCCCCCCTTTGTTCCAGTGCTGGGAGCCCCGCACTTGTTCTCCCTTTCCCTGGGCTTTGGCATCACTAGCCCCTGATTAGCGAGTAGGGTTCAGTGGTCCCCAAAATGTGGGGCATGACTCCTAGGGGGACACAGAGGAACATTCATGGAGTCAATGAAATCAATTGAGCTTCTTCAGTCTCTCACTGTAGACATTTCCCTTGTTTTTAAAGGCAAAAATCCTGATCTTTCCAACGGGAGCTGCTGCTTCAATGTTCAGTTTGGGGTGGGATTTGGCTGCACTCAGAGATCTGCCTGCGGGTTACAATCTGCGATCCGAAGGGCCGAACGCAAACAGCGTTTAGATGGGACTGTTAGTGCCGCCCCCGTGTGGCCAAAGACTAGAACTGACCAGCAGAGTTTACAGCTGGAGCCTGGGGCCTTGTCTACACTACAAGACTATTTCGAATCTACTTAAGTCGAATTTGTGGATTCGACCTTATGAAGTCGAATTTGTGTATCCACACTAAATACAGTAATTCGAACTTCTGAGTCCACATTAAGGGAGCCGGCGTCGACTTTGGAAGCGGTGCACTGTGGGAAGCTATCCCTCAGTTCCCGCAGTCCCCGCTGCCCATTGGAATGCTGGGTAGAGCTCACAATGCCTGCTGGGGGAAAAAATGTGTCGAGGGTGGTTTTGGGTTACTGTCGTCATTGAACCGTCAATCACGCCCTCCCTCCCTGAAAGCGCCAGCGGGAAATCTGTTCGCGCCCTTGTCTGGTCGGTTACAGCGCGGACGCCACAGCACTGCGAGCATGGAGCCCGCTGCGATCATCGCTGCACTTATGGCCATTGTCAACTCCTCGCACCTTATCGTCCACCTCTTCCACAGTCAGCTGCTGAGAAACCGGGCGAGGAGGCTCCGGCAGCGCGGTGAGGAGAGTGGCGCAGACCTCTCAGAAAGCAGGGTATGCCACGCAGTGGAGATCATGGTGGCAATGGGTCACGTTCATGGTGTGGAACGGCGATTCTGGGCCCGGGAAACAAGCACAGACTGGTGGGACCGCATAGTGCTGCGGGTCTGGGATGACACAGAGTGGCTGCGAAACTTCAGGATGCGTAAGGGCACTTTCCTTGAACTGTGTGACTTGCTGTCCCCTGCCCTGAAGCGCCAGGACACACGCATGCGAGCAGCCCTGAGTGTGCATAAGCGAGTGGCCATAGCTCTCTGGAAACTAGCAACGCCAGACAGCTACCGGTCAGTAGCGAACCACTTTGGCGTGGGCAAATCTACCGTGGGGGTTGCTGTCATTCAAGTAGCCCACGCAATCGTTGAGCAACTGCTCTCAAAGGTAGTGACTCTCGGAAATGTCCAGGTCATCATAGATGGCTTCGCCGCGATGGGATTCCCAAACTGCGGTGGGGCTATAGATGGGACTCACATCCCTATCCTGGCACCAGCCCACCAGGCCAGCGAGTACATTAACTGAAAGGGCTACTTTTCAATGGTGCTGCAAGCTCTGGTGGACCATAGGGGACGTTTTACCAACATCTTCGTCGGGTGGGCGGGCAAGGTTCATGACGCGCGTGTGTTCAGGAACTCTGGTCTGTTCAAATGCCTCCAGGCAGGTACTTTCTTCCCGGACCACAAAATAATGATTGGGGATGTGCAGATGCCTACAGTGATCCTCGGGGACCCGGCCTACCCACTAATGCCCTGGCTCATGAAGCCCTATACAGGCGCCTTGGACAGTGAGAAGGAACTCTTCAACTATCGGCTGAGCAAGTGCAGAATGGTGGTGGAGTGTGCTTTCGGACGTCTCAAGGGGAGATGGCGGAGCTTACTGACTCGCTCGGACATCAGCGAAAAGAATATCCCCGTAGTTATTGCTGCTTGCTGTGTGCTCCACAATCTCTGTGAGAGCAAGGGCAAGACCTTTTTGGCCGCTTGGGAGGTTGAGGCAAATCGCCTGGCTGCTGTTTACGATCAGCCAGACACCCGTGCCGAGAGAATATCCCAGCGGGAAGCGATGTGCATCCGGGAGGCTTTGAAAGCTAGTTTCCTCGCAGAGCAGGGTAACCTGTGACTGTCCACTTGATTTTAAGAGAGCCTGATCATGGGCCTGTGTCTGTATGTGTCGAGTTAGATCTGAGCTCACAAACCCGGTTCTCCAAATTTCCCCCACTTGCAAAGCACGATTTAAAACTAATGAAATGTTACAGTAATTAATAATAAATCTTTCGTTGACTTTGCATTTTTGTTTCTTGGTTGAAACACGGAAGCATACTGTGCTGGGTTCGGTGTGCACTGATGTACAGACCGGTTGTCCAAAACAGGACGGACAGCCTCCTGCTCCTACATAGGTCTGTGGGGTGGGGGACGGTTTACAGTGGTTGTGCATGTGGGGGGGTTTGCAGGAATGGGTTAGTTTGCAGGAAGGGGCGAGGGGTGCCGTCTTTGGATGGGGGGTTGCATGACGGCGGGGGGGGGTGGGTTGGGGCGTTGGACGGGGTGCGGGGGGGGGGGCAAGGGTGAGTATCTGTCCCTGGATGAGGGCTCTTTTTGGGGCTCAGGGCAGCGGGGAGGATCGTGGCTACGGTCGAAGTGCATGTTAAGGGAAGCCTGCCTTTACATTCGGGGATGGCAGGCACCAGGACCCTGGACAAGCATACACATCAACGAAAGACCCGGGGCAGCATACACCACACAGACTGACCCTGGTGCCTAGTGACTGCAGTCTGTGTGTGCCCTGCAGTTGACCCTGCCCCCAAGTCTGTACCATGGTACTGTGGGCTATGCACTGCAATTACAATTCCCCCCCTACACACACACACAAAGTCTTCTGACACGAGAAACGTGACGGAAACAGTGAGTAACAGCAAACCGCTTTTAATAATGTAGTACACAGTGGGGGGTTGAAACTTGGAGTTGGGACTGGGTGATGCTGTAAGGAAAGAACTTGTACAAATTTACAGCGCGAGAGGTGTCTTGAACATTAGCGCTCTGCTGCGGTGCAGTGACAGTTCTCACGGCCCCTACCGCCCCTCCTTCTTGTAACTTTGGGTGAGGGGGGGACAGGACTTCTTGGCGTTGGAGGGCGGTTGCAGATGCAGTGCAGGGGGGCTCTCTCTTCCTGCCTGCGGTCCTGCAGAACATCTACAAGGCGCCGGAGCGTGTCCGTTTGCTCCCTCATTAGACCAAGCAGCGTTTTAGTCGCCTGCTGGTCTTCCTGCTGCCACCTATCCTCCCGTTCGATGTGTGTGCGATGCTGCTGACACAGGGTCTCCCTCCACTGTCTCTGCTCTGCCGCCTCCGCTCTGGAGCAGGCCATCAGTTCCTGGAACATGTCGTCCCTAGTCTTTTTCTTTCGCCGTCTAATCTGAGCCAGCCTCTGCGAGGGGGATGCCGAGGCAGTCCGGGAAGGAGCCGAAGCTGTGTGATGCGAAAAAGTAGGTGATTTCCTTGAACACATACATGTTTGCCAACAGTGAACACAGTCTAGTCAGTTTCAGTGAACAAGACCATACAGGGCACCAAGTCTCAGGAGATCTCAGAACCAGTTCGAGATTTCGGAATACGCTCTCATTGGCGGCGCCATTGCACTGGAGAGCGCACAAGCGAGGAAAGACAGCTGCATCCCTCTTGCACAAAGTCCTGGTAAGCCTTACAGTACATACTGCTTATCAGTTAGTGGATAGCTGTGCTCTCCTGCTAAAGGCAATGTGCAAAGCAGAAAGGATTAGCCTTTTGCAGCCCCTCCCGCCAGTGCACGGGAACGATCAATGGATGCTTGTTCTCTGTGGCCTCTAGCACGTGGCTGTTAGGCGAGGGTCATTGTTATGCAACCTAATTGTAAACCATTAACAATAGTAACACTACACTAATTGCCCTACTTAGATGCAGTATTTGCAGAATGAGATCACCCTGAGGCGGGTCACTCGTGCGCAGAAAGACAGGATGTTACGGGACGCACTGCACAGACCAGGACCATATGCAGCAATGCTAGTAGAGGCGATGATTCCTCTGTATATTCGGATGTCCTGGCGTGGAAGAGTCTGCTTCCACGGAGCGCCCAACAAGGCACCTCTTCCGACGAACCTCCTGGAGGCTTTATGAGGAACTGAATGACACCTTCATGGAATTGTCGATAGAGGATTATTATTCTATCCCCATTTGTGTGGACCTTCTTTTCATATAGTTTAATATTTAGAATTTTGTAAATACTGTTTCTATTTTTTCTATAACAATGTTATAAAAAATAAATGTTTATACGTGTGTAGCACTTACCGCCTGATCCTTCCCCTGATTCTGAGTCCGGGTTAATGGCAGGGGAGGGTTGGTAGGGGATCTCTGTGAGGGTGATGAAGAGATCCTGGCTGTCAGGGAAAGCGGGAGTGTGTTCGCTGTCGCCTGCGCCGTCCTCAGAAGACCCTTCCTCATCTTCCCCATCGGCGAACATCGAGGAGGAACTGTCCCGGTACACTATTCCGTCCCCGGAGTCCACCGTCACTGGTGGGGCAGTTGTGGCAGACCCACCTAGAATGGCATGCAGTGCCTCATAGAAGCGGCATGTCTGGGGCTGTGCTCCGGAGCGTCCGTTTGCCGCTCTGACTTTTTGATACCCTTGTCTTAGGTCCTTCACTTTCACGCGACACTGCATCGCATCCCGGCTGTATCCTTTGTCTTTCATGGCTTTAGAGACCTTCTCGAAGGTCTTCGCGTTCCGCTTGTTGGAGCGCAGCTCCGAGAGCACAGACTCCTCGCCCCACACAGTGATCAGATCCATGACTTCCCGGACAGTCCATGCTGGGGACCTCTTTCTATTCTGGGATTGCCCAGACTCCTCTGCTGGAGAGCTCTGCATCGTTGCAGGTGCTGCGGAGCTCGCCCCGATGTGCAACCAGGACGTCAGATTCAAAGTGCCCAGACAGGAAAATGAATTCAAATTTTCGCGGGTCATTTCCTGTGTGGCTGGCCAGAGAATCCAAGCTCGGACTGCTGTCCAGAGCGTCAACAGAGTGGTGCAGTGTGGGATAGCTCCCGGAGCTACTAAGTTCGATTAGCATCCACACCAAGCCTAATTCGAGCTAGCCATGTCGAATTTAGCGTTACTCCACCTGCCGGGGTGGAGTACCAAATTCGAACTAAAGAGCCCTCTAGTTCGAATTAAATGGCTTCCTGGTGTGGACGGTTGAGCGGTTAGTTCGAATTAACGCTGCTAAATTCGAATTAAAGTCCTAGTGTAGACCAGGCCTGGGACGCTCCTGAACAAACTGGGCACGAAGCCTCTCGCGTGTGACCCTCGCCGTGCAGCAGGAGGCGGAGGGAAGCTGATTGTCAGGGCTCAGGGCTGCTCCCTGCCATGCTGAGCCGGTGTCTGTGCTAAGTTCGGCATCAATCAGGTGATTCTGGGCAGTTCGGGGTCCCCGGGCTCCCACAGGAGGGTGAAGCAGGTCACCCCTGGAGCAGGCTAGAGCTGCAGGGTGACAGTGGGGTTGCTGCCCCTGTGAACAGCTGCTGTAGCACTGCCTGGGCAGGACAGGGAGAGCCAGTTATACCCTCCCCCCCAGCCTGTATTGGGGGATGGGAGCACTCACACCCTGGGGACCCACCCACCAGAGATCTAGTGGGGGGAGAGTGGCACCCACACACCCAGGATCTTGTAGGGGGGGACAAGGGCATCCACACTCCGGGATCCTCTGCAGAGGGACGGACACCCACACATCCAGGATTCTGTATGGGGGGCAGAGGTACCCGGACACCTGGGCTGGGGGATGGGGGGCACCGAAACATCCAGGATCTTACCTGGGAGGACAGCGGCGCCTGCAGCTCGAGATGAGATGGGGGCTGGGGAAGAAGGAGCATTTCCCAGTTCCAGGCTGTCCCCGTCTGGCCAAGGCACAGAGCTCACAAGCAGAGTTTAAAGCTCCAGCTGCCAGGCTATGAAACAAGCCGGGCTCTGTGGCTGGTGCCTGTGATCCCAGCTCCTGGGGAGGCTGAGGCTGGCGGATTGCTTGAGCTCAGGAGTTCTGGGCTGCAGGGGGCTGTGCCGATCGGGTGTCCGCACTAAGCTCGGCATCAACATGGTGATCCCAGGGAAGCTTGGGGTCCCCAGGTTGCCTAAGGAGGGGTGAACCGGCCCAGGTCAGAAATGGAGCAGGTCAAAACTCCCATGCTGATCAGTAGTGGGATCGCACCTGTGAATAGCCCCTGCAGCGTAGCCTGGGCAAGACAGTGAGACACAGTCTCTTTTTATACAGACACCCCCCGCAGAGCCTGGAGGGGGGATGGGAGCACCCACGTGATGGGGATTCTGACTTGGGGGGAGGGACACACCCAAGCAACACAGATCTTGAAAAGGGGAACAGAGACACCCACAGATCCCGGATGGGGGCAGGCAGGGGAAACCACACACGGGAGCTAGTTCATGGGGTGGGGGACAGAGACGCCCACCAGAGATCCTGGATGGGAGCACCCACATGATGGGGATCTTGAACTGGGAGGAGGGAAGCACCATGTACCAGAGGTTCTGAAGGGGGAACAGGGACACCCACACACCAGGTGTCTTGCAGCAAGAGCTGCGGTCTTCATTTACACAAGGCAGTGATGGGGATTTAACCACGTCCCTTGCGGAGCTTGTTCCACTAGATGATTAGCCTCATTCAACACTACAAGTTTATATCGAATTTAGCAGCGTTAAATCACATTAACCCTGCACCCATCCACACAATGAAGCCCTTTATATCGATCTAAAGGGCTCTTAATACTGGTATCTGTACTCCTCCCCGACAAGGGGAGTAGCACTGAAATCGGTATTGCCATGTCGGATTAGGGTTAGTGTGGCCACAATTCGACGGTATTGGCATCCAGGCGCTATCCCACAGTGCACCATTGTGACCGCTCTGGACAGCAATCTGAACTCGGATGCACTGGCCAGGTTGACAGGAAAAGCCCCATGAACTTTTGATTTTCATTTCCTGTTTGCCCAGCGTGGAGCGCAGATCAGCACAGGTGACCATGCAGTCCCAGAATCCAAAAAGAGCTCCAGCATGGACCGTACGGGAGATACTGAAGCTGATCTCTGTATGGGGAGATGAATCTGTTCTATCAGAACTCCGTTCCAAAAGACAAAATGCCTAAACATTTGACAAAATCTCCAAGGCCATGATAGACAGAGGCCACAACAGGGACTCAATACAGTGCTGAAACTTAAGGAGCTGTAGCTATCCCACAGTTCCCCTCACTCTCCGAAAACCATTTGCATTCTTGGCTGAGTTCCCAAAGCCTGATGGGTCAAAAACATTGTTGCGGGTGGTTCAGGGTATATGTCGTTCCCCCGCCCACCCCGTGAAAGCAAAGGGAAAAAATCATTTCTCGCCTTTTTCAGTGTCACCGTATGTCTACTGGATGCTGCTGGCAGACGCAGTGCTGCAGCGCTACACAACACCATCCCCTCCCTTCCCTTCCCGGTACTACAGGACTGATGTTATGGTAGGACTGATATCTGTCATTGTCATCCCGTGAGTGCTCCTGGCTGGCCTTGGTCAGGTCAGCTGGGGGTGCCTGGGCAAAAATGGGAATGACTCCCAGGTCATTCTCTTCTTTAAGCTTTGTCTAATGGAGATTCAGTCCTGCCTGGAATATTATAGCAGCTGGAGGCTGCCTTCCCCTCCCACCTTTGAGCTCTACTTGCAGAGGCAATAAAGTCAGTGTTGTTTCAAATTCCTGCATTCTTTATTACTTCATCACACAAATGGGCGGATAACTGCCACGGTAGCCCAGGAGGGGTGGGGGAGGAGGGAAGCAATGGATGGGGTTGTTGCAGGGGCACCCACTAGAATAGCATGCAGCTCATCATTTCTGCGGGATGTCTGGGGCTCTGACCTGGAGCGGCCGTTTGCTTCTCTGGTTCTTTTGTAGGCTGGTCTGATAGTCTAGACAGGACTGACCCTCCCTTTAGACAAAACTTAAGGGAATGACCTGGGGAGTCATTCCCATTTTTGTCCATGCACCCCCAGCCAACCTCACCAAGGCCAGCCAGGAGCACCCATGACAGCAGCAAACGGTACAGTATAACTGGCAACTGTCATTGTCAACTTGCAAAGCAGCAGTGGGACGGTATGGCTGGTAACCATCTCTGCTAACTTGCAAAAGGCAAGGGGATGCTGCTGTGTAGCGCTGCAGTATCGCGTCTGTCAGCAGCATCCAGTAGAGATACGGTGACAGTGAAAAAAGGCTGAACGGGCTCCAGGGAAAAGGGCGTGAAATGATTGTCTGCCGTTTCTTTCACGGAGGGAGGATTGACTGACATTTACCCAGAATCACCCACAACACTGTTTTTGACCCATAAGGCATTGGGATCTCAACCCAGAATTCCAATGGGTGGGGGAGACTGCGGGAACTATGGGATAGCTATGGGATAGCTACCCACAGTGCAACGATCTGGAAATCGACAGTAGCCTCGGTACATGGACGCACACCGCTGAATTAATGTGCTTAGTGTGTCCGCGTGCACTCGACTTTATACAATCTGTTTCCAAAAAACAGTTTCTGTAAAATCGGAATAATCCTGTAGTGTAGACATACCCTGTGATTAATAACTTTGGTGGCTAAATGAAAGGCTGATGGTTCAAACCCAGGTGAAGATGGAGGTTTTTTTTTTAGTGATGAGAATCCAGTACATTTTAACAGGCAGAAAATCTCCTCAATGCTGCCCTAACCTCATTGGGCAAGCATAAGTGGTCCTTTTGCCAAATGCATTGGTGGTATAGTGGTGAGCATAGCTGTCTTCCAAGTAGTTGACCTGGGTTCAATTCCCAGCCAATGCAGGCATGTGATGTCTTCTCTGCTAGGAATTGGTTTAATTTCAGTCACGTTGTATCAGTTTATCAATAGAATGAGAGAATCAATGTCTTGCAGGTCATTCAACACAGAAGAAAGGGGCGGGACTATACAATGAGCTGTTGGAGTTATCCTGGTATTACAATATTTGGTTTATTTTTTTTTTAATTTCTTTACTTCCCTCTCCCTTTTAGACTCAGAGCCTTTAAGGTCAGAAGGGACCAGTGTGATCATCTAGACCGACCTGCTGCACCTTGCAGGCCAAAAGACCCCACCCACCCACTCCTGTAATAGACCCGGGAGGGGAGGCAGCTCTGTGCTCTGCCCCTCCCCCAGGCAGCACATGGAGGCCCTCTGCTCCCTCCCCCCATGGGTGTGCAGAGATGTGCCAGCAGCACTGAGGTGGCTCCCTGCCCACTCTGCCTCAATCCCTCCGTGCCACTCCCAGAAATGGCCGGCATGTCCCAGCATCCCCTGGGGCGGGGGGAGTGTCTCCATTCACTGCCCCTGCCCCGAGTACCAACTCCGCAGCACCCATTGGCCAGGAACTGCAGCCAATGGGAGCTCTGGGGGCGGCGCCTGCAGGCAGCGGCGCACAGAGACCCCCTGGCATGGCCCACCTAGGAGCTGCTGCCGGAGGGTTGTGTGTACCAGACACTTTGGGAGCTGCAGTGCCCAGGGTAAGCGCCACCCCTCCTCTACCCCAAGCCCCTCCCCCAGCGCAGAGCCCGCACCCCGCACCCAAATTTCCTCCCATAGCTTTGCTTGTTTCCTTTCACCCAAAACCAACCTTCTTCTCCGGGGCTGCAAGTAGCCATCCCGGGGAAGCCAAGAGGCAGGCACAAGATTCTGCCTCCCAGCAGCCAGCCGCACCTCCCTGACTTTAGTCCCAGGCTTGGATCTCCTGAATGATGAGAAACATCCTTTGCTGCTACCCAGGGACAGCAGCTACTGGTGACATACCAGGGCTGGGATGTGAGGGGAATGTTACATGGACTTTATCATACAGGCCCCATCTTGCTTCTCAGAGCCCACAGGTGAGAATCTAGAGAAGGGTGAATCATTTCTCAGCTGCATTCTCAGGAGAAGCCGGTAGCCGTCCTTGACCAGAGACCCAGGGGAGCAACCACGGCAGTTCTGCGGAGAGCTCTGGCTGCCAGGGGATCCAGCTAGGAGAGGGAGTGCTGGGGGCTCTGCAGTTTTTGCAGTGGGGCTGTCTCAGGAGTCACAGGTGGCTTTGTTGGGGGGGTGGGGAAGTAGGGACTACAGGATGTGAGGCTGGCTGAAATGAACCTGCACAAAAAACCTCCCCCTTTGCTCCAGCTAAGGCCCTACTTTGGCCTCTCCCCCTTTCATAAAAATCTCCATATCTACCCCGACTCTCAGAAACCCCCTCTCTCCCATGGGTATTTTCACGGTTTCTTCCTTTTTTCATGGAGAGAGAGAGAGAAAAAACAAACCTATTAATCTGAGCTACCAACACAGTTCACAGCATGAAATACACAATTTTGTGTTCAATGAGTTGTGTTCATTTATATAACATGAAAAATATGTTTTGGTCAATGCATGAAAACCTCACTGCATTGAACAACCCACTGGATATAGTCAATGTACTACAGAATATTTAAAGAAGTTAAGAAAGATGTGCTTATAAATTAACATGTTGTGCCATTTACACACGCACAAGACACAGAAGAAACTGAAATCTGAGCTACTAAAATTTCCATTTTCTCACAGCATTTTAGTTCTCAATATTGTTTTAATTTGCTTATTTTTTTGGAACTAGAAATGAGGAAAGAGGAAGTCAGTGGAATTACCGCAGTGAAGGATTAGTCTCATTATTTGTCAATAACAAAACCTTTGTTAACAGAGAGTTAACTTTGACTGTCAAGTATCAGAGGGGGAGCCGTGTTAGTCTGGTTCTGTAGAAGCAGCAAAGAATCCTGTGGCACCTTATAGACTAACACGTTTTGCAGCATGAGCTTTCGTGGGTGAATACCCACTTCTTCGGATGCAAGCAGTGGAAATTTCCAGGGGCAGGTGTGTATATATAAGCAAGCAAGAAGCAGGCTAGAGATAACAAGGTTAGTTCAATCAGGGAGGATGGGGCCCTGTTCCAGCAGCTGAGGTGTGAAAACCAAGGGAGGAGAAACTGGTTCTGTAGTTGGCTAGCCAGGCACAGTCTTTGTTTAGTCCTGAGCTGATGGTGTTAAACCTTCCAGAACATCAACTTCAGTAAAACTCAAACTCTGGAAAAACAGGGAATACAGAGTGAGGGTACATGCCCAGATAACCTTAACTCTGCCCTCTAGAAGAGAATCCCTGATAGCATATGAGAACAAGGAAAGGTTTGGGGACAAATTACAGCTACTTCCCAAGAGTTTGTTTCTTCTGTAATTAATTGATCCTGGCCCCATCAATTGATCCTGGCCTGGTGTCTGGCTGTGGAATTTACTGTTTACTATTTTTATCCCAGCATATTTAAAGGCAAAACTGCTTTACAAAAGCTCCTTTATTCTAGGTTATACAAGCAGGTCACTTCCCAGCTATTTCAAGGAGATGGAATTTTCCTGACCCACAGGGAACTTAAACTAACATGCTCAAGATCACACATTCCTTAGGAGAAAATGAAGGGGGAAAAAAACAAAACCCACCAAACCGTTGCTGTTTCTACCCAAATGATCAATGAGACCAGAAAGGGAGACTGTGCAATTAACTGTCTGGGACTACACTGACTCTGCAGTTACTTGGATGCAGACACACCCAGCTCTATGGTTGGTAAACGTACAGAGACTCTGCTGCTGCTCATGAACTAGCAGCACATGACCTCTGAACAGCTGCCATTCGAATGCATCTGAAAGTCACAAGGAACAACGATCTGTGTTAAAGGAAGGTTGCCATTTATTAGAGCCCCAGTTGATGCCGTGTGCACAAACAGAGGATTGAATGTGTAACAGGGAGTTTGGTAAATCTTGGTTCTTTTAGTTTTGTAACAGGCTCCTGTCCACCTCCAGTAGAGTTTTCAGTCCCAATGGCAACTTACTTACTAAATGTAATACAGACTAGTCCATGCCTCCCACGTGGATGTGGTTCTTGTTCTTCTGCACATTGTAGCCCGTGGAGGACAAGGACCTGCAAATGTGTCTTCACGGGCCTTTGTTTAGTTGATGAAAACACAAATTAGACACTTAGAGGATTGGAACTGATTTCAGCTGAGGGACATGTTTGCTAGGTTTTTATGCATTTGCACAGGAAAATGTTGAGTGTTTCTGTTTATTTCAGGTATCCCTAGTCAGTGGAGCTCCTGAACATAATGGAAATGGATATGCAATTATTACCACTGTTGAAGGACCAGGCTTTTAAGGGGGCACTTGGATTTGAACCAAGGACCACTTGAACTGCAGTCAAACACTCTACCACTGAGCTATACCCACTGACAATTACATGGGCAATGTCAGTGATCTTAAGGATCTTGAAACCTGAGAGTGGCGTTCGTTTCTTCCACACCAGTGTTGCTGTCTGTGCATCCCGGAGCTATGGGGTGAGTGGGGAAGGCCCACAACTAGCTTGTCAGTATCAACAAAGGAGCAGCCGACAGCAGGACCAACGAGACGTGCTGGTGGCCCATCAGGAAGAACCCACTCTCCCAGAGACTTCTTGGCGAGGGCACGGTACACAATGGGGGCTACCTACCCCCCACGTCCCAGCAAGGGTCTGTCTAGTCCCACTTCAGTGTTACCCAATTTGTAATCAGTCTTTGGCCCAGATTCCCTCCCTGAGCACATATCTGGGCCCCCTGCTAGTGTTAAATCTGCCGTGAGCTGGGACCCAGCTTGGCAAAGAGCCTGCAGCCCCCTCTGTGCTGGAGAGTGAGAGCAACCTGGCACTGGGCAGGGCAGCCCTGAGGGAATGAACCCAATGGGCCCGTGAGGCCCTGATCCAGAACCTCTGCCAGGCAGCTTGTGCTGCTCGGGCGTCTCTAGTCTCCAGCGAGGATTCAAAGCTTCTCTGCTCCAGGAACCCTGGGGAGGGAGGCAGGGCTCCTGCAGGATAAATCTTCCTGCTGGCAGAGCTCCGGTCCCCTCCTCATGGGCACAGGGCGTTGCACACGGCACCCACCACATGCACACACCCCTTTGTGGGGAGAATCAGCTCCGGGATATTGGGGTCAACCCCCCCCCACCTCCTCCCTGCAAACCTTCTCCTGGCTTCAGTGAGGAAATGGGGGCGTGAGGGGCTAGTGCGGTAACAGCAGCAGCGTGGCCGTGGGGCTCGGCCGGTGGCTGGGGCCAGTCATAGAATCATAGAATCATAGAATTCAAGATCAGAAGGGACCATTATGATCATCTAGTCTGACCTCCTGCAAGATACAGGCCACATAAGCCGATCCACCCACTCCTTAAGCAAGCGACCCCTGCCCCATGCTTCGGAGGAAGGCGAAAAACCTCCAGGGCCACTGCCAATCTACCCTGGAGGAAAATTCCTTCCCGACCCCAAATATGGTGGTCAGCTGAACCCCGAGCATGTGGGCAAGACTCTCCAGCCAGACCCTCTGGAAAAAGGCTAACAATATCCTATCATTGACCCATTGTACTAATTACCAGTGTGGCACTTTATTGACCTATTGACTAAGCCAGTTATCCTATCATACCATCCCCTCCATAAACTTATCTAGCTTAATCTTAAAGTCATGGAGGTCCTTCGCCCCCACTGTTTCCTTTGGTAGGCTGTTCCAGAATTGCACTCCTCTGATGGTTAGAAACCTTCGTCTAATTTCAAGCCTAAATTTCCTGACTGACAATTTATATCCGTTTGTCCTCGTGTCCACATTAGCACTGAGCTGAAATAATTCTTCTCCTTCCTGGTATTTATCCTCTGATATATTTAAAGAGTGCAATCATATCTCCTCTTATCCTTCTTTTGGTTAAAGAAAACAAACCGAGCTCCTCAAGTCTCCTTTCATACGACAGGCTTTCCATTCCTCGGATCATTCTAGTGGCCCTTCTTTGTACCCGTTCCAGTTTGAATTCATCCTTCTTAAACATGGGAGACCAAAACTGCACACAATACTCCAAATGAGGTCTTACCAATGCCTTATATAACGGGACTAGCATCTCCTTATCCCTACTAGAAATACCTCGCCTAATGCATCCCAAGACCGCATTAGCTTTTTTAACGGCCACATCACATTGCCTACTCATAGTCATCCTACGATCAACCAGGACTCCTAGGTCCTTCTCCTCCTCTGTTACTTCCACCTGGTGCGTCCCCAGCTTATAACTAAAGTTCTTGTTAGTCATCCCTAAATGCATAACCTTACACTTCTCACTATTGAATTTCATCCTGTTACTAATACTCCAGTTTACAAGGTCATCCAAATCTCCCTGGAGGATATCCCGATCCTTTTCCGAATTTGCAATACCTCCCAACTTGGTGTCATCCGCAAACTTTATCAGCCCACTCCTACTCTTGGTTCCCAGGTCAGCGATAAATAGATTGAATAAAATCGGACCCAAAACCGAACCTTGAGGAACTCCACTGGTAACCCCCCTCCAACCCAACAGTTCCCCTTCAATTCGACCCTCTGCAGTCTCCCCTTTAACCAGCTCCTTATCCACCTCTGGATTTTCATTTCGATCCCCATCTTTTCCAATTTAACCAGTAATTCCTCATGCGGTACCGTATCAAACGCCTTACTGAAATCAAGATATATTAGATCCACCGCATTTCCCTTGTCTAAAAAATCTGTTACTTTCTCAAAGAAGGAGATCAGGTTGGTTTGGCACGATCTACCTTTCGTAAATCCATGCTGTAATTTGTCCCAGTTGCCATCGGCCTCAAGGTCTGTAACCACTCTCTCCTTTAAAAATTTTTCCATGACTTTGCATACTACAGATGTTAAACTAACAGGCCTATAGTTACCCGGGTCACTTTTTTTCCCCTTCTTGAATATAGGAACTATATTAGCTAATCTCCAGTCAAACGGTACAACCCCCGAGTTTAGAGATTTATTAAAAATCATCGCTAACGGGCTTGCAATTTCACTCGCCAATTCCCTTAATATTCTAGGATGAAGATTGTCCGGGCCCCCCGATTTACTTCCGTTTAGCTGTTCAAGTTTGGCTTCTACCTCAGATACCGTAATGTCTACCCCCATATCTTCATTCCCATCAGTCCCTCTATCACTATTCCTTAGCCCTTCATTAGCCTCATTAAAGACCGAGGCAAAATATTCGTTCAGATATTGTGCCATTCCAAGATTATCCCTAATCTCCACTCCGTTTAAAGTTTTAAGCGGTCCCACTTCTTCCTTCTTGGTTTTCTTCCTATTTATATGGCTAAAAAACCTTTTGCTATTGGTTTTAATCCCCTTTGCTAGGTCCATCTCCACCCGGCTCTTTGCCTTTCTCACTGCTTCCCTACACCCTCTGACCTCAATAAGGTAGGTTTCTTTGCTGATCCCTCCCATTTTCCAGTCCTTGTACGCTTTCTGTTTTTTCTTAATCACCCCTCTAAGACGCTTGCTCATCCAACTCAGTCTAAAACTGCTACCTACGAGCCGTTTTCCCTTTCTCGGGATACATGCCTCTGACAACTCCTGCAACTTCAACCTGAAGTAACCCCAGGCATCATCTGCCTTTAGATCCCTAAATATGTTAGTCCAATCCACTTCCCTAACTAGTCGCCTTAATTTAGTAAAGTTAGCCCTTTTGAAATCGTAAACCTTAGTCTCAGATGCAATTTTGATTATCCTCCCATTTATTTTGAAACTAATTAGCTCATGATCACTCGAGCCAAGGTTGTCCCCTACAACTATTTCCTCAACAAGGTCCTCGTTACTCACCAAAATCAGATCTAAAATGGCATCCCCCCTCGTCCGTTCAGCAACTACTTGATGAAGGAATTCATCAGCTATCACGTCTAGGAAAAGCTGAGCCCTATTATTATTACTAGCATTTGTTTCCCAATCTATATCCGGGAAGTTAAAATCCCCCATGATCAAACAGTTCCTATTAGTATTTACCTCCTTAAAAACATTAAAGAGCTCTCTATCCATATCCAGGCTAGATCTCGTCGCCTGAGCATGAACCCAGCCGACCCCAGGAGATGGACCTGGGTCACCAGCCCAACCCACCACGTGGCTGCTGCCGCTGCCCTGTTAGTGCACAAGCTGCCACAGACCACGCTGGGTAGAGCCCCCAGCTGCAGGGGAGACGCCCCTGAGTGCCTGGCAGGGCCCAGCTCCTGGCTGACCTGCACTGCTGGGGGTCAGGGGGCTGGGTGACAGGGGGGCGTTGGCTCTGGGGTGGGACTGTCACTTCCCCCCTTGCCAAGCCAACAGGATCACAGCAAACGAAACCAGCTCGGCCGGCAGGGGAAGAGTTCAGTCCAGGGCATGGTGCATTCTGGGAGCAGGGGCGGTGCAGAGAAAGGGCAGATATGGGGCAGCTCTGAACACTCCGCGCAGACCTGCCTGTCCTGTCCCGCAGCCCCTGGTACAGGGGGCTTTTCGCCATAGTTTTAATCAGGCCAATAAATTGAAACAAACCCCTGTTAAATCATTGCTCAGCCCGAGTCCTTCACCCACATTCCTTAGGGCATTGGGTGTTTCATTTCCTGCCTCCATTTCACACAGAGACACAATTTCCTTTGCACAGATCCGTGAACAGAAAAACCTCCCTGTGTCTCTGGTCTGAGCCAGGGCATTCGATTCCAGTGAACCCTTCTCTCCTGCAATGTGATGGTCAGACAGAGGGGTCGTGGCACCTGCATCCCTGCCAGGGAGATACTGGCTCGGCTCTTTCTTTCTGCTGCTGTTGTTAGTCCATGAAACATCAAGGATGGAATGCAAGACTGAGTTCATGCACGAGCCCCCTGAAAAAATTTCAGTGCCCCAGAGAAATCCTGCCACCTGCTATTGGAACGATGTGCTGGAGATTTGAATGGGAAAGGGACTGTCTGAATTGTCAGAGTGGGGAATGAACAACAATCTACAGCAATGTCGTTCACACAAACACACTCTAATCATGCTCCAGCCAGAAGGGAAATGGGCAGGAATTCTCACTGTTCAGCCAAGGACACACTTACGCTGATGCGCAGCCATGAGTGTGCTGGGGAAGCTGGTCTGAGCAAACAATTTGAAGTGACAATTCAGTGAGAACAGAATCATTATGTAGTGAATTGTAGTGTAGGTTAAGTAGTTGTGGCCAAGTGGTTAAAGCGCTGAACTAGAAATCCATTGGGGTCTTCCGCCGCAGGTTTGAGTCCTGTCAACTACACAAGCACTGTGCTGTTGTTGTTATTATTGTAGTCTTAGTACCTGGGCATCCACAGTGGGAACTGGAGCTAAATCTAGTTTCACTCTGTCTACAGTTAAAAGGCTGCTGTGGCACTGCTATAGCACTTTGGAGTAGACAGTGACTGGAGGGTTTCCCCAACCCTGTAATAGCTACATGGACAGAACAATTCTTCCTTTTTCTTTAGCACTATCTAACCCGGGCTTAGGTCACCTTAAATCTATGGGTTTGGAGTGGGGCTTTTCACACCCTGAGAGACGTCGCTCTGCCAGTGAAGTGCCCAGCGTACACCAGCCCTTAGATCCCTCTTGGTATTTCAATGCAGGCACTGACCTGTGAGAGGAAAGCATCAGCTCACAAACACAGAGACTGAATTCCCTACATTTAATCTCGCTGCACTTTCCAGAAAGTCACGAAATTCAATTCATTCTTGCTAGGACAGAGACAAAATAAGTGACACTGAGTTTTGGCTTGATTACATAGAATTAAGTGTTTAATTAATATAGTAAAAATCTGTACTGATTCCTCTAAATAACACCATAGCGTGAAATAGGAACAGAGATAAATCTTGTCAGTGACGACTAAGTTCGCAAATGATCTACCCATTGTTAATTTCCACGCTGCCCCATTGGAGGTCTGGGCATCTCCAGTGTCATTGCTCTGCGTTCACCTTCCCCTAGAATTGTTCTCGGACATTCGACTTCCTCTGCGGCATGGGTCTCGGGTCACTTGCTGGAGGATTCCCTGCACCTTGAGGTCTTTAAGCCACAATTTGAGGACTTCAATAACTCAGACATAGGTTAGGGGTTTGTTACAGGAGTGGGTGAGTGAGATTCTGTGGCCTGCATTGTGCAGGAGGTCAGACTAGATGATCATAATGGTCCCTTCTGACCTTAAGTCTATGAATCTATGAATCTAGTCCCAAATTTGGAAAACGGTGCAGTTCAGAATGAGAATAGTGACCCCGTCTCCTTCCTGCACCTGCTCTACATTGCTCCACAGCAGCTTCTCCACCTGCAATCACCCCAGCACTGCAGTGCAGCTGCCCAGGGTTCAACAGGGGCCCCTTGCAAGGACAGTGGGTGCAGCTAACAGCCCAGTTTGCCTGGCCCTGAGGCAGCTGTAAAAAAGCAACACCCTTGCCCCAGAAGTACAGAGACTGAGTTCCTCAACTTTAACATCATGACCCCCAGTAGAAAGCCACACGTGTCAGTTGTATTTTCACAGGGAGATGCAAAAATCAAGTGACACCAATTTTTAAGTTGAGTAAATAAAGTTGAGGAGATAGTTATTAACCTCCCAAAAATATACTAAAGATCCCTCAACATAACACCTGAAGGTGAAATATGAACAGAGACAAACCTTGTCAGCAAAGGCTCATTTCCCAAACGATCCTCAAAATGTTACCAATTCCCACCCCTCCTCCACAGGAGCTCTGTGCAGTGTCACTGTTCTGCAGGCAGCTTCCCATTCAATGCTGTTGTGGGACATTCCCAGGCCTGGAAATGTACCAACGACAGAATTTGAAGAGCAAACCTGGCTCCCCGCACCAGGCGGGATTTGAGTGTTTTGTCCCTGTCACTTAGTCTTTGTCAATAGTACAGACGCCAGGGGCAGGACTCCAGGCTCTGCTTGAGGGATCCTGGCGCAGGGGCTGGGGCGGGGAGAAAGGATGGTAGATTCTGACCTGGAGAGGAGGTAATAATTGAAGGGGGCATTTTTTATTAGCCCCCTCCTGAGGGTCCCCAGGGCTGGAATTCTACATTCCACAGGCCAAATGAGGGGGTGACACTACTTGGTTAATGAAAACCAGTGCTCCAGGTGAGGTTTGAACTCACAACCTCAGCATAGCTCCTCTCAGCACTGCCCTATAAGTACTGTGTGCAAACCAATTGCGCCACTGGAGCACCTGTTAATTAGGATTCTCTGAGAGCCCTAGGTTGATACAGGCGAGGAGTGACCCCAAAACATTCTCGATGGAGCTGAGAGCAGGTAGCAACAAGTGTTGTACTTGGTGGGGTGGATTCTTCTTAAGGCTTCCAGGCCCCATTTGACCCTTTTGTTCTTCCCTGTGTAATAACAGAGCTGGTTAAGACTCAATGGAGAGTCTTGCTGCAGACCAACAGATCTGAAATCACTGATAACCAGCTCTAAGCATTAGTCCTGCTTTGGGACAGTGTCTCTCATGCAACAAACTGCCCAGTCTGCACTAGCAGTGAGGCTCCCTCACTAACAGCTGAAATCAGGGAGAGCTGTGTGAAGTGCAGGGCCCCAGGGGTGCCTGGACAGGGGGGAACAACACCCCAGGTGCCCAGAGGAGGAGAGGTGTGTTGGGCTCCCGCCTGGGACTCTGCCTCCCTCCTGCCCAGCCCTGACTATGAAGCCTGGTCCTGGCCCTCCTTCCTTTAAATGCCATGTGAGCAAAAGGAAGAGTGTGGCAGCTGCAGGGACCAAAGTTGTGGACATCAGGTGAAGCAGCAAGAAACAACCATCCTGTCAACCCGCAGGAATCTCTAGCCAGACTGTTAAGTTCTAGGACCCCAACCTATAGCCGCCCATTGAACCATCCAGACCAAAGACCTATCTCCAGTGGCCATCAGTCACCCAGCAGGAGGGAAAAATGTCACTTTAGTTCACCCTGAGAGAAGGTAACCAAACACATTGAGCTACAGGGCTTTGTAGCAAAGCAATGTATCACCACGAGGTCCCACTGAGATTTGAACTCAGATTTGAGGATTCAGAGTCCTGAGTGCTGCCCATTACACCATGGGACCTGCTGCTATTTCATTTTCTAGACCCCTGTGACTCTCAGCTGGCTGGTTTGCACTCTGCACTTATTGCTTCCCACCATCAGCTTCCTCTCGCGGGTCTCTCTCTCCTCCTCCAGTGACTGTGGTCCTGCACTACCGGATCTGTGGGTCCTGCCCTCAGACCCCACATCCCCCTGCTTTGTCTCCGTTCCCTGCAGGCTGCAAAAATGTCAGGGGAGTCTGCTCCTCCCTTCACTCGGTGCTCCCGCTCATATCGGCCAACTGCAGCCTCATCTCCTGGAACTCGAGCAGCTGTCGCTTGATCCGGTCGTACAGTCACAGGCTGACTAGCTCCCCTGCCTGGATGCTCTTGTGGAAATCCCACAGGTGACACTGCAGGACTTTGCACTGTTGGTTTCTTTAATGTTGTGGTGTTTCCCCAGCATCCGGAACAAAGCAGCCAACTCCTCCCTCACCGACTCCCATCAATCCCCCTGGTTGCCATAGAACCCTCTGATGCTTTCCCGTTCTGCCAACACCTCCAGGCCTCACCCCCCTGCTCCTTTATCTTGCAAGCTCTGGATGTTCAGCTTCCAATATCCTCTGCCCTGGGTCAGGGAATTGCCCACATTGAGCACACGGTGAGAGCTGCGTGATCCGAACAGTCCATTGGCACCACCCTGCACTGGGCTGTCGACGTGCTCTCCTTCACGGAAATCCGGTCAATGCAACTCCTGGCCTGTCCCCGCAGAAAGGTGTATCCCCTCTGCGGCTGGTGTGAGCTCGGGTCAGAGGAATAGGAGGCTACCGCCCGCCCTCCACTGGTTCCACTGTGGAGAAACACGTTCTCTAAGCCAACCTCACTACAGACCTGCGCCAGGTAGTGCTCATCATAGAAGAGTTTCCTCTGACAGTCAGGAAAACAGGGCCAGCAGTCCTCAGGCCGGAGCAACAATTGAAATCCTCCCCAACACCAAACACTGTGCTGTCCAGAGGAAAGGAGACAGTTCCTTCATAGAACTTTCCTTTTAGGCCTTAATTGGGGACCATACACACTAATATAGCCATAACCAGTGCTGCAAAGCCCACCAGTAATGCCCTCCCTGGTCAGAGCTCCAGCCCCTTCTGTACTCGCACCATGAATGTGAAGAACAAGACTCCAACCCCATCATTCTTCACTGCCCTGGAGGACCAGAGAGATGGGCCCTTCCACCAATCACCATCAAACTACCCTAGAGTTGTTAATGTGCATTTTATGAACACCCACCCTGTCCAAGTCCAGCTGCTCCAAGGCAATGAACACTCAACATCTCCTCCTGGGCCCCCAAATCCCTGCCACCTGGCCACTTTCACAGATGCCCCTTCCAGGGCACTGCCCTCCCTCAGCTGCACAGAAGAGTTTTCATCCCCTGTTCCTGCCTGTCACTGCCCAGTCAGCCCCTCTGGCACCATTCCTGAGGGCCACCCTGCCTCACTCTTCTCCTTCCACATTGGGTCCACCAATAACTCATGTAGGAGAGACAGCTCCCGTCCTTCATTGTTAAAGGTGAGACCAGCAGCACACAGTTGTTTTTTTCAATTCCAGAACCCAAGCTCAGGGACTCACCTGGGGTGCAAACCACCACTATACAAAGAGGGATTAAAGGGCCTGCCAAAGTCTGGGATTGAACCAGCAACCTTGAGATTTTCACTCTAACACTCTCCTAACTGAGCTACTTTGGCAGCTGTGTAGTAGTATTTTGGCCTGTTGCTTCTCTGCCCGGGATGTTTTGCAGCAGTTGCACACAAAGGACATCATTGTGAGCGGTCCATGAAGACAAGACTCGCTTTTTCCTGCCTTGCTCGGCTTGACTTGCTGCCTCACCCCGTTCCTGCCTGAGTTCCCGGGTTGACCTGGTGGTGGAAGGGGACTGGGGCCAGTGGTGTGGGAGGACCCTGAGCTGGACCCTGAGCTAGACTAGACCCTGGCGGTGAGAGTCTGGTCACCACTTGCCGCCCCACCCTGTTGTCCTGGCTTCCCCACTGGGCGTCATTTCGGGAGGAAGTGGGGCTTCTGCCTCCTCCTGATTTTCACACCGCAGAGGAGTGCGAACAGGAAAACGAACGGCTGCTCCACACCCCACCGGAGGAACGTGACGCCCTTAGCTGTGGGGAGTAAGAAGTGGCTGTTGGCTGACAGGGCCTGTCCCCGAGGAGCTGGAACAGCAGCCGCCTCCCCTCGGCTCCAGGCTGTGGGAAATACTCATTGCCTGGCTGCATGGGCGGCTGCTGCTCCGTGCTCTGGAGAGCGTCTGTATTGCTCTGTCAACCCCGTCTACACTGAGCCAGTCTGGTAAGGTCCCAAGTGCCCCCTCCAGCCTGGCAGCTGAGAGTCTGTGCAGACATCAGCCCCTGCCAGCCCCACAGGCAGCAGCAGCACCAGCCCCAGCACCACAGGGGCACTCAATGCACTTCCTGTGGGAAATGGCTCCTTGGCGTCCAGCTGCTAGAGTGAGAGCCAGGAGAGAGCAGTGTCTGGCTCAGCTTGGGGAGAGAAGAGACCTGGTGAGTGCGGATCTCCTCAGCCTCCCCCGCAAGGCTGGTCAGTTGTATTGTCACTGTGATAGTCGGTGCTTCCCTTCAGGGCCATCCCTAGAGGGATCCAGGGTATGGGACAAATCCCCCCTTTCCTCCCCAGGCCCTGCCCCAGTCCACCCCTTCCCCCAAGCCCCCACCCCTGTCCCATCTCTTCCCGCCCTGCACCTTCCTGCCCCATTCCTTTCCCTCTCCCACTCTCCCTGCTCCTCCCCCTGCGCCTCCTGCACCCCACTGAACAGCTGATCACTGGCAAGTGTGAGGAGCTTGTCAGCAAGGCCTGTAGTGGGGGGGGGGAGCTGGCTGCCAGTGGGCACTGAGCACCTTTTTTTCTCTCTGTTGGTTCTGCAGCCCCATAGCTCCCATGGAGTCGCTGACTCAGCTCCTTTCACATGCTAGAGAGAGGAGCAGAACCAGGGCTATGGCTGATCTATGGGGCACCAGGTGAGTGGCAGAGGCTTCAGGTGCTGAGAGTTTGCCTGACCCCTCAGGGACACAGTGTGAGGTGGTGTCCCAGGCATCTCGATGAAAGGAGCAGAACAGAATTTACTTGGGGTGGGGAGAGAATTGAGAGTGTCTCAGGGGGTTGTACAGCGGTATTGCCCGGGTGAGAGACTGGCTAAAACACAGGCCTCGCTGTGAGCAGGATTTGAACCTGCGCAGGGGAACCCTATTGGATTTCAAGTCCAACGCCTTAACCACTCGGCCATCACAGCTGTGAGCACAAAACTGCCCCAATGCCAGAGAAACTGGTAAAGAATCCCAATGCCCAGGCGTGAAGTCATCTGAACTACAGGATTCCCACAGCAAACCTGGCTCCCAAAGCACAGGGGGGATTTGGGGTTTGTTCTGTTTGCTTAGCCATGTGCCACAGGAGTCTTTGCTGCTTTTACAAATCCAGACTAGCACGGCCCCTCTGATACTCCTAGTGACACTCTCCAATGGATCCCCATCCTCCACCTACCTTGAGCTAGGTAGGAGCGGATCATCATTATCCCTACTTGAGAGAGGGAGAAGCTGAGGCTGAGAAAGGAGAATCGACTTGTCTTAGGTCACACAGCCAGCCAGTGGCAGAGTTGGGAATAGGACCCAAGAGCCCTGATTTTGAAACTAACCATCAGATCGTGAATTTCAAACACTGAATGACCTGAATAAAGTGCTCTCAGATGAGCTCCAGACCAACAACAGTTCACAGTAATTATTCAGCAAGTATTTGAGGAGACCTGCAATGTTAGAGAGAATCATGAACTGCTCAGAGACCATTAATGCAGCAAAGCAGCAAAATTTGTCAACATATAACAGGGTATGACTTATTTCCTTAGTCTTAAAAGAGAACAACAAGGACCTGAATCTCCACCCTGTCAATAACCCTCTGCTCAGCCAATCAGGGTAGAGACTGAGGACGGGAGGCTGAGGGTTCTCACCAGAGAGCCCAAAGGATGGCCCAGGTCACTGGTGGGGATCACTGCCCGAGCACTATTTCAGCCCCACATTTTTGGGTGGACCTCCCACAGTGGGAGCTGCAGAGCACTCCCCCGCAACACACACACACACACACACACACACACACTGCTCCTGGTGTTGGGAGGGGAACAAGTGAAAGGACAAAAGAAGCAAGAGACAAAGAGAAAGGAGAGAGGGAGGGATGGAGGAAAAGGTGAAACAGAAAGGACAAACCCTAATGTCCCCACTGATTCTTTGGGACAAAATCCCAAGTGTGAAATAAAATTCTGCCTCCTTAAGTTCGTGTTTTCCATGCCTAGAATTCAACTGTCACCAGATGGATCAGACTGAACAGGTTTCAAACCTCGAGGAGGCTTCATCCTTCTAAACAGAGATGGCTGGTCACTAGTAAAATCACTAACAGGGGAAGGAGAAAACTCGAAAAAGGTTCCTACTGGCACTCACGTCCGTGAACCCGAATACTCTCTCAGTCCTCAAAGAGAGACCTGGAGAAGGAGACTTGCTGAAGCAAAGCCACAGGGGTCTCTGAGGTTTCCATGGCCCCTCGCCCCTGTCCTGTCTGGCTGATGTCAGCATCTCTCTGTAAGGTCACCACCTCCCACCACCTTTGACCAATAGTCTGAGGTCCTGCAAAAAGTCTTTGTGATGTCACTGCCACACCCCTCTCTTGCTGTGCTAATGTCCTGCCCCTGCCCAGGCACTTTGGAGGTTTGAGCTACTCCCTGTGGATCACCCCACTCAAGGAGCGTTCGTTCTAGGAAGCAAGCCGGCTAGACAGGAAAACATCAGACGCTGCTCCCAATGCTACACTCAGTTTTTCAGAAATTAGTCGACTTTATGGCCAGAAGAGACCATTAGAGCATCTAACCTGACCCCCTGCATATCACAGGCCTCCTGTATGACACAATATCTACTTTTGGGGCAAACACATTCCAGAAAGGCATCTAGTCTTCATGAAATGACATCAGGATATGGCGAATCCACCACTTTCCTTGGTAGCTTGTTCCTGTGGTGAATCATCCTCGATGTTGAATATTTGTGCCTTAGTTGTAATATGAATTTGTCTCTTTTCACCTTCCAGCCATTGGGTGTTGTTATGCCTTTCTCGATTAAAGAGCCCTTTCATACCCCATCTTTTCTCTCCATTAAGGCCCTTCAACACTTCAATGAAGTCACCTTTCAATCTTCTTTTGATAAGCTAAACAGGTTGAGCTCGTTCAATAGCTCACTAGAAGGCATTTTTCTCCAGCCCTCAGAACACTTCGTGGCTCTTTGGTCATCAGACTCCTGAACTGCAACTGGATGTGGTTCTTGTTCTTCTGCACAGCACAGCTCCTGGAGAAGAGGGATCTGCAAATGTACATTTGTATGATACCTTTGTTTAACTGATGAAAACATAAACTAGACACTTAGAGGATTGGAACTGATTTCAGCTGATGGACAGCTTTGCTAGGTTTTTATGCATTTGGACAGAGAAATGTTGAGTGTTTACATTGATATCAAGCACTCCTGTATAGAGGAGCCCCTGAACAGAATGGAGAATGGAAATGAAAATGTTTAACTTTTTTAAAAAAAAAGAAAGAGGGTTATAAGAGAACACACAGGTTTTAACTGAGGACTACTTAAACTGCAGTCAAGCACTGTAACACTGAGCTATACCCCCATGACAGCAAAAGTATAGAATCGTGATGTCCAGGACTTTGAAGGACAAATCCTGCTTCATCGAGGTCCTTTGCCATTCCCAGACCACAGGTGGTTTTAAAAATGGGGTTTGATTAAACTTCTTAAATGTGGTAAACACCACAGCTTGCACACCCACCGATATAGCTTCTCCCACTGACATAGCTGTCACCTCTTGGGAAGTGGATTAACTACACCCCCAGGAAAACTCTCTCCCATCAGCATAGAGCAGTAGTTCTCAAACTGTGGGTCAGGACCCCAAAGTGGGTCATAACTCTGTTTTAATGGGGTTGCCAGGGCTGGCATTAGACTTGTTGGGGCCTGGGGCTGAAACCAAAAGTCTGAGCCCCACCACCCAGGGCTGAATCCCTCAAGCTCTGGTTTTGCCTTCCCCTAACTGGGGCAGGGCTCAGGCTTTGTTTCCTCTGCCTCTGCTCAGTGGGGAGGGGCTTGGTCCCTCTTTCCAGGGCCATGTAGTAAGTTTTTTTTGGCAGAAGGGGGTTGCAATGAAAGAAAGTTTGAGAAACCCTGGCATAGAGCCTCTGAATATGTCTCGACTTGGCTCCCTGTGGCAGATCAGACACTGAAAGTACAGCCATGGAGATACCACACACCAGCCTTGCCTAGCAGGCAAGAATCAAACCACTACAGAAAGATGCCTGTTGCTTTCTAACCCATCTCCCTAAGCCCTCAGCCACCACCACTTAACAAAGGAGCTTTTCTACATGATGGTTCTGGTCTCACTGAAGGGTCATTTCCAATTGTTTGCTCAGACCAGCATTAGGGAAAATGGTGCCCTGGGCAAAGCTTGTATTTTGTCACTTCCCCATTGCCCCTGGACGATCCCCACTCCCCCTTTACCGCTAGCTCCTGCACTCCCAACCCTTGCACCTCCTTCACCCCTAACTCCTGCCCCCTCCACCCTTAACTCCCTGGGCCACCAGCCATTGCCCCTCTCCTGCAGCCCCTTCACATGGTTCCAGTGCTGGGGGCCCCGCACTTGTTCTCCCTTTCCCTGGGCTTTGGCATCACTAGCCCCTGCTTAGTGAGTAGGGTTCAGTGGTCCCCAAAATGTGGGGCATGACTCCTAGGGGGACACAGAGGAACATTCATGGGGGCACCTCAGGGCCTGAGCCAGCCCCCATGGAGGTAGCAGCACTCAGCCCCACTCTGCCCCAGGTCTTCCCCAACCCCCACCCTCAGCCTGGGGCTCTGGCTCCCTGCTCGGCCTCGACCCCCTTACCCCTGTCTGCACCCCTCTCCCCAGCAAGCAACAGCCCCATTACCAGCCCCGGTTCTTGACCGTGGCTTCCGAGGGGCCACAGCCATGGCTAAGAGGGCACAGTGTGAAATGTTTGGGGACCCCTGGTTTAGGGTGATGTCCTCAATCACTTCTATAAAGTCCAATAAAAGCTATTCCTCACCCACCCACCCACCCAGCCCTCCATCAGGACGGACTAGGTATGTTCTGCTGCCCTTCACTCATGCAGGAAGGATAATAACATTTCATTCCACTCAATCCTAAAGTGATGTGTAACCCACCACCAGCCAAAACTGGTCATTTTGGGAAAGCGGCCCCATCATGCTGCATATCTAGGCAGAGTAGGTGTGTCTGTGCAAACACGGTCTGTTCCTGAAGTCTTTCCCCCATCTCCTCACTAGATGTGAGGGGGGAGCTCATTCAGCCCCTGCTTCCGCTTAGTATTTAAAAACTCCTTATTGTCCCTAGCTCTGCTGGCCTAAGATTTCTCCTCCTGTCTCTTTTTCGCTAGCTCAGATGAGGTGGCCGAGTGGTTAAGGTGATGGACTGCTAATCCATTGTGCTCTGCACGCATGGGTTCAAATCCCATTCTCATTGGATGCATTTGGTCATCACCCCTCCTTTGTAGACAATCATCTCCCCTTTGGTACAATGACAGATCAAACAATGTTGCTTCTTGCAAACAGAAACTCAGAACTCCTTTGCTTTAAATAAAATGTCTAAATCCCAGATTTCTTAAAAAAAAATTCTCTAGTGCTGTATTTCTTAGTTTTTATCTCAAAAGGTAACATCCTCATCATCTCCCCCAAACACCCTGGGACCTGCCCAAATTATTAAAATACCCTCAGCCCGAGCAAGACCAGAGCAGTGAACCAGAGCTAGTGTCTAGGCCAAGCTGTTCTGAAGAAGGCAACTCCAACATTTTCTCCCTGCTTCCCTTGGCAAGGTCTGACGGAGAAAACAAAATTCCCCAAACTGAAAATTTTCTGCTGAAAAACCAATACTAGTCTGGTTGGGGTCTTTGGTTTGAAAGTATTATTGTTATTATTCTGTTCTGATTTCTGAATCAGTTCAGTCCAGTCTTTGTCCTCCAGGTGTGTTTCCAGCTACTGAATTGTGGCGGAGAGAGGCCAAGTCATGATGTCTCTTCCCCTCTTTCATAGTTTCCTCCAACTTGCTAGGAAGCTCCTTTGCTACGATGTGAGTCAAGCAGTGTCCATTGTCTCTGTGCTATCTCGGAGAAGCCTGCATTGTACACGGTTCCTGGGATAGTCCTTGGGAGTCTCCAGTGCAATGAAACACCCTCGGCTGGGCCGTGTCGGATTAATCAGGGCCATGCGGCTTGGGCTGGAGTAAAGTTGCAGTGTCCGTGTCTGGGCTCAGGCTCAGTCCCCTGCTCTAGGAGCCCAGAAGGGTGGGAGGGAGTTTAGCAAGTGGAAATGGTGAAACCGCATTGAGGGGACTGGACCACTGACCTATCAGCTCTTATCTCCCAAACTTTCAGTAACTCTATTGTCAGTGTCTGTGAGTGTAATTTAAACCATAAGAAAAACCACACTGGGCTAGAGCAAACGTCCATCTAGCTCTGAATCTTGTCTTCTGATAGTAGCCAACACCAGGTGCCCCAAAAGCCACTCCTCACTGCACCACTAGGAGTTGAACCCAGGATCTCCTGTTCACAAAACAGGTGCTGTAACCAGCTAAGCCCTGGTGCCTGCTGTTACTTAAAAGCATCGTGTTTGCCCACACCTGACTCTCTGCCAATCCCCACTGAGCCCTGACAAGCTTTGCTCGTGTTTGGATTCTGTAAAGCAGAGGAGCAGGGGAAGGTTTACGCCCAAGGTGTGTGAGTGATTATTTGCACAGGTCTACGCTACAAAATTAGGTCGGTGTAACTCCATTACTTAGAGGTGTAAATGTAACCCTCCCCAAGCAATGCAGTTCTATCAACCTAATCCTGGTGTAGATAGCGGCTCAGCTGTCAGAACTTTCCGGAGCTATGAAAGGGGAGGGGCCCAGCCTCTGTAGCAGGAATGCAGGGCAGGCGAGTTCACGGCGGGCATTGTGGGATACTGGAGGTGGCCACTTATGGTGATATAATGACCAGCAGCATTTACACTGACAATTTGTCATTTTAAGTTTGCTGCAAAGCTCTAGGCCTCTCATCGAGGTTGGGATTGAGGGGCACTGGGAATAGGAGGGGCTGTGGGTTGGGACACAGGAGAAGAGTGCCGACCGAGGGAGCGTTGTGTGTTTTTCACACAACTGAGCAATATAATTCTGCTGAAATAACTTTGTAGTGCAGACCTGGCCAAAGATTCACACACACACAGCTTGCAAGGAAAACCTCACCTGCTTCTCTGCTTTGCAGAATCCAAACACATGGAAAGTTTGTCAGTCCCCACTGGGGATGGCAGAGAGTCAGGTGTGGGCAGAGATTATCCCTATCCACAGGCAGGTACCATGGCTTAGCTGTCTAAAGCACCTGTTTTGTAAACAGGAGATCCTGGGTTCAATTCCCAATAGTGCCTTGTTGAGTACCTCTTGGAGCACCTGGTATTGGCTACTGTCAGAGGACAAAACAGAGAGCTAGATGGACCTTTGGTCCAGTCCAGTATGGTTTAAATTACGCTCACAGGCACTGATAATAGAGTTGATGAAAGTTCAGGAGTTAAGACCTGATAGGTCAGTGGTCCAGCCTGTCACAGATGACCCCCCCCCCCACCCGCTGGGACAGGGGCAGGGCGGGGCGCTCACACCAAATGGCTCATTCTGGCTGCCAGAATCCATGGGCGGCTCATTTAGTTTACACCCAGGATTGAGTCCTGCTTTGTGCACCATGTGTGAGAATGAAAATCCTAAACCGCCCTTTGAAATAACGAATGCAGCAGGACGTGTTATTGTCCCTGCCCCAAAGCAGACAGACCAATGGAGAAATGCCATTGAGTCCAGGGTAATACTTCACCATTTCCACTCGCTAAACTCCCTCCCAATCTTCTGGGCTCCTAGAGCAGGGGACTGAGCCTGAGCTGAGACACGGACACTGCAACTTTACAGCCCAAGCTGCCTGACCCTGATTAATGTGACAGGGGTCAGCCATGGGTGCTTCCTTATGTCTACACTGTGATTAAAACACCCAGGGCACCTGTCTTAAAGCCCAGGTCAGCTGCCCCAGGCTTATGGGGCTTGGGCTGCAAGACTAAAATTGCAGTGCAGACATATAGGCACTAGATTTGCCTTTTTCCAATCATCTAAGACCTCCCCCAATCGCCATGAGTTTTCAAAGAGAATGATCAATGGCTCTGCAGTCACATCTGCCAACTCCCTCCAGACCCTCAGATGCATTAGATCCAGAACCAAGGACTTGGTCATGTCCAGCTTTTCTAAATAGTCCTTAATTTGTTCTTTCACCACTGAGGGCTGCTCCTCCTCCCGTACTATGCTGCCCGTGTCTGTGAAGACCGAGGCAAAAAGCATTGAGCACTTCCGCTTTATCCACATCATCTGTCCCTAGGTTGCCTGCCCCATTCAATAAGGGTCCCACACTTTCCCTGACCACCTTCTTTTTGCTAATACACCTACGTAGAAATTGACTTTGAAGCTAATCAAAAGAAGTTCCATTTGAAATACAAATCGATACTGAGTCAGTTTTCTCCTCTATTCTATTTCTCACACACATTCCCCCACCCCAACCTTTGGAGTGAGGTTTTACAGCCGGACATTTTAGGCCAAGGGGGGTAAATTACATCAAAGAAGCTTTTCAGGATTAGCCCCCATTTCCTACATTACTAACAAAAAGAAAAACAAGACAAGTTTTATTTCTCCAGTATAATTCAGTTGATCACACAATTAAGTCTCTTCTCCGTTAAAGAGTAACTTCATGTGTAATTTCATTTTCATTGGTAATAATAAATCCTCAACAATTAAAGAATTTTCTCATATATGGCAGTTTTCCTTTAATCCCCCTTTCCACCAGTGAACCCTTGAGTACAGTTGTGGTTAGGGATTAGATAGGGGTGGGCAAATTTTTTGGCCCGAGGGCCACATCTGGGTATGGAAATTGTATGGGGCCATGAATGCTCACGAAATTGGGGGGTGGGGTATGGGAGGGGGTGAGGGCTCTGCCTGGGGCAGTGGGCTCTGGGGTGGAGCCAGCCATGAGTTCCGGGTGTGGGAGCGGGCCCCTGGCTTGGACCGGGGTTGGGGGGGGGGCGAGGGATGCGCGGTGGGGGGGGGAGGTGGGTGCTCCAGGCTGGGACTGAGGGGTTAGGAGAGTGGGAGGCTGGGGCAAGGGAGGGGGTCAGTCTCCGGTTGATGCTTACCTCAAACAGCTCCTGGAAGCAGCAGCACGTCCCCGCTCTGGCTCCTACACGGAGGCATGGCCAGGCAGCTCCCAGTGGATGCAGTTCCCGGACAATGGGAACTGTGGAGGTGGTGCTTGGGGTGGGGGCAGTGTGTGGAGCCCCCTGGCTGCCCTTATGTGTAGGAGCTGGAGGGGGGACATGCCAGTGCTCCCAGGAGCCGCACGGAGCCACAGCACATGCGGAGCGGGGCAAGCCCCCGACCCGCTCCCCGGCTGGAGTGTCGGAATGTGGCAAGCCCTAGCGCCTGCTCCCCAGTGGCTGGATTAAAATGTCTGAAGGGCCAGATGCGGCCCCCTGGCCGTAGTTTGCCCACCCCTGGATTAGATACAGTCCTGGATCAGAATCTCTGTAAAATAACAGAGATGAGGTTCCTATTAAAAATGCAGCCATCTCACATACGACACTGATTTCGTCCTACACAGTTCCATCACCCACAAATGGTGAGTTCAACAAAAACACCACTTCTGTTTCCTCCACATCTACATCATTATGGACAGTGTCGTGGGGTTGATACATCCTGTCACAGGGTGTGTGGCCATGTATGGAAGAAGGCAGGGATTTGGGTGGGGCGGAGAAATCTGTCCCCTGGGTCAAGACAGCTTGTCTTCAGGTGGTGACTCCATCCAGTGGTGGGTGCAGTGTGGGGAAGAGGGACCTGGGACCACCCTACTCCACCAGGTCCTGACCCAGGGCCTTGAGGAACCAATACTCCTGTGTCCAGGGTTGATCTCTCACTGCAACAGTCCCATTCCCTGAGTCACTTCCCACCCTTATGTCCAGAGTCGGTAATGTCCCGGCATCCAGCATCGCATCCTTGGCGGTCAACTGGGTGTCTGCAGGGGCCTCAGGGTGGCTGGATGGTGCAGCCTGGGGGTCCAGCAGTTTCCTGGCAGGAGCCCACAACATAGGTTTGTTCTCCTCCTCAGTCCACCCAGGCTGAGCTGAGCTGCTCCCTTTTATACTCCGTCTCCAGTCGGCGCATGCCCAGAGAGGGGGAGGGGGTGTGGCCTCTTCAGCCCACAGGGCAGTTAACCCTAGCAGTGCCAGTTCAAGGTTGATGCACCTCATCACAGACAGCATTTCCCAAATGTTGGGATTAGCTAGAGATCTCTTCAGGAGTAACCTCCTGTAGGGACTGGGTCACAAATACCTTGGGAACCAAATACCTGGGCATTTTGCCTAGTTCCAAGTCACTTACTGTGGAATTCTATCCCTGGATCATCGGAGACAATATTGACTTCAACAATTGAACCACCCTGTGACCATGTGCACTTACTTCCGTCGGTTACATGGTTTGGGGTCTGCTGCTGTTCACCTTTTCAGACTGGAGGTTTAAAACCAGACTGTTTCTCTGATAATATGTCCAGCAGCTTGGAGTATTCTCTCCTATTGACTGAACTGCATTTGAATTTTCTCCATGTCACCATGCAGGGATAGGGGAAAAACAAACCTAAAGTAAAGAATGATGGTCATTTGGCTGAAATTTCCCAATAAATCTGAGCTACAATCTGTCAAACACCACGAACATGCAGTTATATGACCAAGGACCCTTCATGAAAGATGGAAAACTCATATCACAGAGAGGTAGAAGACACTTTCATTTTAATTTAAAGTGAAATTCCAGACTAGGTTACATCTGATGTCTCAGAATCGGGATAAGAAATTCTCCAATGATCCACTGAAACCTGCTTCACCCAGCGCTGTCTCATTAGTGTTATTTACAGAAGTTTTAGCACCTTCATAACGGGTGGAAAAAACAGCCGACCTTCCCAGAAGTGGCTTTGCCAATAGAGGGAAAAGGGGTTTTGAACAGTGCTTGGGATCCATTTGAAATCCCCTTCCAAGTCTGTGACACTTTCACCTCCTGCCGACTGACTGATTTAGGATCAAAGACGTACAAGCACCATTCCCAAGTGACAGCCAAGAACATGACCTCACCGGACACTTTGGGAAGTGAAGGAATATGAAGGGGTGAACTCTGCATGGCTCAGGCACAAGGTAACAGTTCTGGGGTGATGGGGTGACTCAGAGATTTCATCCTTCCCCATCTCCTTCCAGTGTCACAGAGCCTAAAATGACACTTATTTCCCTGACACTGCTCCAGCTCTTCATCATATTTAAATATATTTTAAATGAGGAAAAAAAGTCAAAATAACTGCTGTTCTGCACAATCCAGGGTAATGTGACAACAACTGGGAATGAGACAATCTGTCCTCAAAGAGGAATGTGGCAACTCGAACAGTAACTTTGCACTGGGAGGAGGAGTACAAATGTGAATCTCCAGGTTTGTTTAGACAAGGAAATGTGACGGTGGTTAGGTCAGATCAGGAGGAAATGTGCAAGATAACTCCACCTACTTTCCATTGCCCACGTCTTTAGTGCAAGAATAGTTCTCTTTTACATCAGGAAAGTGAACTCAAGCTAGCTAACTCCATGGCAACCATAGTGATGAGGACCAGGTAGATTTTATCTCAACGTAACTGGTTGAAGACACCCCCTATCTCCCTCACCTGGGGTGACGGACATTCCTGGTAGAAAGGACACCCACTCCCATGACTCGCAGGACAATGGAGTTGATAGAAAGGACCACAGGATCCACCCCAAAGATGGGCGAGCTTCAAAACTGGGCAACTCATGTGTGGGAGCTGAGGGACCACAATGTGCAAAAGATGCAAATACCTTAATAGTCACTATCTGGGAACTGTCAAAAGAATTAAAGAAAAAAAATTTCTGACAGCTCTAGAGAAGGTTTTTATGAAGTTTATCTCCTTTACGGATTCTCTGATGTTTAGAAAGGCCTGAGCTATGAGTGAAGATTTTCCCACACTCGCAGCATTCATAGGGTCTCTCTCCCGTGTGGACTCTCTGATGAGAGATAAGGGAGGAGAGGTGAGTGAAATGTTTCCCGCACTCACGGCATTCATAGGGTCTCTCTCCTGTGTGGATCTGCTGATGTATAATAAGGTTTGAGCTCCGAGAGAAGCTTTTCCCACAGTTGCAGCATTTGTAGGGTTGCTCTCCTGTGTGGATTCTCTGATGAGAGTTAAGGGTATATCTCTGAGTGAAACTTTTCCCGCACTCACAGCATTCATAGGGTTTGTCTCCTCTGTGTATTCGCTGATGCCTACTAAGGGCTGAGGTACGATTGAAGCTCTTCCCACACTCTCAGCATTCGTAGGGTGTCTCTTTCGTGTGGATTATCTCATGTCGAATAAGGGCTGAGCGGTAATTGAAGTTTTTCCCACACTCACTGCATGTCGTCTCTCTCTTTTCCCTAAGGATTTTCTCCTGGGATGTAGTTTCCTTGAGGTCCCTGTGAGTTCCCTGACAATTAATGGGTTCATCCACTCTCTCCTCTGAGTATCAGAGGGGTAGCCGTGTTAGTCTGGTTCTGTAGAAGCAGCAAAGAGTCCTGTGGCACCTTATAGACTAACAGACTAAAACGTCTGTTAGTCTATAAGGTGCCACAGGACTCTTTGCTGCTTCTCTCCTCTGAGTGGCTTCCCTGCTCTCTCTCTGGTCTGGGGTAACTTTCACCAGCTTTTCCCTGCTCACGGGGGCGGGACACACTCCCTTTGGCTCTTCACAGTAATTCCCCATGCGCTTCGGCGAGCTCAGCATCTTCCTGGTGAGGATTCTGCTCCTCGCTCTCCCTCACCACCCCATCACCTGCTAGAAGGGAGGAGAAATCTCAGAATTGGGGATGGAAAGGCAGAGAACAAACCCAAGTAAGTGCTGAGGACACAGAAAATAAAAATCGGGGACTGAACTCCCCCAAACTCATCCCCATAGAGGACAGTGGAGGGAATCAATTCTGCTCCCCACCCAGGACTGGCCTTTAGGGGGGGCCGTACGGGTGCCCCACCCAAGGGGGTGCCGGGTGCAGGGTTTGGATTCCCGCCTGACCTGCTGCCAAGAGGCTTGCTGGGCTGATGAAAGCGGCATGGGAGGCAGATAAGCAGCAGCGTGGGGGAGTGGGAGAGAGCCGAGCTGCAGGGGGCAGTTGGACGACCAGCCATCAGAGCCAGGTGACTGCTCCGGAGCGGAGGGGCCCCTCTCCGCCCTGCTCCACGTGTGCAGCTGCTGCTGTTCCTGTCCCCCCAGGGCTGCGTGGGGCGGGGGAGCAGCAGTCCAGTGGGGGAGCGAGCAGCAATGCCAGCTGCTTTGTGCATCTAGGTCAGGTTCCCCACTTGGGTGCAGGAGGATGCAGGGGTTAGGGGCAAAGGGGGCAGAGTGCAGGGCTGGGGCTCAGGAGGGGCAGGGGTTGGAGTGCAGGGGCAGAAGTTAGGATTGAAGGGGTGTAGGGATTAGGGGTGCAGGAGGGGAGAAGGCATTTGGGGCAAAGGGGCACAGTGCAGGGGCTGGGGGCTCAGGAGGGGCAGGGGTTGGGGTGCAGGGGCAGGGTTTGGGGTGAAGGGGTATGCACCGTTCAGGGTGCAGGAGGGAGGTGCAGGGGTATGAGTGAAGGGGCACAGCAGGGCTTAGGGGCACAGTCCTGGGATTAGGGGCACATGAGGAGGGGAAGGGTTGGGGTGAAAGGGCACAGTGCAGGGCTTAGGGGCACAGGAGGGGCAGGTGCTGGAGGGCAGGTGTTAGGAGTGAAGGGGAGCAGGTATTGGGTGCGTAGGGGGCCCAGTGCAGGGGCTGGGGGGACGGGCGGGTGAGGAGCCTGGGGAGCCGATGGGGGCCAGGGAGAAGGGGGGGTGCCATGCCCATGGGTGCCAGGGGCACCAAAATTCAAGTTTGCCCAGGGTGCCATGTCCCCACGGCCGGCCCTGCCCACATCCCATCCAAACACTCAGTAGGAAGGGAGGGAGCTCCAGCCAAGCTGTCAGTCATCATCTGTAGGAAGCCAGGAGTGAGATCTGCTGGGGACTGTCCTGAGCTCACAGAGTCTGTGTGGGGAATCCCAGCTGGTTCTCTCAGGCACTTACAGTTTCTGGGTTGATTTGATGTTTCCTCACCTGTCCAGGGACTTCTCAGGATCTCGCTTTCCTCTGAACCCTGGAGATCCAGGACCCACGGCTCTTCCCCTCCTTCCAGCTCGGAGATCACGTAGGGTTTGGAAACTGGAAACCCTGCTCAAGGGAAAGAAAACAAGGGAGGCAGGAGGGTACTTTGCCCACCTCTGGTATAGATGGTGACTAAACTTAAACCTCTGCAAACCAGGAAATGAGAAGTTAATATAAACGCCCCCCCTCCAATGCAACCTTAACTTTGCCCCCAACCGTTAACCCTGCAGCTGGCAGGAACCACTGAGGATGGTTCTGTGTGGGCCGTGCAAAGGTTAACAAACTGCCACAGGGACTCAGGTGTTCAGCTCAATGCAGCAGTAACGGGATGAATTCTACGGTCTGTGGTATGAAGGACATCAGAGTAGATGACCTAATAGTCATATCTGGCCTTCAAAGCTATGAACCTATAATCGATCTGAGGAAAGACTAAGAGAACGTGCCACTGTCTGTGCTGTGTTCACAGGTGGGAATCCCAGCATCTATCCGCATGCCTCCAGCTGTGTGCACGGGGCCAGCTGGAGCTGTGACTGGCTGACGGAGGGATGGGTTGCAGCAGCTGGGCAGAGCTGTGCCTGTGCTATGCAGAGAGCTGCATGTGAAACTTGGGGGGCCAGTTCTGCCTCAGTTCTGTGCTGAGTGTTTAGGCTTTGTCAGCAAAGGTGCTCAAGTGCGTGTGCTTGCCATGGGGGTTGTCAGCACCCTGGGGGCGTATGTTCGAGTGATCTGTGGGGCTCAGTGAGGGGTAAGTGAGGCAGTGACTCCAAAGGAAAACTCAGGCTGAGGGCAAAGAGGTGGTAACACTGCGAGTCTCAGCTGGTCTGTGTGCAGGAGGTTCAGCACTGGAGAGCAGGCCAGGGGGAGGAAGCTTCTGTTTGCTATGACGGAGACGAACCTGAATATTATCTTAGCACAGAGAAGTCGTGAGACTTTCTGCTGCACTGCTCTGTTCCCAGAGCGCTCTGTAACCGGGGAGGGGAGAGGGCTAGTGTGTGTCTCTCTGGCATGTTGGGGTGATGCTGAAACAGGGCAGAGCAGAGGTGGCATTGTGGGGGTGCCATGAACCTCAACTCTTCATTTCCTCTTCTAAGAACGGAGGGGACGGGAATCCTTACCCAGCGAGGTCACATTCTCATAGTTCTCCTGCATGACGTCTCTGTAGAGGGCTCTCTGAGTGGGGTCCAGCAGAGCCCCCTCTTCCCTGGTGAAATACACAGCCACCTCCTCAAAGGTCACCGGCCCCTGAAAGAGCAAGAGTCCAACACCTGCTGCCCCACTAGTCATGGAGGAAAGGACCCAATCAAATGGAAGCTCTGAGACAGAGACACTCAGCAGAGTCCTATCCCCACACTGCCGAGAAAGCCGGGGGGCACCACGGTGAGAGAACAAAGAGAGACCCCTTGTCTCTGCCAGCAGATCCATCACACGGCTACGAGCCAGAGGCTGATGCAGCCCCATGGCAGGAACCCAACACCCGCCCCACTGCCAGCAGCTGGATGTGAGGGGCCAGGACATCTTCCCTACACCTCCCGGGTGGGTGCCCCCTTTCCATGTCACACCAGCCCCTGGCTGGCAGGCTGAGGGTTCAGCACTGGAAGTCTGGTCAGTTTTCCCAGCCCCACCCAGGGGGTTGCTTTGTCTGTTTCCTGTTTCACAAATTAGGGAATTTTCTCCCCCAACACCCAAGCCTTTGTTCTGAGGATCTAGGCCCCCGTTAAACAAGTCCCAGCAGGTTTGTCACACACTGTCCCCTCCCTCTCCTCACCCAGCGGATTCCCTGCCCCCCCCAGACCTAACTCCCCAGAAGTTGCCACCTCGTCAGTGTTTACTGCCCCTCCCCCTCCAGCAGGAACCCACCAGCCACCCCCCAAGAACCCGACCTGAGCTGGCTCCACTGCAGCCAGAGCAGCCCCCGCCCGGGCCCGGAGGGGTTAATGTCAGGCTCCCCACGCACAGACCCCGCTGGGGAAGCAGCAGCTGCTCCGCTCCCAGCTCCCGATGGAGGCGGCAGCGTCTGGTCTCTCCGGAGCTGCCGGGGGCTGATGCTCCCGGTTCTGTGCGCTCCCGGCTCCGGCCTCCTTCCTCCCGCTTCCCCCACTGCCCCAGCCCCTTCCTGTGCCCTGCAACCCCCCCGCCCCCGGGCTGCAGCGGCTCGGATCCAGCTGACCCCTCTGCTGAGCCGGGCAGCGAAGGGGCGGGGGGGGGGAGCCGAGCTGCTACACCAGCCCCGCCCCCGCTTTTCCCCTGGGGAGACCCCGCCCCTCTCCTGCCCCCTCCGGGCTGAGGCGGGTCCCGCTTCCCCGCGGGTCCCAACCCCCCTGCGAGGGGGCCGGGGGCGGGGCCAGGCCCGGGGAGGAGCCGCCCCTCCCCCACCCGGCCCCCGCCCCTGTGTGCGGCAGCGGGGCCATGGCCGGGGCCGGGAGCGCAGCGCATGGGCCGGGGACACGCGTGGGGCGGACACGCTCCTGCCGGGCGGGGTCGGGGCCGGTTATTACGGGGGGGTCACGAGCCCCCCCGGCTCTGCCGCTCCCCGGGAACAGGCGGGGGTCTGAGAGGCACCGGCTGGGAGGGGCGGGGCCGGGGAAGGAGGAGCGGTGGGGAGGGTCCGGCTGGCCCCGGGGACCTCCTTCCTGGGCTGGGAGGGCGGCGCCCCGGGGCAGGCTGGGAGATGTAGTTCCGGACTCTCCCTGGTCAGGAAGTGACGTCGGAGAGGGAGGCGGGGCCGGACTGCGAACGCGCGCGGGGCCGTTGGCGCCTCTCCCGGAGCCGGAGAAGAGTTTTGTGTCTCCCGGCTCTGGGCATGCGCAGATCGGGGGCGGGGCGGAGTGTGATCAGCTGCTGGGTGAGCGCCGCGCGCTGCTCCACTGTGAGCCGGGAGCCCGGGCGGGGCAGCGGGGGTCCTGGGCCCATTACCCCGGGGCTGGGAAAGGGCGGGGGAAGTGTCGGTGCAGCCCGGACATGGCCGGGAGCCAGTGACCCCGGGGAGCGGGGAGAGAAAGGGGGGGGCTGAGACCCCTTCGGATTTACCGCTGCCCCCCCCCGTGGGGACCCCTGCCCCGCCCCCTTTCTCCCTAGAGCCACGAGCAGCCCCCAGGGTGACCCCCTCCCCACCCCTGAGAAGTTCCCTGCCCCCGCCCGATTGTGCCCCATTTTCTCTCCTTCGGCAGTGTCCAGCTCTCCTGGGGCTGGGGGCTGTGGGGGTGTCTGGGGCCCCTGGGGGCTCTGGGGGCCAGGGAAGATCTGGCAGGACCCTGGCTGGGGCTGTGGGGGTGTCTCGGGCCCCGGCTGTGGGCTCTGGGTACTGGGGGGTGTCTGGGGGCTGCTGCTAACCCTGATCCTGCTCCCGGATCAGTTTGTGCCACAATCCTGGCTCCAAGCGCCAGGCAGCCCCAGCCAGGCCCACTCACCCTGGTAACTTTCTATCCACTTACCAAACACTGTCAGGTGAAATCACAGATTTGTCTTTTCTCCCCTCTTGAAAACTGCAGGAACTTCTGGTATATTCATGCTCTTCTGGGCGCCCCCCACCCCCCCGTCTTTGTCCTAGATCTGGGGTTGCGGCAGGTGGGAAGGGGGCTAGAAATGCCACACAATGGTCTCTTCCACAGCGTTCTGGACTCCTTCTTCCTGAAATCTGGTTTCATTGAGACCATTATTAATCCAGAGTCACTGCATGGAAAGACAAGGAGTGACTCCAGATGGACAGTAGGGCAAATGAGATCAGCAGTCCTCCCTGTGAGGAGGGGCTCTCATTAGCTGCTCTCCCCAGAGAGCTAAAGGAGGGAAGCTGCTCAAACGCTCTGTCCCTCTCTGCCCGGGATATTGGGGTTCAGCTTCCTGGGTCAGACGCTGCAGCCTCCATTGTGATCTGGGAGACCAGGCTTAGCAGCTGCTGCTCCCCCAGCGGGGCTCTGTGCTGGGATGTGACCTTAATTAAAGCTGCTTCTCTGCCCGGCCCAGGTGATGACTTTCTCCAGCTGGTCCTAGCCCCTTGGGGCAGCCCTGGGCCCTGTTAATACAAATTCTACCACAGACTCCAAGTAACTGAAAGTCCTCTGGGAAAGTGCTGGGGACTGGCAAGAAAGTGACTCTGCACAAACAGCCTCTCCTCCCATTACCAATTGCCAGGAGCAAATCCAGCCATGGGAGAGCAAAGTCCCCAGGAATGGGACTGTCCCAGCCAGAGGAGCAGGGAGAGAGGATAGGGGAAGGAGAGACTGAAAGGGGCAGTGGGAGAAATGAGGGGGGGGGAGAGATTTCCAGCTCTCTAGTCCACCCAGACACATGTATTGCAGCATCCCTGGGCAGAACCACTTTCCAGTGATCAAGAAAAGGATCAGACAGAGGAAAAGCCGGTTCTTGACTCCATATTCCCCCTGCTGGGGTGTGACTGCCGGGGGGTCAGTGTCCGAGGGAATCCCCCACAGTGACTCCTTTGGTTCTGCTCTTTTCTAGCCTTGTGTTCAGAGACTTAGTTATGAGATTGGGGGAGGGAGAAGGAAGGTTAAAAATCTCTCTCTGGGCTTAGCCTGGCAGGAGGGGCCAGGTCTACACTGTAATACAGAGATTGAGCATTTTCCCAGGATGGGAGAATCTAGGATGTCTGTCTGCAGGGAAAGGGCCTGGGAGAATCGTCCTGTGAAATTAACTAAAGCCTCTTCTGTAACCCCCACAACTGCCCTTCTCATCCTCCCACGCTGCAGAATGACGTCCGTGTTTCACTCCAGCTCATCCCATCCTGCCATGGGACAGGGGAGAGAAATGGCTGCAGAGGAGGCTGTTCAGGTAGGGATTGTCGGGGGGTTGCTGGTGGGTTCCTGCAGGAGGGGAGAGGGACAGCAAATACACCGGAGATGGGAAGATTTGCACAGTCTGGTTTGGAGCCGGGCAGGAAATGCACAAGGTGGGGAAGGGAGGAGGACAGCTTGTGACATTCCTGCTGGGGGGGAGTTTAATGAATGGCCCAGATTCTAGGAACAGACCCATGAGATTAGGAGGTGGAAATACCCCAATTTGTGAAACAGAAAATAACCCTCCTACATGGGGCTAGGAAAACTGACCAGACTCCCAGTGCTGGAGCCTGACCTGACTGACCAGCGGCTGCTGTGAGATATGAAGGGGGCACCCACAAGTGAGGTTTAGGGGAGATTCCCCTCCCTTCATATCCAGCTCCTCACAATGGGGAGGGTGTTGGGCTTCCTACCAGGGAGCTCTCCCTGGTCCCTGCTAGGGGCTCCATCTCCTGTATCGGTCTGTGGCTAGTAGGAGTGTGATGGATCTGCTGGGAGAGAAAAGGGACTCTCTATTCGTCCCCTTAACCTGGTGTTTCCAGGATGCTCTGAGTGGGGTGGAGGTGGGACTCTGACTGTGATCCACCCAGAGCTTGCATTTGATTGACTTCTCTCCCCCACAAATAGTGGGGCTGTGAGTGGGGCAGCAGGTACTGAGTATTGGACTCTTGGTCTTTCAGAGGCCAGTGACCTTCGAGGAGGTGGCTGTGTATTTCACCAGGGAAGAGTGGGCTCTGCTGGACTCTGCTCAGAGAGCCCTCTACAGAGACGTCATGCAGGAGAACTATGAGACTGTGACCTCGCTGGGTAAGGATTCCTGTCCCCTCAGTTCTTGGAAGGGGAAATGAAGAGATACGGTTCATGCCAGTCCCACAATGCTACCTCTGCTCTGTCCTGTCTCTGCATCACCCCAATACGCCAGTGACCAACACACTGCCACAGACCCTCCCCTGCTGCAGAACACAGGAACAATATTGCACAGTGTCAAATATCTCCTGTTTGCATAAGTAAACTTCTTTGAGATGGGGCAACCACATCTGAACGCAGTGTTATGCTCCTACAAAGCACACGGGATCTTTATAGAGGAACACACACACACACACACACACTCTCCCTCTCCCTCTGCCAGAGCAGTTCATAGTTACCAGTCTGTTGTAGCTCGAGTCAATCTAATGGCCAATTACACTGAGCACGAATGTGGAGCTGGGCTCTTGTCGGTCGCAATCCAGTGCTCCGGGAGTGTGGCAAGATGAACCCAAACTCCCATGGCCAAGCACCCTGGTTCTTATAGGGTTTTTTCCTTTGTTGAAGTCTATGGATTTTGCTGTATCTGTTTGTGATCGGTTACTTCTTAACTTGTGTAAACATTCCAGTGCACCTCCGAGAGGGTCAGCCTGTCCTTTTGTTCTCATTTAATCAATTGTCCTCAGGGGTGCCAGCCTTGACCTCAGGGTCATCAATCTGCCCTTCATTATGGATGCGCGTTGTTGATTCTTTGATGTCCTTTAAGTCTCTTGACTCCTTCTTCCTTGACTCTGGCTATAACAATGGCCTTTACACCTTCTCTTTTCCTGATGCATACATCCTCATTCACACAAACCCACTGAGAATACAAACAGTAGTGTTTTATATCGAGCAAAAAGGCATTGCAAATGAAACCTTGCCTTCAATGTTTCTCTAATCTACTTAACGTAGACACAATAGAGAATCCTGTCTCTAACTTACTAAACCTTAAAACAAAGACATGTAGATTTAACTAGAGTGCCTAATTTGTAATACATAGAGGAAACCATAGTAGACAGTGTAACTTATCCTAAAACAAAAGGTGACCATAATCAGTCAGAAGGATTGTTCTGGTCTGTCATTCCTTTCTGCTATTCAAACAGGGTGGCTGACAGGATGAAATCAAATCATACATTAAATTCTCCCAGTACATTTTAAAATCCAGCTCCTACAGCCGTATTAGAGATGTGGACGTACCATAGATTTGTATACAGGCAATATGATATTTTCTGTCTTTTCTATCCCTTGCTTAATGATTCCCAGCATTCCGTTCGCTTTTGACTGCTGCTGCACATTGAGTGGATGTTTTCAGAGAACTATCCATGACTCCAAGATCTCTCTCTTAAGTGGAAACTGCTAATTTAGACCTCATCATTTTATATGTCTAGTTGGGATTATGTTTTCCAATGGGCTGCACTATGTGCTATCCTGACATCTAGTACTGCTGACATCCTGCATTCAGTACTGTCCCTGCCCTTCCTGTTCCCTTTCTCCACTGAACCCCACCAGCCCATGCTTCCTGTTCCCAGCTTCCCAGGACTCTCTCATTGTCTCTGGACCTCTCCGTCAGCAAGAAGCAGTGGCAGGAGACTTGCTCTCTCTGGAGTCTTGGATTTCTGGGACATGGATTTACTTTCTCTGTGTTTTGGGAGCCTCTTTGAAATTGAGTGTCTGTGACATTAACCACAGTGCAATCTGGAGTGTTGAACAGCTGTGTCCCCTCAGTTCTCCAGGCTGAGGTGACTTTTACACTGTTTTACTGTGAGAGCAGCCGCTCCTGGGCAGTTAACACACAGTCTCCAGCATGTAACTCACTCCCAGCTACACAGTATTTAGTGCTGCTAGTCAGCGACCCAGGAGTTACAGTGCAGCACAGGAAAACCCCAGAAAAGTCTCTGTTCCCAGACTTCCCCCAGAAATGTGCATCTTTCCCTGTCCAGCACACTACTGAACAAGGCAAGCTCATATGAAGTCTGTCATTTCATCAGTGGAAAATGACATGCACCAGCCTTGTTATCCCATGTAGATGAGTGGACTCACCCCTGCGGCACCCCCTGCTGGTGACTTCTGGGAATTAGCTCATTCCAGCTCCCGCACACCCTCTGCAGGCCAGTGATCCACCTGTCCTCTGGCCCCCCATGTCCCTCCCTGGACCTGGTGCCCCTTTTACCTGGGGTGCTGCCCTCTGGCAGTAACCCCTCAGTCTTGGGGTCTCCCCTCCCCAGGGAACTCCCACCAACTATTCCCACCTGGGCTCAGTATAAGGCCAGTCATCATCTAGCCCCACCCCCTGGGGCAGGCTGCAGGATCAGCCACTCATCACTGGCAAGGAGGGTTTGGACCCGCTGCCTTTGCCTACCACTGGGCTGCCCTCTGCAACCCCCCAGTACCTATTGCCTTCTGCTAGGCCGCAGCCTGGGGCTTTCCAGGCTGGAGCTCCCCAGCTCCTCTGCATTTCCCCAGCCCTGCTCCCCTCCGGTACCCTGTGTCTAGCTCCCTGTAGCCAGGCCCATCTCCCTCTACAAACAGAGAGAGATTCTATCTGCCCCTGGCTTCTCTGCCTTTATAGGGCAGCTGAGTCTGTTTGGGGCGTGGCCCCAGCTGCAGCCACTTCCCCCAAGCAGCCCAGCCTAAAAGCTGCTTTCTCCAGCCACAGCCCCCTCCCAGGGCTGTTTTTAACCCTTCAAAGCAGGAGCGGACGTCCACCCCGCTACATCCCAAATGCAGTTTCCAACACACTTTAATCCAAACACGCTAGTTGGATAAAACAATAAAACAAGATTGTTAATTACCAAAAAAAAAAGATGTTAAGTGACTACAGGTAACAAGTCATAAAAGTCAGAATTGTTTACAAAAGAAATGCAAGATAAACCACAAATAAATTCATTAGTCTCTAAGGTGCCACAAGTACTCCTGTTCTTTTTACAAAGTAACGTGTAAGTCAGGGGTGGGTAAACTACGGCCCGCAGGCCACATCCGGCCCCTGAGCTCCCGGCCGGGGAGGCTCCCCCATCCCCTCCCCTCCCCTCCTCTCCCCTGCTGTCCCCTCGCCCCCGCTGTCCCCCTGCAGCCTCAACATGCCGCGCCCTCAGCGCTCTGGCCCACCGCTCCCGGGCAGTGCTGCAGCGGTGGGGCTGCGAGCTCCTACTGTTCTGAGTGGCATGGTAAGGGGGCTGGTCTGCGCGCTCCTGAGGGACCCCGTGTCTAGCTGCAGCAGGCCGCGTGGCTGTGGTAAGGGGGCCAGAGCCAGGGGGTTGGATAAGGGGCAGAGAGCCCTGGGGGGCAGTCAGGGGACAGGGAGCAGGGGACAGTTGGGCGGGCGGTCAGGGGATGGAGAACTGGGGGGTTGGATAGGCGTAGGAGTCCCGGGGTCTGTCAGGGGGCGGGGGTGTGGATATGGGTTCATATCCAGGACCCCACCCCCTACCCAACCCCGCTGCTACCTGTCCCTTGATTGCTCTGACCTCTATCCACTCCCCTGCCCACTGACAGACCCTTGGGACTCCCACACCTATCCAGCCCCCGTCCTCCCAGAACCTCCGCCCCATCCAACTGTCCCCTGACTGCCCCCTGGGACTCCCTGCCCCTTATCCAACGCCCCCACCTCCTTACCATGCTGCTCAGAGCAGCGTGTCTGGCAGCCACGTGGACCACGCAGAGCCAGACACACTGCCCAGCAGGAGCGCACAGCCCCGCCCCGCAGGAGCGCTACCTGCACGGTGGTGTGGCTGCGGGGGAGGGGCTAGCATCCCCAGCCAGGAGCTCAGGGACCGGGCAGGACGGTCCTGTCGGCTGGATGTGGCCCGTGGGCCGTAATTTGCCCATCCCTGATCAAGGGCATAAACCTATTGAGTCAGCAAGACATGCAGGGGTATGTCTGTGTGCTGAGACCTCCGAGGCTTTTCCATGCCCTGTGCTGTGAAGCTTGTGTTTGGGGCACAGGTAGTACAAGCCACATGGCAAAAGGAATATAAAGGGCAGCTGCATCATCTCCATTTTGTCTTCAATCCCTCTTCCTACCTCTGGAGCAACTTCTCTACAAATTGAAGCCTGGAACAAAGGACTGAAAGACCCATCGAACTTGTGGTTGTGTTCCAGACGGACTTTCAAGCCAGCAGCTCAACAATACTGCTAATAACCTGATATATAGATTTTGGAATGCATCTCACTGCTTTTCCATTTAACAACTTTTTTTGTGTCGTGTCCTGTCTTGTCTTTCCATGCTAAAGGATTGGCTGGCAGTGTGGTCTTTTGGGTAAGATCCAAACCTATAGTGTTTGTAATGTGGCTGACCTTTTGGGGTCAGAAAAACATTTTGTATATGAGCAGAATTTTTAGATAACCTCTCACTGTACTGGACCTAGGTGCTGATTGGGAGTCGGAGAACTGGAATGCAATAAAGGGGGCCGTGTGATTTCTTTTTTCAGCTTCTCGATAACCCGTGTGTGGGATCAGAAGCACAGTTTGTGACTGGTCATTAAACTCAACTTCAGTGTTAACCACCAGTTTTGGGAGCATCTGCTCTCCCTTTTTCATCCTGCCCTGACCCTGGCATTTTCAGTGTGGACTGCCCCAGGCACACCCGTTACACTAAGCACTGAAGTTAAATTAATAGAATGTTTTTTATGACAAAGTTATGAAATCAAGTGACCTCCTTTGTTTTCTTTCATCTGAGCAGGGTTTCCAATTTCCCAACCTGATGTGATCTCCCAGCTGGAACAAGGGGAAGAGCCATGGGTCCCAGACCTCCAGGGTTCAGAGGAAAGAGAGACCCTGAGAGCTCCCAGCACAGGTGAGGAAATATTAAACCAACTCAGAATCTGTAAGTGCCTGAAGGAAACATCTGGGATGCCCTACAATGCCCTTGGAAGGTCTCTCAGTTCAATATTGTCCCTAGCAGGGGTCGTATCCTTAGGGTAAATATAGCTCATGGCTTCCTGTAGACCCTAGCAGACACCAGGCAGTAGTTTCCTCCCTTCTCCCTGTGAATTTGGATGGGATGTGAAGCCTGAATTGATCCCCTTCTCTCTCCTGTTTGGGGAAGAACTTGGGGGAGATCAGTTCCTGATTTTATTTGACCTCTCTCCAGTACTTGTATTGGTTTGGCCTTCCCCTTTCCATCCCTGTTTGAGGTTTCTGTCTCTATCACAGCAGGTGACGCAATGGTATACGAGAAAGAGGAGCAGAATTCTCAGCAGGATTCTGTTGAGCAAGTGGATAAACAGAGAGCATTATCACAAAGATCGAAAAGGAATGTGTCCTGGAGTCATAAGCAGGAAAAATCCCATGACATTCAGCACAGACCAGAAGGAGAGCAGGGAAAGCAGCCAGGGGAGAAAGTGGGTAAATGTATTTCCTGTCAGGAAACTCAGAAGGACCTCAAGGAAACCAAAACACAACAGGAAATCCTCAGCAGAAAGAGAAAAAATACATGCAGTGAGTTTGGGGAAAACGTATGTGATTACTCCATCCTTATAAAGCATCACAGAATCCACACAGGGAAGAGGCCCTATGAATGCACTGAGTGTGGAAAATGCTTCCCTAGCAGCTCAGCCCTTTCTCAACATCAGAGAATCCACACAGGGGAGAGGCCCTATGAATGCAGTGAGTGTGGGAAAACCTTCAGTCACAGTTCACACCTTATTAGGCATCAGAGAATCCACACAGGGAAGAGGCCCTATGAATGCAGTGAATGTGGGGGAAAATTCAATCGCAGCTCAGACCTTCTTACCCATCAGAGAATCCACACAGGGGAGAGGCCCTATGAATGCAGTGAGTGTGGGAAAACCTTCAATTGCAGCTCAAACCTTCTTACTCATCAGAGAATCCACACAGGGGAGAGGCCCTATGAATGCAGTGAGTGTGGAAAATGCTTCACTAGCAGCTCAGCCCTTTCTAAACATCAGAGAATCCACACAGGGAAGAGGCCCTATGAATGCAGTGAGTGTGGAAAATGCTTCACTAGCAGCTCAGCCCTTTCTCAACATCAGAGAATCCACACAGGGGAGAGGCCCTATGAATGCAGTGAATGTGGGGGAAAATTCACTCGCAGCTCAGTCCTTATTAGACACCAGAGAATCCACACAGGGAAGCGGCCCTATGAATGCAGTGAGTGTGGAAAATGCTTCACTAGCAGATCAGACCTTATTAGACATCAGAGAATCCACACAGGGGAGAGGCCCTATGAATGCAGTGAGTGTGGGAAAACATTCAGTCGCAGCTCAGCCCTTAATACACATCAGAGAATCCACACAGGGAAGAGGCCCTTTGAATGCAGTGTGTGTGGCTAATACTTCACTAACAGCTCAGACCTTATTACACATCAGAGAATCCACACAGGGAAGAGGCCCTATGAATGCAGTGAGTGTGGAAAATGCTTCACTAGCAGCTCAGGCCTTTATCAACATCAGAGAATCCACACAGGGGAGAGGCCCTATGAATGCAGTGAGTGTAGAAAATGCTTCACTGACAGCTCAGCCCTTTCTCAACATCAGAGAATCCACACAGGGGAGAGGCCCTATGAATGCAGTGAGTGTGGGGGAAAATTCAATCGCAGCTCAAACCTTCTTGCCCATCAGAGAATCCACACAGGGGAGAGGCCCTATGAATGCAGTGAGTGTGGGAAAACCTTCAGTCACAGTTCACACCTTATTAGGCATCAGAGAATCCACACAGGGAAGAGGCCCTATGAATGCAGTGAGTGCGGGAAAACCTTCTGTGGGCACTTAGCCCATGTTAGTCATCAGAGAATCTGCAAGGAAGATCAACAACATAAACACCTCTAGGGCTATCAATACTTTTTTTTCTCTAATAATTTTCCTGATTCCCACATAGTAACTTTTAAAGCTGTTTGAACTGTTTGCAGCATGGTTATCCCTCAGTTTGACCAGATGAGGGGCCCATTTTTGCCTTTTGCAGTTTGCCCTGTTTTGAGGTGGACCCATTTGTCCTTTCTATCAGCTCCATTATCCCATGAGTAATTCTAGTGTGCCCTTCCTATCAGGAACCAGGGAGCATCACATTCATACTATTCTTCCTATTTCAAAGTTATTGTTAGTCACCAGTGATACAGATTGTATCATTGCCACTTGTTCTCAGGTTGCTCTGGGTTGTGCTGAAGAGCAGATATAATGGGAATTTTTCAAATTATATTTAAATGAAGAGGAGCAGGGGCAGGAAAAAAGGCGTAATTTCAGCCTCTGACACTGGAAGAAGATGTGGAGACTCAGAGATTCCCTCCTTCCCCATCACTGCAGAACTGTTACCTTTTGTCTGAGCCATGCAGAGGTTATCATCATCACATTCTATCCATCCACTTCTCAAAGTGTCCTGTGAGGAAGAGTTCTCAGTTGTCTGTGCTTGGAGATGATGCTTTGACTTCTTTAATCCTATATCAGAGTTGTTATGACTGGAGATGAAAGTGTTAAAGACCTGGAAGGGGAATTCAAATGGATCCCAAACACAGTGTGATCATTGGGAGTTTAAATCGCAGGTTCCATCTATTGGTAAAGCCACTTCTGGCAAGGTGAGTGGTTTTGTCCCCCATTATGGCAATGCTCGGATACTAAAAATTTTGTAAATAACATAACTGGCTATTGAGACAGTGCTGAGTGAAGTATGTTTGAATGGATCAGAGGAGAATGTGATGGGAGAATCTCTTGTCCTGATTCTGAATAATCAGATGTAACCTGCTCTGGAATTTCACTTCACACTTTCATTGCCATGTATTCTAGCTCTCTGTGATGTGGGTTTCTATCTTTCCTGAAGGCTGTTTGGTCACTCAGTTGGATAGTAGTTCAGTTTGATAGGATGTAGCGCAGATTTATTGGAGAATTTAAGACAAATGACTATTTGCTAAAGTCATCATTTCTCACTTCAGCTTTGCTTTTTCCCCATCCCTGCATGATGTCATGGAGAAAGGTTGAAGTGCAGTTCTGTCAGCATTAGAGAACTCTCCAATGTACTGGACAGGCTAACAAAGAAACAGCAGTGATTTAAAATCTCTACTCAGAAATGGTGAACAACAGCAGAACCCCAACTAACTGAAGGAAGTGCATATGATCACAGTGTAGTTCAATTGTTTAAGTCAATATTGTCCCAGATGTTCTGGGAGAAAAATCCATGCTAAGTGATTTTTGAACTAGGCACAATGCCCATGTATTTGGTTCCAAAGCCTTTGTAACCCAGGCCCTACAGAAGTTCTTTCCTAGCTAATCTTATTGTATCGGAGATGCTGCCCTTCATGATGCAGATGTTGAGGAAATAGAAGTGGAGTTTTGTTGAAATTATCCTTTGTAGGTGCTAAAAATGTATATCGAATCAAATCAGTTTTGGAAATCTAATAGCTGCAGAAAAATAGCTATTTTTGAATAGAAACTCCAACTCTGGTCACTAATGAAGATTGTGATCCAGCCCTGTATCCAGTCCCTTGCCTGGAACTGTGCCACCAAATTAAAGAAAAGCTGGGTATGTTTTGGTAAGCCTCCATGTTTTGGTAAGCCTCACTAACACTGCTGAGATTTGGAGTGGTTTTGTAAAGGATTCTACTGGAGAAGTGTAAATTTACCCTAACCAAGACCAAGGATTTGGAAAGAGCTGGGGCTGAAAGAGTCCACACCCAGTTCTTCGTTTCCACCACAGTAAAGGAAGCTATGGTGACCAATGACCCAAGGAAAATTGTTTGTACAACTCCATTTCCTAGTTCAGTGTCACTGATTACAGTTCCAAAGGATGCCAGGTTACATTGAGAACAATCATCCTTTACCATTTGGATCCAAAGAGAGAGCTTCAAAGGACATTCCTTCCCCGTGGATCCCAAACTGGCTGCCTGATTGGGTAACAAGGACTTCAAGGCTGTAGAAATGATGGTAACCAATGAGGCAATGAATGCATCAGGCTCCAATTTCAGACTTCCGGATACTCGCATGTTGAGTTCTGATTCTATGGTTTTGTGTCTGATGCTATGGCTACACAATAAAGCTGATGTTGGTGCAGCTGCACCAATGTAGCTGCGCTGCTGTAGTGCTGCTATTACAGACGCTTTCAGCCAATGGGAGAGATTTCTCTCATCGGACTTGATTAGTCTAACCCTCGCAAGCGGCAGTGGCTCTTTTGGCAGGAGAAGTTCTGCTGCTGATGTATAGCTATCTACACAGGGGGTTAGGGCTGTGTAACTACATTGCTCAGTGGTGTGGATTTTTCACACATCGGAGTAATATAGTTAACCGATAAATGTCTTTAGTGTAGACCAGACAGTTCTCTCTTGTGTTTTATGCATTTACATCACTTCTCTATCTTCTCTCACTTTGAAAGATTAAAAGTGTGACACGAGAGGTATTTTTCCTCATGATGCAAAGATTCCCACATAGGAGACCCCTTCCACCAACACATACTGTAGAAGATCCTGAGATATATGAACTCACAGAAGTGGTTGGGACAAACCACATCTTGAGCCAAGGTTCAGTTGTTGGCAATGGGCATTAGAAGAAAACTAACATATATGATAAGAATTTGTGATCTTTGAATATGTTTTTATCATCTATTAACATGAGATTATTGGTGAAGTTATTGGTTAAAGAAGAAGAGACTAAATGTGTGATAATCTGAAGTATTTTGGAAAACTGAAAGTTGTCTTTTTTTGTTTTGTTTTGTTAGTCGTACAGGAAATGGTGGCTAATCTTGAAAAGTTAATTTGATTTAATTTACCCTGTAGTGTAATGAGTTCTGGTGGAAAACCTCACTCCAACGGTTGGGGTGGGAGAATGTGTGTGAGAAAGTGTGTATAAGAGAATATTGGCCCAGTATACATTTTAATATTTTGTGTTTTCAAATAGAATTTATTTTGTTTAGTTTCTAAGTCAATTTCTATTCAAAGGAAAGCTACTCGAGGTGACAAGTTGTATAAATTTTTACCAACTTAGACTGTAAGGGTCACTGTCTTCCCCACTTCTCTAATTTGCAAAGGAAAGGCCTGACATCTGTCTCAGGATGTGTTCAGCAGGTAGGACAGCTGCACTCATCAACCATCAATATAAAGAAAGACTGAAATCCATTGCCTTTCAGGTCAATAAGCCAGCTAAAGGCTGGTCGATGTTGAAAAGCTGTGTTGGCAGAGCACATCTATCAGGGGTGTGAAAAGTCCTCTCCACTGAGAGAAGTAGTTAATGTGACCTGAGCCCCAGTGTAGACAGTGTTAGGTTGTCAGAAGAATATTTCCAGTGTTTGAAGTGTAGACACAGCCTTAACATCAATTCCAAATTTGACCCATCTCCTATGTGTGAGAAAGTTACTCGTATGGAGGGGGAGCCAGCTGTCCGCTCACCTGGTTCCTCAACTGTAGCTACAGCTCTTAGTGCCCATGAATGCAAAGACTGAGAGAAATGGAGAGTTCCAGCCATTGTCATTTTAGTATCTTATTGTTCCTCTCTCTGTTTTTTTGTGCTGGCCTTTCTGTTCTATCAGGGGGTGATGGTATAGCTCAGTGCATCTGTGACAAAAGCTCATTGGTGCCAATTGGCAAAGGGGGTCACAGTTCTTCACAAGCAACTCCTGTCTCAGACCTGACAAACTCCTCACAGCTAATACACTGCTTTTATGATATTTATCCAGGAAGCATAGCAGTGAGATCTCTACTGAAAGCTTGTAAATTATTGATACTCCTACTCACTGCGAGAGGTGTGTCCAAGTCATGGTTAAGGGGTAATGTAAGTACATGGAAAATTATGCCCATATGGTATTGTTGTGAAAGTGAGTCACCCCAATCATAGGTCTTGTTGGGAACAGCCCATTCCAGTGGGAGGGAATTGGCACCTGTTCCTTGCTAGCCAGTTATGTGATGTATTGCTCCATTGTCAGCCTTTGCACCAACCCAGAAAAGCCAATAGAAAACCATCAAAGACAAATTATAGACATCGAAACCCTGTGGAAGTGACAAGGACAATATGAGAATGAGGAGATCGTCCTTTCTGTGAATAAAGACAAAAGACTGATTCAGTTCATAACAGGGTGGAGAAAAACACTCTGGGTCCATTCACCAAGGAGATTCCTAATGACCAGTGGTGCTTCATGAAAGGCAGGGCCGTGGCTCCTAGGGACTAGGAATCAGTGAAATTGACTGAAGTGTAAGGTGAGAATCTACTTAGATAGGAAAGGTAACTATTAAAAAGTGTAGGTTGCATTTTCTGATTTTGTTTAGTTGGTAACGGTTTCCATCACTCACGTTTGTTTAAATCTCTATCGGTTGTTAAATAAATTTCTGCTTGTTTGATAACTATACTCAAGTGCTGTGTGAGATACAGTAGCAGTGGTCCACAGTAAAACTAGTAACCTGGGATATACTATTGCTTTGGGCAGAGAGAATCTGGGATTTCTCTGAGTATCTGGTGATCCGGGCTGGACCCCAGAGGGGGACACATTGAAGGAACTCAGGGGTTAGGGTGGCTGCTGTAGCTCAGAGTAGGGTCCTTGAGTGCCTGACGGGCTGGGTGAGTTTGGTCACTAACATCCAGCTGCCAAATGCAAAACTCCCTCTTCCTAGTGGAAGGTGGCAACAAGGAAACTCACAGCCCTCAGCTCCCTGAGAAGGGTCACAATATGTCTCTATGTTGATTCACCTGTCAAATTCATACAGGGAAAGCTCCCTATAGCATAAAACTCTGCCATATGAAATCATGGAACATGTGCTCTTCACTCTGTGAAAGCATATGAAGAATCCAAGCGCTGGAGGGTAGGGTTTGGGTCCAGAGTGACCTAGACAAATTGGAGGATTGGGCCAAAAGAAACCTGAGGAGGTTCAACAAGGAGAAGTGCAGAGTCCTGCACTTAGGAAGGAAGAATCCCCTGCACTGCTAGAGCCTGGGGACCGACTGGCTAAGCAGCAGTTCTTCAGAAAAGGACCTGGGGATTACAGTGGATGAGAAGCTGGATATGAGTCAACAGCACCCTTGTTGCCAAGAAGGCTAACAGCAGATTGGGCTGCGTTAGTAGAAGCATTGCCAGCAGCTTGAGGGAAGTGTGTTCATTTCAAACCTGCAGCTTATTCATTTCATGTGGTGACCCCTCCTAGTTCTTGTGTTATGAGAAGGAGTAAATAATACTCCCTTCCTTGGTCCTTTAGAAGATATTATGTGACCTCCTCCCCCTTGTTGTATCCATGTTGGTCCCAGGACATGAGAGACAACACATAAACAAGGTTCAAAGTCAATGCACATGGGAGAAGCATCTTGTGTTTCATTCCTTATGTCCTAGTCCCATCGTGTGGCCATTTCCTTTTCTTCCTTTCTGTCAAAAGTTTTGGTGTTTTGCACAGAAACATTATTTCCCCAGGAGAGACTCAGGAGTGAGGGCTGCATTCCTGTGCCAAACAGTCACTAGAAGGGGGCAGACAAAGGCCTTTAGGACGAGGCGTCTGTCACTGTCAAAAAATCATCTCCCTCCTGTGGTTCCGCGGGCAGCAGGAGCAGCCGCAGCTCGGTGGCCCCCGGCAGCAGCACTCCTGGGGTGGCCGGGCAGCAGCAGGCCCCCTGGGGCTCCCCCCAGGGCAGCAGCTGGAGTAGCAGCAAGTTCACAGGGTTTCTCCCCTGGTAGCTGGTGCTCATTATCCATCAAATAAATCAAAACACTTCCACCTGTAAGTGGATTTAGCCCAGGACCCTCAGAGTCAGCAGCTCTTACGCCCCTCATTGAGCTCTCTGGTCAGGTGTCCTAGCGCCGGAAGCCTTCTGTTTAGATCCTAAAATAGCATTTTTGCACCGGGGGGGGGGCTGAAATTTTGGACCAGACATTGTAGCTCCACCGTTATTTTATTGAATTGCCTCAAAACAGCAAGTGTAGAAAGTCTCCTAAGTGCCAGGCTCTCTGCCATGGAAACAGCTGCCCCTGCTCTCCAGGAGTCTGTGCGTTCCACCCAGCAACGTACAAACCTCTGCACTGAAGGGGGGTCAGACAGTGACGGTAACACAAATCTTCCGACTATTAACCCAAGTCCCTTCCTTTCTTTAACCCAGGACGTGCCAGTCACCTGTGAGCCATGGTGTTATTTTCATCTTAAAATACCTCTCAGGACATTGAACAGAGGACGTGAAACCTCCTCCCCCAAATGGCTCCCTGTTGAGGCGTTGTACCGTACTTGCCCCTGGAGCCTGTCTGGTTTTATATCCTTAGACCTTTTCCTCTTCAAACCCCTTATCCCAATCTCTGGGCCACCTCCACATTTCAGAGTTTAGAATTTACTGTCATCACCCTCGTATGGCACTTTCCATGTGAATTAGACAAAGTGAGTGGAGAAGCTCCTGGCTAATGAAAACCGATGCTTTGGGTGAGGCCTGAACTCATAACCCCAGCAGTGTGCCTCCCTCACTAGCCAGGTGTGCCCCTGTACATGCTTCATAGACAAGCTTGGGAAGTAGGGTAGTTACCTGGGTCTGTGATTAACCACTTTGGTGACCTAATTGAGAGGCTGATGGTTCAAACCCAGGTGAAGACAGAGGTAGGTTTTTTTTAGTGATGAGACCCCGGTACATTTTAACAGGCAGTAAAACGCCTCGATTCTGGTCTAGCCTCATTGGGCAAGTGTAAGTGGTACTTTTACCAGCTGCCTTGGTGGTATAGTGGTGAGCATAGCTGCCTCCCAAGCCGTTGATGTGGGTTTGATTCCTACCCAATATAGGAATGTGATGTTTTCTCTGCTGGGAATTGGTTTAATTTCAGTCACATTGTATCAGTTTAGCAATGGAATGAGAGAATCAATGTCCTGCAGGTCATTAAACACCCAGTGGAGGAAGAAAGGGGCGGGACTATACAATGAGCAGGTGAAGTCATCCTGGTATTACAATGTTTGGTTTATTTTTTATTTTTTTCCCCTTTACTTCCCTCTCCCTTTTAGACTCAGAGCCCTTAAGGTCAGAAGGGACCAGTGTGATCATCTAGTCCAACCTGCTGCACCTTGCAGGCCAAAAGACCCCACCCACCCACTCCTGTAATAGACCCAGGAGGGGAGGCAGCTCTGTGCTCTGCCCCTACCCCAGGCAGCACATGGAGGACCTCTGCTCCCCTCCCCATGGGTGTGCAGAGATGTGCCAGCAGCACTGAGGTGGCTCCCTGCCCACTCTGCCTCCGTCCCTCCGTGCCGCTCCCAGAAATGGCCGGCATGTCCCAGCATCCCCTGGGGCGGGGGAGTGTCTCCATTCACTGCCTCTGCCCCGAGTACCAACTCCACAGCTCCCATTGGCCAGGAACTGCAGCCAATGGGAGCTCTGGGGGCAGCGCCTGCAGGCAGCGGCACACGGAGACCCCCTGGCCCTGCCCACCTAGGAGCTGCTGCCGCAGGGTTGTGTGTACCGGTCACTTTGGGAGCTGCAGTGCCCGGGGTAAGTGCCACCCTGCCTGTACCCCAACCCCCTCCCCCAGCGCAGAGCCAGCACCGCGCACCCAAATTTCCTCCCAGAGCTTTGCTTGTCTTCCTTTCACCCAGAACTGTCCTTCTCCTGGGCTGCAAGTAGCCATCCCAGGGAAGCCAAGAGGCAGGCACAAGATTCTGCCTCCCAGCAGCCAACCGCACCTCCCCAGGCTTTGCAGAATGACTGGTGGTGCTCTACTAACCCCACGTAGCCGCACTGAGGCGCTTAGCTTCTGCCCTGCCTTCCTCAGCTCGACTTTCCTCTTTTGCCCCATTCCTGCCTCACTTCCTCCTTTGGCAAGTCACACAAAGGAGGCCAGCAGGAAGAGCCCGCCGCCATAGGCCAACCTCCAAGGGCAGAGGAGACCAAGCCACAAGGCTTCAAAAGGTGACTGGCCAAGAGCCTCTAGCTTTCCCCTGCTGATGCCAAGGCTTTTTCTCAGCTCATTTCATCACCCTCTGTCCTGCAGGGGTTGAGTTTATCACAGGTGTTACCCAAAATTGGGCCAGCTAGTCAGCGTAGGAAGCACTAATCACCCACCGGAGTTTGGCAGAAAGCAGCACATTTATTATATTGATAGCTAAGCTGAAAAGAATGGGGGGCGTCACACTCACACTCCCAGGACAGGCACAGCACTGGAGATGTCAGGATTCTGCAAGGTAAGTGTCCCACAGCGCAGCTATGGACGGTGCGATGAAGGTAACTCTCCCTGAGGCACAATGAAATACAACACAGAGAACCACTGGCCAGGCGGTCCGGGCAAAGGGCATTCACTGGAGGTACAAGCTTGTGAGTGCTCTCCTGAGCACAGGGCCCCTCCCCCTTTTAAGGGCCTGCACCTCATGGCCTGCGACTAGAGATGACTTGGCTGCATCTGGTTGGTCACACTCCACCCTGGGCAGTGTCCATGCTCTGGGTGTGTGAGTGCTGCCTAATTAGAGTCCCAGACACCTTGTCTACCTGGGAGCTCTTCTGCTCTTCAACCAGCCCATTCATCCCACGAGCATTCCAGGAGGGAGCGGGATGGGGAAAGCCACTTCACAGGCATTCAGAGAGGGAGAGGAGACAAAAGTGGGAGCAGGGGAAGTATAACAGACCTTCTGAGCGTTGAAATCACTGCTGCTCCTACAACAGCAGGGAATAGGCCAGTAGGAGCTGGGAAAATTAAACCCACATGTTTCTGCACCAGGGACCTTTTTCATATTAGGCAAATGTGATAACCACTACACTACAGAAGCTCTGTCCCAGTGCTCTGCCCCTCCCTTCATAAGAACATAAGAATGGCCATACTGGGTCAACCAAAGGTCCATCCAACCTCACATCCTATCTGCCAACAGTGGCCAATGCCAGGTGCCCCAGAGGGACTGAACCTAACAGGTAATGAGCAAGTGATCTCTCTCCTGCCATCCATCTCCACCCTCTGACAAACAGAGGCTAGGGAAACCATTCCTTACCCATCCTGGCTAATAGCCATTCATGGACTTAACCTCCATTAATTTATCTGCAAAAAGAACAAGGAGTTCTTGTGGCACCTTAGAAACGAACAAATTTATTTGAGCATAAGCTTTCCTGGGCTAAAACCAACTTCACTGGATGCATGCAGTGGAAAATACAGCCGGAAAATACACACACACACTCAGAGAGGACATGAAAAACTGGGTGTTGCCATACACACTATAATGAGAGTGATCAGTTAAGGTGAGCTATTATCAGCAGGAGAAAAAAACCTTTTGTAGAGGCTTTCATGGCCTTTGAGAAAGCAAGACAGAGCCTTGGAAGACCCAGCCGGGTTTGTGGCCCAGGAATTGTGCTCAGATTCCACTGATACTTCACCTCAGGTTGCAGGATTCAAAGTCCTGAGTGCTGGCCCTTACACCATGGGACCAGCAAAGCACCTGTTGATTACTGTAGACTTCCAGCAGGGAGGACTCTGTGGGCAGGGGCGGCTCTAGGCATTTTGCTGCCCCAAGCACGGCAGGCAGGTTGCCTTCGGTGGCTTGCCTGCGGGAGGTCCGCCGAAGTCGCAGGACCAGCGGACCCTTCGCAGGCACGCCGCCGAAGGCAGCCTGCCTGCCACCCTCGCAGCGACCGGCAGAGCGCCCCCCGTGGCTTGCTATCCCAAGCACACGCTTGGCTTGCTGGGGCCTGGAGCCGCCCCTGTCTGTGGGGACAATTTTTTCTGGCAGGGAGGACTCAGTGGGAACATGCCTCTCTGGCCAGCCCTGCATTTGCTCAAAAAGTCAGCACCCAGCACTTTGCTGCAGGCCCAGAGGCCTTTCTTCCTCCAGACTGTGAGGCCAGTGGACAGGTGAGGCCAGTGGACAGGTGAGGCAGTAGCACCTTCAGTCCCAGGCAGTAAAGGGCCCTTCCTAGGAAAGGCCATGTCCTGAAAAGGAAAAACTAAAGTCAAGGAAAGTCCTTCTGAAATTCTTCAGGGGTGTTACGGAGAGAAAGTGTTTCTTTGCCTGACCAGGGACTTGAATCCTGGACCCTCAAATTAAAAGTCTGAAGCTCTGCCAACTGAGCTAGCCAGGCTCACATGTGGAAAACTGGCAAATTTTGTACAGAACAGAAACTAGTCAAGAAAAATGAGGGCAGGAAACAATACAGAAAACCTGCTACTCTCGCTCTCTTAGCAGTCCTAACCCCAGCCTGCTCCTCCATCTGGTGCCTTGAGGCCTTATTCTTTTTTTCGTTAAATATCAAATCCAGGAGAAAACACAGTTATACAAAACAAAACGAAATCACAAACAGAAATGTCATTGGAAATACAGAAATAAAAAAGGACAATGCAATTCCCATCACTTTATCATGTCTGGGCCATTCCTGTATCGAGAGCACCCGAAGGTCCCTGTGTGCTTACAAGAAACCTGGAGGAACTCATCCCACAGCCTGAACATGAAACTCAACTGCTCCCAGGTGCCGCAGAAAAGCCCTTTCCCTGCTGTGACGTTGCACTCCATAGGATTTTATGAAAATATGCTAATGAGTGTGAATATAAAGTGACTGGACTATGCTTCATGCAAAAGGTCTCTTGTAAGGTATCATTACAAAGCTTATAATCTACTGTGTGTGTTCATCCTATTTGTATGAACTGATCATTCTTGGATCTGAAATTAGAAATATGAACTATAACTCTGAGGTCCTGTTGTAATGATGCAAATTGTGGGCCATTAATAGTGGTTTGGACTCTTGATGGCTCCTATTGTCCAGGACAATAGACTGTAGCTGGCTCTGTCCTGCACCATTTAATTTGGTCTTATTAAAATGTAACTAGGATGTTACACTTGTGTTTTTAAAGGTGGCTTCCCCAAGCAATCCCAAGTTGTTCTTCCCACAGCTGCACACTCCTCCACCCCAACCTCCTGACTGAGCCCAGCCCCTGCACCCAAACTCTCTCCCAGAGCCCAGCCCCTCTCCCTCCCTCAGCAAACTCCACCCCAGAGCCTTAGGCAGGTGTGTGTGGGGTGTGGGGCAGGACTTGGTCCCATTCTGGGCACCACCAAAAATTATACAAACCTGCCTCCCCTGTCCAGCCCAACCTTCAGCTGAAGGTTGGGCTGGACAGCCCCCACCCCTGCAGGGTTTGAAGGTTCAGCCCCCACCCCTGCAGGGTTTGAAGCTTCCATTGCTTAAATTCCAGGACACTGAGGGGTTTCAGCTCCCCTTTGCCCAGAGGGAACCTTCACCCCACTCCCAGCCAGGTTCTTGTCCATGGGATCACTGTAGGGGCGCTGGGTCCCACTGGGTCTTTTCTCTCTCTGTGACAGGCCAGGGTGCAATAACTGGGGCATCAGAGCACCCAGGACCTTCTGTGGGACTGCCATTCCCCTTCCCCTTCTGTGGTCTCATCAGTCATTGACTCCGGCCTTTTTTCTATCCATCATCAGCACCATCCCAAGCAAGCTGCACTCACCTCAAAAAGACAAAGAGTCCTGTGGCACCTTACAGACTAACAGACATACAGGAGCATAAGCTTTCGTTGGTGAATCGTGGGAAGATGGGGGAATCAGGAAAAAAACATGGATTTGTTTATTTTGTAAGTGAAAAATAACTGAGGCAGTTTTGATTTAAAGTCACTTTTCCCTGACTGGGAATTGAACCCTTGGCGTGGCAGTGAAAGTGCCAAAGGCTAACCACTAGACCGCCAGGGAAGTAACAAAGAGGTTTTTCTTCTCACTTATGTTACACTTTCCTAGGGTATGTCTACACTACCAGATTAGTTTGATATAAGTTAATTCAAATTTGTAGAATCGACCTTACAAAGTTGAATTTGTGCGTCCACACTAAGGACACTAATTCGACTTTGTGAGTCCACACTAACGGGGACAGCGTCGAAATTAGAAGCAGTGGACTGTGGGAAGCTATCCCACAGTTCCCGCACTCCCCGCTGCCCATTGGAATTCTGGGATTTCCCCCCAATGCCTGCTGGGGGAAAAACTGTGTCGAGGGTGGTCTTGGGTAACTGTCAGCATTCAACCGTCACTCCCACCGGCGGGAAATCAGTTCGCGCACTTTTCCTGTTAGTGACAGCGCGGACGCCACAGCACTCCACTACAATCATGGAGCCCGCTGCGATCATCGCTGCACTTATGGCCGTTGTCAACTCCTCGCACCTTATTGTACACCTCTTCAACAGTCAGATGCTGAGAAATCGGGCGAGGCGGCTCCGGCAGCGCGGTGAGGACATGAAGTCACAGAGTGGCACAGACCTCTCAGAAAGCACGGTACGCCGCGCCGTGGAGATCATGGTGGCAATGGGTCATGCTCATGCTGTGGAACGGCGATTCTGGCCCAGGGAAACAAGCATGGACTGGTGGGACCGCATAGTGCTGCAGGTCTGGGATGAATCACAGTGGCTGCAAAACTTCAGGATGCGTAAGGGCACTTTCCTTGAACTGTGTGACTTGCTGTCCCCTGCCCTGAAGTGCAAGAACACCCGGATGTGAGCAGCCCTGAGTGTGCAGAAGCGAGTGGCCATAGCCCTCTGCAAACTTGCTACACCAGACAGCTACCGGTCAGTAGCTAACCACTTTGGCGTGGGCAAATCTACCGTGGGGCTTGCTGTGATGCAAGTAGCCCACGCAATCGTTGAGCTCCTGCTCTCAAAGGTAGTGACCCTGGGAAACGTCCAGGTTGTCATAGATGGCTTCGCTGCAATGGGATTCCCAAACTGCGGTGGGGCTATAGATGGGACTCACATCCCTATCCTGGGACCGGCCCACCAGGCCAGCCAGTATATAAACCGAAAGGGCTACTTTTCAATGGTGCTGCAAGCACTGGTGGACCATAGGGGACGTTTTACCAACATCAACATCGGGTGGCCGGGCAAGGTTCATGACGCGCGTGTGTTCAGGAACTCTGGTCTGTTTAGACGCCTCCAGGCAGGCACTTTCTTCCCGGACCACAAAATAACGGTTGGGGATGTGCAGATGCCTACAGTGATCCTCGGGGACCCAGCCTACCCGCTAATGCCCTGGCTCATGAAGCCCTATACAGGCGCCTTGGACACTGAGAAGGAACTCTTCAACTACCGGCTGAGCAAGTGCAGAATGGTGGTGGAGTGTGCTTTCGGACGTCTCAAGGGGAGATGGAGGAGCTTACTGACTCGCTCTGATCTCAGCGAAACCAATATCCGCATTGTTATTTCTGCATGCTGTGTGCTCCACAATCTCTGTGAGGGCAAGGGGGAGACCTTTATAGCGGGATGGGAGGTTGAGGCAAATTGCCTGGCTGCTGATTACGCTCAGCCAGACAGCTGTGCAATTAGAAGAGCCCAGCGGGAAGCGCTGTGCATCCAAGAGGCTTTGAAAGATAGATTCCTCAGAGAGCAGGGTAACCTGTGACTGTTCAGTTTCTTTACAGAGAAGCTGAACCTGCCCCTGTTTCAGTTACTGTTGACTTTCTTTTGTGGTTACATACCCTGTTCACTACATTTCCCTTCCAACACACATTTAAAAATAAAGTTAATGGAATATTGTTAATTAACAACGTTTTCTTTACTAATGAATTCACATTAAAGGGTTGAAACAGGGACGCAGACTGTGGTGGGTAGGGTGTGCTGTGATGTTAACACCGCTTCTGCACTCGAGGAATGACAGGCTCCTGCTCCTAGAGCAGTCTGCAGTGCCGGACTGGTTGTTTCAACGGAGCCTGCCATCCCTCCTTTTCGGGACTCTGTGTGCAGGGGCTATGTGGCCTTGTGGCGGGGAAGGACTGGGGGGAGGATGGTTACAGGTGGGTGTGCAGGAAGGGGTGAGGAGTGCAGGCTCTTGGCTGGGGGCGTAGGAAGGGGTGCGGGGTGTGTGGGAAGGGGGAGGAGGTGTAGGGGGATGAGGGCTCTGGCTGGGGCTGAGGGTTTGGGGCATTGGAGAGGCTCAGGGCTATGGTGGAAGGGCAGGGTAAGGGCAGCCTGCCTTGCCATTTGTGGATGGCAGGCGCTAGGACCCTGGGGCAGCAGACAGCATTTCTGCAGGGAGCTGCTCTACTGTCAGACCGACCAGGGTGCCTAGTGACTGCATTGTGTGTGTGAGACCTGCTGTGTGACACTGTGTGCTGTGACCTGCTGACCTGCTGTAGATCCTGCCCCCGTGTCTGTACCCTGGTAATGGTGACTGTGCTATGCAATTACCAAAGCCCTCCCCCCGCTTCACACAAAGTCTTCTTCAAAGAAACATGACGGAAACAGTAATGAACAGCAAACTATTTTTAATAATCAACTACACAGTTAGGGGATGAAACTGGGATTTGGCCTTGGGTGACCCAGAAAGGGAAGGACTTCTCAAAATTTAGCGAATGAGTGCTTTTTGGTACTAGAGCACTGTGCTGGGGTGGAATGACAGTGTTCACGGCCATTGGCGCACCTCCTTCTTGTTATTTAGGGTGAGGGTGAGGGGGGTATTGGACTTTGTGGCGGGGGAGGGCGGTTGCAGATACAGTGCAGGGGGGCTCTGTCCTCCTGCCTGCGGTCCTGCAGAACATCCACAAGGCGCCGGAGCGTGTCCATTTGCTCCCTCATTAGTCCAAGCAGCGTTTGAGTCGCCTGCTGGTCTTCCTGCCGCCATCTGTCCTCCCGTTCGCTGTGTGAGCGCTGCTGCTGAGAGAGGTTCTCCCTCCACTGGCTCTGCTGGGCCGCCTCGGCTCAGGAGCAGCCCATAAGTTCAGTGAACATCTCGTCCCGTGTCTTTTTCTTGCGTCGCCTAATCTGCGCCAGCCTCTGTGAGGGGCATGCTGGAGCAGGTCGGGATACAGTTGCAGCTGTGTGATGGGAAAAAGGGAGTGAATTCCTTACAAAGATACATTTTTGCAAAGAAGAAACATAGTCTAGTCAGTCTCTGTGAACAAGACCATGCACACCACCTATCTCATGCGCACTCACTCAGGGACAGTTCAAATTTTTGGAATTCGCTTTCATTGCCTGGGGTATTGCACTGCAGATCAGACAAGTGGGGCAGGACAGCAGAATCCGTGGAGCAGCCAGGCATGGTAAGCCAAAGACTTTTGGCTGCTTAAAAGTGAATGTATACCACTGTCCTCTTGCTGCAGGCAATCCTGAAAGCATAAACTCTGCCCCTGTTCCACCCCTTCGCGTCTGTTCCCTGGGAAAGATCCCTGTATGCTGACACTCTGCAGCCTCCACCACGTGGCTGTAAAGTGACGCTTCTTGTTATGCAAAGGAACAGTGAAGCACTCCCAATACTAATAGTAAACAACTTACTCTAATTTAATGCAGGAGTCTCTGAGCGAGATCACCCTGAGGAGGTCACAGAAAGAGATAGAGAGCGCATGCTGCATGAAAGCGAGCACAAACCAGGGGCCTATGCTGCCATGCTCGTTGAGGCAATGGTCCCGGAGTACCAGATGAAAGCCTGGCGCGGAAAAGTGTGCTACTTCAGAGCACCCAATAAGGCAGCTCTCCCCAGGAACCTCATGCGTAGGCTTTTCGATTACCTCCAGGAGAGCTTCTCGGAGATATCCCAAGAGGATTTCTGTTCTATCCCCATATATGTTGACCTTCTTTTCAACTAGTAACTATTCCTGCTCCATTAAAAATAAATGTTAACATGTTTAAAGCACTTACAGACTGATCCTTCCCCTGATTCAGGTCCGGGGTAATGGCTGGGGAGGGTTGGTAGGGGATCTCAGTGAGGGTGATGAAGAGATCCTGGCTGTCTGAAAATCAGCGTTGTAAGCGCTGTCGACTGCCCTCCTTATCTCCTTCCTCATCTTCCCGCCTGCCAACATCGCCGAGGAACTCGCCGTCGACACGAGCCCACCCTCAGAGTCCACGGTCACTGGTGGGGCAGTGGTGGCCGCCCCACCGAGAATGGCATGCAGTGCCTCGTAGAAGCGGCATGTCTGGGGCTGGACTCGGAGCGTCCGCTTGCTGCTTTGATTTTTGGTAGCCTTGTCTCAGCTCCTTGACTTTCACGCGGCACTGCATTGCATCCCGGCTGTATCCTCTGTCTGTCATGGCTTTGGAGACCTTCTCGTAGGTCTTTGCATTCCGTTTGTTGGAGCGCAGCTCCGAATGCACAGACTCATCGCCCCACACAGCAATGAGATCCAAGACTTCCCGGTCAGTCCATGCTGGGGCCCCTTTCTACTCTGAGATTCCCTGACTCCTCTGCTGGAGAGCTCTGCATCGTTGCCAGTGCTGCTGAGCTCAACACGATGTCCACACAGGAAATGAGATTCAAACTGGCCAGACAGGAAATGGAATTCAAATTTTACCGGGGCATTTCCTGTGTGGCTGGTCAGAGCATCCAAGCTCGGACTGCTGTCCAGAGCATCAACAGAGTGGTGCACTGTGGATAGCTCCCAGAGCTACTAAGGTCGATTTGCATCCACACCTAGCCTAATTCGACATAGCCATGTCGAATTTAGCGCTACTCCCCTCGTCGGGGAGGAGTACAGAAGTCGAACTAAAGAGCCCTCTATGTCGAATTAAATAGCTTCGTGGTGTGGACGGGTGCACGGTTAATTCGAATTAACGCTGCTAAATTCGAATTAAAGTCCTAGTGTAGACCAGGCCTCAGTTTTTCAGAAATTAGTCAACTTTATGGCCAGAAGAGACCATTAGAGCATCTCATCTGACCCCCTGCATATCAGAGGCCTCCTGTATGACACAATAGCTACTTTTGGGACAAACACATTGAATGATATAAAGAGATGGTGAATCCACCACTTTCCTTGGTAGCTTGTTTCTGTGGTGAAACATCCTCGCTGTTGAATTTTTGTGCCTTAGTTGTAATATGAATTTGTCTCTTTTCACCTTCCAGCCACTGGGTCTTGTTATGCCTTTCTCTGCTCGATTAAAGAGCCCTTTAATACCGAATATTTTCTCTCCATTAAGGCACTTCAACGCTTCAATGAAGTCACCTTCCAATCTTCTTTTGATAAGCTAAGCAGATTGAGCTCTTTCAATAGCTCACTAGAAGGCATTTTTCTCCAGCCCTCAGAACATTTGGTGGCTCTTTGCTGCCCCAGCTACAATTTCACAACATCTTTTTCAAATGAGGACACCAAAACTGGAGGCAATATTCCAGTATCAGTCTCACTGATGCCGTGTCACCTCCTGTGACGTTATTGACATAATCTGTAACTGTATAGATCACCGTTGCAACCACTGTTCTATATTTGCAGCCAATATGGTAGAAAGGTTGTCGTAAGGGGTCTATGGAGAAGTTATGATTGGCTGCTTATAAGGATGCTATCATTTTTGTAGTTGACGTTATGAATATTGGCTCTATGCTGCCCGTATTTCAAACTTGTTCTTTGCTTCCTGGGAACACCCCAGACAAGTTGGTGTCAGTTCTGTCTAGCCTGCTTGATGGGTCATTAAGGACCATCAGCTATACAATCGACCCATTGAGAGAAGGCAGATACGCCTTGTGCCTCAGCAAAGTCTGCAGGGACCTGCCTATGGACAGAACTTTAAGGTTTTTCTATGTCACATGCTGGATAAAGAAAGCAAAGACCACATGGCAAGAGACTATAAAAGGCTCATGCCTCATCTCCATCTTGTCTTCAATCCTGCTTCATATCTCGGAGGGACTTTGCTACAAACTGAAGCTCTCTACAAAGGACTGAATGACCCCTCCCAGCTGTGGATGTACTCCAGAGACTTCATTTCAACCTGCAGTTTATTCCATCACTGCTACAAGCCTGAACCAAGAACTTTGACATTACTGAATGTGAAGCAGGGGTGGCTCTAGACATGTCGCCACCTCAAGCAGGGCAGCATGCCACGGAGGCGCTCTGCCTGTCACGGTCCCGCGGCTCCGGTGGACCACCCGCAGGCATGCCTGAGGAGGGTCCGCTGCTCCCGCAGCTCCACCGAAGCCGTGTGCAGTTTATATAACAACCTGGTTTATGGCTTTTGCCAGCTCTTTTCCAGACCCAAAGTCCAGAGTATGGTCAAGGGACCAGAGGGCTAGCAAATAGTGATCAGCTAAGAGAAAGCCTTGCTTGCTAAGATAGGCCTGGTCATCAGATTGCGAGGTGTTGGAGCTAAGACTAATTAGTAGAGCCCTACCAAATTCATGTGTTCCCTTAAAGCTGTGTGTCTCCCTGTGGGGAATGTAATCCCCATATGCTTGTCATGCCAGGAATGAACCCTAGGCCCTTTGTCCTGCCAAGACTCTTTTGGGTGTCCCTTGCCAGAAATTCAATGTGTATATTCTTTCTGCCAAGAATGTCATACCCTGTGGTGTTCCAGTGAGGACTCTGCGCTTGTCATGCCAGTGATGCTGAAGCTTTCTTTTGCCAAATTCAAATATATATGTTTGTCCTGTTCAGGACTGAACCCTTAAAAAATCAGTGGGGGTGGGGGGGTGTTGTTTGTACTCTTTTTGTTGTTCCCTCTCTGGATGGAGAGAGAGACCAGGAAGGAAAAACATCTCCTGAAAACATACCTGAAATGAGCATCTAAGATTACAAAAATTGTAAGTAAGGGCAAGGAAATGCATTAGATTATTTTTTGTTTTAGCTTGTGAATTTTCCCTATGATAAGAGGGAGTTTTAGTCCTGTTTTTTGTAACTTTGAAGCTGAGCCTAGACGGAAATCTGGTTTTAGCCTCTGCCACCTCTAGCAGTCAGCCAGAAGACCAGAAGCCACCCTCCCCCTCTGGCCAGCATGGGGCTTGAACCCATGATCTTGGAGTTATTAGCACCACACTCTAACCAGCTGAGCTAGCCGCCCTATGGGAAACACTCCCTTGCCTGACCCTTTTGGAAGGAGTAACCGGCTGGCGCGGGGAACGATGTGGCCTCCGTTATCGAATGGATGGATCAAGACATCATTGGCCAAGGTAGGGGAATTAGCTCAAGTGGTAGAGCGCTCGCTTCGCATGCGAGAGGCAGCGGGATCAATGCCCGCATTCTCCAGTGGCAAGGCAGCCGCGGGACCTTCTCTTGCCCTTCTTTTAGAAGCCATGGACAGTCAGCCGGCTCAGCTCCTCCAGTGGCCTCCATCCCTCTACCCGCTTGGCCTCCCAAAAAGCCAGCCCTTGTGGAGCACAAAGCTCTTCCTTCACGGCCCTTCTCCCCCTTGCGCTGACTGGGAGGCTGGAGACAGCTGGGGGAAGTTAGCTCAAATGGAAGAGCAGGGGAGAAGTAGTCAGACCCAGACACACATTCTCCAGCCTGCTGTGCTCTGCTGGGCTGGGCTCTAGTGGGGGACCTGCACCTTTCTTTCTGAGCTCTCACTGGAGCACAATCCCTTTCCTCCTCCCTCCCTGCTAGTCTACGCCAAGCTCATTGGCCGGGAGGGAGAGCCACTCAAATACAGAATTACTCACATCCCAGGGGTCCATGAAGGGAATGAGGAGATGGGCGGGAAGTGGGCGGGGGAAGGGAAAGCCCTCTAACAATGGCTCCTTGCTTCTCTCCCTCCAGGCTCAGGGGTCAAGGATGGGCAGGACTCCAGGCTCTGCTTGAGGGATCCTGGCACAGGGGCTGGTGGGGGAGAAAGGATGGTAGATTCTCACCTGCGCTCTGGAGAGGAGGTAATAAGTGAAGGGGGCATTTTTGACTCCTGCCCTGCCTCAGTGTCCCCTGGGCTGGAATTCTACATTCCAGAGGAGTAAATAAGGGGGTGAAGCCACTTGGTTAATGAAAACCAGTGCTCTAGGCCAGGCTTGAACTCACAACCTCAGCATAGCACCTCTCAGGACTGCCCTATAAGTACTGTGCACTAACCAATTGTGCCACTGGAGCACCTGTTAATGGGGATTCTCCAAAACCCCTAGGTTGATACAGGCAAGGAGTGACCCCAAAACATTCTCAGTGGGGCTGAGAGCAGGTAGCGACAAGTGTTGTACTCGGTGGGGTGGATTCTTCTTAAGGGTTCCAGGCCCCATTTCACCCTTTTGTTCTTCCCTGTGTAATAACAGAGCTGGTTAAGACTTAATGGAGAGTCTTGCTGCAGACTAGCAGATCTGAAATCACTGATAACCAGCTCTAAGCATTAGTCCTGCTTTGGGACAGTGTCTCTCATGCAATGAACTGCCCAGTCTGCGCTAGCTATGCCAGCTTGGGCTTGGGGATGGGGTCGACAAATAAGTCATGTGGGAAAGACAGCTCCCATTTCTCATCGTTATAGGTCAGGTGGGCCAACTAGGGGAAGAAGCCCATGCTCTCTGTTATCCTGTTTGGGAGCTCAAAATCAGGTACTTGCCTCAGATAAAGGTGCTGCTGGCCTCCCAGAAAACAAGCCACCCCTGCCCAAGGAAAGATCCAAAGGCCTGCCAAAGCCTGGGATTGAACCAGGGACCTTTAGATCTTCAGTCAGGCCTGGTCTACACTAGAACTTTAATTCAAATTTATCAGCGTTAATTCAAACTAACCGCTCAACCGTCCACACCAGGAAGCCATTTAATTCGAACTAGAGGGCTCTTTAGTTCGAATTTGGTACTCCACCCCGGCAGGTGGAGTAACGCTAAATTCGCACTTGCTAGCTCGAATTAGGCTTGGTGTGGATGCTAATCAAACTTAGCAGCTCCGGGAGCTATCCCACAGTGCACCACTCTGTTGACGCTCTGGACAGCAGTCCGAGCTTGGATTCTCTGGCCAGCCACACAGGAAATGACCCGCGAAAATTTGAATTCATTTTCCTGTCTGGGCGGTTTGAATCTGACGTTCTGGTTGCACATCGGGGCGAGCTCCGCAGCACCTGCAACGATGCAGAGCTCTCCAGCAGAGGAGTCCGGGCAATCCCAGAATAGAAAGAGGTCCCCAGCATGGACTGACCGGGAAGTCCAGGATCTGATCGCTGTGTGGGGCGAGGAGTCTGTGCTCTCGGAGCTGCGCTCCAACAAGCGGAACGCGAAGACCTTCGAGAAGGTCTCTAAAGCCATGAAAGACAAAGGATACAGCCGGGATGCGATGCAGTGTCGCGTGAAAGTGAAGGACCTAAGACAAGGGTATCAAAAAGTCAGAGCGGCAAACGGACGCTCCGGAGCCCAGCCCCAGACATGCCGCTTCTACGAGGCACTGCATGCCATTCTAGGTGGGTCTGCCACCACTGCCCCACCAGTGACGGTGGACTCTGAGGACGGAATAGTGTACCGGGACAGTTCTTCCTCCATGTTCGCCGATGGGGAAGATGAGGAAGGGTCTTTTGAGGACGGCGCAGGCGACATCGAACCCACTCCCGCTTTCCCTGACAGCCAGGATCTCTTCATCACCCTCACAGAGATCCCCTACCAACCGTCCCTGCCCATTAACCCGGACTTGGAATCAGGGGAAGGATCAGGCGGTAAGTGCTACAAACAGGGAAACATTTATTTTTTTAAGAAACAGGGATATATATAAAAAATAGAAATACTATATAAAAATTTTTAAATATGAAACTATACAAACAGCAGGTCTACACACATAGGAATGGAGCAATAGTCCTCTGGGGACAGTTCAAAAAAGCTCTCAGAGAGCAGCTGGAAAAGCCTCAGCAGGAGGTTCCTTGGTAGAGGTGCCTTGTTGGGTGCTCCATTGAAGCACACTCTTCCGCGCCAGGCCATCCTCAGGTAAAGGGGGACCATCGCCTCGACGAGCATGGCAGCGTATGGTCCTGGTCTGTGCAGGGCTTCTGTGAGCATCCGCTCTCTCTGAGTCCTCCTGACACGCCTCAGGGTGATGTCGTTGTGGAAGTGCTGCATCTAATTAGTGGAATTAGTGTACTGTTACTATTGTAAATGGTAGACTTTTACTTTGCATAAGAATGACCCTCGCTTAACAGACTTTTACTTTGCATAAGAATGACCCTCGCTTAACAGACTTTTACTTTGCATAAGAATGGCCCTCGCTTAACAGCCACGTGTTGGAGGCCACAGAGGAAAAGCATACAGGGATCTTTCCCGTTCACTGGTGGGAGGTGCCGCAAAACGGTCATCTTTTCTGCTTTGCACATTGCCTCCAGCGGAGAGCACAGCTAAGCACTAACTGATAAGCACTCTGTACTGTAAGGCTTACCAGGACTTTGTGCAAGAGGGATGCAGCTGTCTCTCCTCGCTTGTGCGCTATCCAGTGCAATGGCGCCGCCAATGAGAGCGTATTCCGAAATCTCGGACTAGTTCTGAGATCTCCTGAGACTTGGTTCCCTCTTTGGTCTTCTTAACTGAAACTGACTAGACTGTGTTTACTGTTGGCAAACATGTATTTGTTCAAGGAAATCACCTACTTTTTCGCATCACACAGCTTCGGCTCCTTCCCGGACTGCCCCAGCATCCCCCTCGCAGAGGCTGGCTCAGATTAGACGCCGAAAGAAAAAGACTAGGGACGACATGTTCCAGGAACTGATGGCCAGCTCCAGAGCGGAGGCGGCAGAGCAGAGACAGTCGAGGGAGAGCCTGTGTCAGCAGCATCGCACACACCTGGAACGGGAGGATAGGTGGCGGCAGGAAGACCAGCAGGTGACTCAAACGCTGCTTGGTCTAATGAGGGAGCAAACGGACACGCTCCGGCGCCTTGTAGATGTTCTGCAAGACTGCAGGCAGGAGGAGAGAGCCCCCCTGCAGTGCATCTGCAACCACCCTCCAACGCCAAGAAGTCCTGTCCCCCCCTCACCCAAAGTTACAAGAAGGAGGGGCGGTAGGGGCCGTGAGAACTGTCCCTGCACCGCAGCACACCGATAATGTTCGAGACAACTCTCGCGCTGTAAATTTGTACAAGCTCTTTCCTTACAGCATCAACCAGTCCCAACTCCAAGTTCAAACCCCCCACTGTGTACTACATTATTAAAAGCGGTTTGGTGTTACTGACTGTTTCCGTCATGTTTCTGGTGTCAGAAGACTTTCTGTTGTTCTGTGTGTGGGGGGGGGGAATTGTAATTTCAGTGCATAGCCCACAGTGCCATGCTACAGACTTGGCTGCAGGGTCAACTGCAGGGCACACACAGACTGCAGTCACTAGGCACCAGGGACAGTCTGTGTGGTGTATGCTGCCCCGGGTCTTTCCTTGATGTGTATGCTTGTGCAGGGTCCTGGTGCCTGCCATCCCCGAATGTAAAGGAAGGCTTCCCTTCACATGCACTTGGACCGTAGTCACGATCCTCCCCGGTGCCCTGAGCCCCAAAAAGAGACCTCATCCAGGGGCAGATACTCACCCTTCCCCCACACCCCTCACCCCTTCCAACGCCCAAACCCACAGCCGTCATGTTAACCCCTAGCCAAGGACGGCACCCCTCGCCCCTTCCTGCAAACCCACCCATCAGTGCACACCTTACCCAGCACAGAATGCTTCCATGTTTCAACCAAGAAACAGAAATGCAAAGTCAACGAAAGATTTATTATTAATTACTAAAACATGTCCTTAGTTTTAAAACGTCCTTCAGAAGTGGGGGAAACTTGGTTTATGATCAGGCTCTCTTAAAATCAAGTGGACAGTCACAGGTTACCCTGCTCTGCGAGGAAACTCGCTTTCAAAGCCTCCCTGATGCATATCGCTTCCCGCTGGGATATTCTCTCAGCACGGGTGTCTGGCTGATCGTAAACAGCAGCCAGGCGATTTGCCTCAACCTCCCAAGCGGCCAAAAAGGTCTCGCCCTTGCTCTCACAGAGATTGTGGAGCACACAGCAAGCAGCAATAACTACGGGGATATTCTTTTCGCTGATGTCCGAGCGAGTCAGTAAGGTCCGCCATCTCCCTTGAGACGTCCGAAAGCACACTCCACCACCATTCTGCACGTGCTCAGCCGGTAGTTGAAGAGTTCCTTTTCACGGTCCAAGGCGCCTGTATAGGGCTTCATGCGCCAGGGCATTAGCGGGTAGGCCGGGTCCCGAGGATCACTGTAGGCATCTGCATATCCCCAACCGTTATTTTGTGGTCCGGGAAGAAAGTGCCTGCCTGGAGGCATCTAAACAGACCAGAGTTCCTGAACACACGCGCGTCATGAACCTTGCCCGCCCACCCGACGTTGATGTTGGTAAAACGTCCCCTATGGTCCACCACAGCTTGCAGCACCATTGAAAAGTAGCCCTTTCGGTTAATGTACTCGCTGGCCTGGTGGGCTGGTGCCAGGATAGGGATGTGAGTCCCATCTATAGCCCCACCGCAGTTTGGGAATCCCATCGCGCGGCCATCTATGATGACCTGGACATTTCCGAGAGTCACTACCTTTGAGAGCAGTTGCTCAACGATTCCGTGGGCTACTTGAATGACAGCAATCCCCACGGTAGATTTGCCCACGCCAAAGTGGTTCGCTACTGACCGGTAGCTGTCTGGCGTGGCAAGTTTCCAGAGGGCTATGGCCACTCGCTTCTGCACACTCAGGGCTGCTCGCATCCATGTGTCCTGGCGCTTCAGGGCAGGGGCCAGCAAGTCACACAGTTCAAGGAAAGTGCCCTTACGCATCCTGAAGTTTCGCAGCCACTCTGTGTCATCCCAGACCTGCAGCACTATGCGGTCCCACCAGTCTGTGCTTGTTTCCCGGGCCCAGAATCACCGTTCCACACCATGAACGTGACCCATTGCCACCATGATCTCCACTGCCCGGCGTACCCTGGTTTCTGAGAGGTCTGTGCCACTCTCCTCACCGCTGCCGGAGCCTCCTCGCCCGGTTTCTCAGCAGCTGACTGTGGAAGAGGTGGACGATAAGGTGCGAGGAGTTGACAACGGCCATAAGTGCAGCGATGATCGCAGCGGGCTCCATGCTCGCAGTGCTGTGGCGTCCGCGCTGTAACCGACCAGACAAGGGCGCGAACAGATTTCCCGCCGGCGCTTTCAAGGAAAACAGGGAGGGCATGATTGATGGTTCAATGACGACAGTTACCCAAAACCACCCTCGACACATTTTTCCCCCCAGCATGCATTGGGGGGAAATCCCACAATTCCAATGGGCAGCGGGAGTGCGGAACTGTGGATAGCTTCCACAGTGCACCGCTTCCAAAGTCGAAGCTGGCCCGTGAATGTGGACTCAGAAGTTCGAATTTGTGGATTTAGTATGGATACACAAATTCGACTTATTAAGGTCGAATCCACAAATTCAACTTAAGTAGATTCGAAATAGTCCTGTAGTGTAGACAAGCCCTAACACTCTCCCAACTGAGCTACTTTGGCAGCTGTAAAGCAGTGTTTTGGCCTATTGCTTCTCTGTCCGTGATGTTTTTTGCAGAAGTTGCACACAAAAAGGACGTCATTGGGAGTGGCCCATGAAGACAAGACTCGCTTTTGCCTGCCTTGCTCAGCTTGACTTGCTGCCTCACCCCGTTCCTGCCCTAGTGCCCGGGTTGACCTGGTGGTGGAAGGGGACTGGGGGACAGTGGCGTGGGGAGAGTCTGGCCACCACTTGCCACCCCACCCCCCCGTTGTCCTGGCTTCCCCCACTGGACGTCATTTCTGGAGGGAAGTGGGGCTTCTGCCTCCCCTCCCCGATTTTCACACCGCAGAGGAGTGCGAACAGGAAAACGAACGGCTGCTCCACACCCCCACCGGAGGAACCCGGTGCCCTTAGCTGCTTCCCTGCTCCCCCCAGCTGTGCTACTGAGTGGAAGCGTCCTGTGCCCATCACACAGAGGTCGATTAATCAAAACCCTCTTCTGCCAGCACCGGGCCTCCTGCTTCTTACACTGGGCCTGCAAGCGAGGGGGCGGCGGGCACAGCACCAAGAGTCTAACCTGTGAGGCAGGAGGCGGCTGACGCCCGCAGCCTGCTGGGGACCTCCCAGAAGTTATTAAAGGACAGAGACTCCTCAGTGCCCTTAGTAACAAGGGTTTGGGGTCACCGAGGCCAGTAAGGGGTCACTATGTCGGCCCTATAACCCTGGGTGTCAGGTCACTGTGCAGCTTTGATCTAGAGCTCGGATCCCAACAACCGACCAGCAGCCCACAGCCTCCCCCTGGGTCTGCTCCACCCGGTTCCTCCTTACAGGCCGACCTTACCCCCCTTCCAGCCCCGGATTCACTCCCTAATCATCCTACTGCCACTCAGAGCCACAGCCGTGGAGGTGCTGAAGGAGGGAGGAGTGACTCTAGGGTGGGGTTCTTCTCTAACGATGGCTGGCAGAAAGGTGGTGCTCAGCTCTGTCAGCCACCTGCCCAGGTGCCTCGCTGCCAGGGGATGCAGACGTTTCTGTAAGGCCATTAAATGGGGTATTTGGCGTCTGAGTGAATATGAGGAATGTGCAATCCTGAGAGGGAATTTCCACCCTTTTCTTCAGGGCCCCAGTGGCCTAATGGATAAGGCATTGGCTTCCTAAGCCAGAGATTGTGGCTTCAAGTCCCATCAGGGGTGGAAAAACTCCTTCCTTCCTGTATATTGCAACAAAGCCTTGGTGTTATTTTCCCCAAGGAAGCTGGGAGACGTTTGAACCCAAAGTACTGGATCTTGGGAGCAATCCCCCAGAAACAGCATCTTCCACTTGACAAATCCTTTCTAGACCCATCAGTAGCAAACACTTAATACTAGTGTTTGTCTGAGAATAGAAGGAAGGGGAGTGTTTACTCCGACACCTCAGTGAGTGAAACAGACAGAAAGAGCAAGGCCGTCCTGAAAGAGAATGGATCTGTCTGGAGACAAAGCAGAACCTGAGAATGAGCAACAGTGTGAAAAGAAGAACTTCAAATGTGTGTTAGGTGTTAGTTAGGTTGGTCTGACAAATTTCAAGAAAATACCAATGCTCGTACAATGATGCGGACACTGGCTGCTTCTGGTCTTTTACTGAGAATTCATTGAGAAATATTTTCCTTAACTATGTTATGGAATATTAGGTGGGCTATGAAGGCACCATTCCTCCTGCTTTCGCCCTTCGAGACAACACGGCTACATGGCATGCGGCCAGTGCTCACCTTCCAGTCAACTGCTAGAGAAGACAACACAGATAGAGATGGCAGCAGGGCAGACTGGAGCTCCGCGGAGATGGTGGGACCAGGTCTCATCAATGGGGAGGTGGCCACCCCAGCATGCACAAGGCTGTGCCAGTAAGTGCGGCGTGTGCTCCACGGTGCCCTTACTCCCTGCATGTGGTGGTGGAGGGCAGTTACTGAGTTGGGTTGGTTTGGGAAATTTAGGGCTTGGCTACACTTGCAGAGGTAGAGCGCTGGGAGTTAAACCACAGCAGGGACACCGCTGCCGTGAGTTCACACTGACAGCTGCAAGCGCACTGGAGTGGCCACATTAGCAGCTCTGGCAATGCCACAGAGAGCAGTGCAGTGTGTTAGCTATCCCAGTGTGCAAGTGGCTGCAACGTGCTTTTCAAATGGGGGACGGGGGTGGAGTGTGACAGGGAGTGTGTTGTGTGTACGTGGGGGGAGCGACGGTGTGTTTGGGGCCGAGAGTGTGTCAGCATGCTGTCTTGTGTGTTCAGAGAGCAGCAGACCCCACCTCCCCTCATACACACTCACAACAGCAGCAGCATTCCACACTAATGGTTGCTTTGTCCCAGAGCAGATAAGCAGCCGGCTGTCAGAAACGGAGCTTTGAAAGGGGATATCTGCATGCCTGCAGCCGATTTCAAAACAATGACCAGAGTGGGCACTTGACTTCAGGGATTATGGACATTTCCTGAGGCCAAACACAGTGCAGTGACGCAACACGTCATCCACACTGATGCCCGGTATTTCAGCAGGGCTCAGCGAGCTTTATGCTTCTCATGGAGGTGGATTACCAGGAGCGCTCCAGCTGCACAGCCCAGGTGCTCCATGTGCCTTGCGAGTGTGGACACCTCAGGAGTTAGGGCACCCGGGGCTGCTTTAATGGGCTCTAACTTGCAAGTGTAGCCAAGCCCTTAGACTATGTCACTTGTGTGACTTACTTGTGCTATTGTAATAAATACAATAGACGTGCAATGGTCAGAAATTGCACCAGCAGAGAAGTATATTGAAGGGAAACCCTAAGGAAATTAAGAGTTTAAATTATCCTCCACATGTCCCGTGTCCCACTAAAATGAATCCAACCCACAGGTCACATGGGCAGAAGTATCGGTGTCAGGATGCTACATTGTTAGCACAGTAAATGAAGCTGCAAAATAAATGATGTTTAAATGACCTCACTCTATTTTTTACAATCCGGTGTTAAGAGGTAATAGATACAGATGGACACCAGGCAGGGTCGCTTGGAGGATGAAGCCTTTATGCTTCCATCCCCCACCACTGTCAAGTTTTAGCCAATTAGGACAAGTCAGCAAATAAGAAAAACCTCAGGTCTCAGTAACTGCTGCAGGTAGCAAAGTCCTACAGGGAGCAGTTTCTGGCACTACACCTGCGCAGCTCTGCTCCCCGGCTCTTCTCGGGCTCCTGCTCTCTCCTTAGCTCTGCCCCACTCTGGCCCAGGCAGTTCCAGCTCCCACGGAGGATGGGACCCCCTGGCCTGGTGACTCACTCATTACACTGCCTGGCCTGTCAGTGTGGCTAACTTGGAGCTTTGGCCTCTCCCCATTGCCCAGGGGACTGTCAGTCTCAGGGTCCTGATTTCCCATTGGCCCTTTCCCCTTCTACTGGGACTGGGAACTAGCCAACCAAAACCCCCACTAAGCTTTAGTAAGGGGCCAACAGTCCCTTACATGAGCCGGCCCCATGAGGGTCACTGATGGCCAGAGAAGGCAGCATGAGCTGGTCAGTGAGCATGAGCTGGTCAGCATGAGCTGGTCAGTGGGACCTTGTGGTAAAGCCCACAAGCTCATACTGCTCCACTTCCCTGTCTCCAGCTCTGCAAGAACCATTTTTTCCCCTCCTGCTGGATGGGTCAGGGCTCTAGAACTGGCACCTGAGGGTTGGGATTCTCACGGCTTCACCTGGTGCCCACAAGTCTGGCACTTGCCACTGTGCTTGAAGGAAGCAGGGCTGGGCAGGTGGGAGCCCAGCACCTCTCCTCCTCTGGGCACCTAGAGCAGAGGCGGCTGGTGCTGACAGCTCCAAGGGAAGGCTTAAAAGCCACAGAGGCCAGGGCAAGAGGAGGAGAGGACCATGATTATGTGTGGCCAGCAGACAGCCACAGGGCCAGCCTGCTCCCTGCTGTGCTGAACCCCACTGAAGGCCACCCACAGACCGGCATGCAGGGTGGCTGCTGATGTTTCTCAGGTCATCTACTGAGGGGGCTGAGACACTCTAGGCACAAGAAATTAAGTTCCCAGCGACAAGTGAGACTTAATTGTATGGAGCCAGGTGCAGGGCTTTGGCAGGGAGGCTCGGTCATGGGGGATTGAGGTGCAGTGGATGGACCGGTGTCTAGGCACAGAGATTTAGTCTCCCTGAGGAGGAGGAGGAATCCTGCTGACAGGCAGTGGCTGTGCAGAAAAAGAGGAGGGTTCCTGGGACTTTTTGCCTCTCTTTGCCTGCCTGCTCACTCGTGCCTGCACACTGGGATAATCACTCTTGTGGTGAATGGTGAAGATGTTTCCTAACAAGCCCAGGTAGCTCAGTTGGTAGAGCATCAGGCTCTTAATCTGAGGGTCCAGGGTTCAAGCCCCTGTCTGGGTGCTCAGCTTTTTAAGTTGCCTTGTGTGCCAGGAGCCAAACCCTGTTCACAGCCACACAGGGATTCCCAGAAGCTGTGGCCATTTCCTGGAAAGGTTCCTTTCCTCAGCAATCAGGAGAGAGGCCACATCCCCAGGAGCAGGCCTAGAACACGCAGTCTCTGGCTCCCAGGAAGCGCTGTGGGGCCAGGTGCTGAGAAAGCCCAGAGGGGGAGCAGCAGAGGTGGGGGGAAGGGAGAGAGAGAAGCAATGAAGACAGAGCACAAGTGTACAGGGGGCATCTGGTCTGGCTATTGTGGGGAACTTCCCTGGTTTATACACGACCCTGGTGGAATTGGCTGTAGAAAGGATCTGAGTCCCCACCCCCTTACCCAGAGGCTGCCTGACCTCGAGGACTGTTAGGATACAGAGATTCAGGCCTGTCTGCAGAGGCCTGTACTTTAAGAATTTAGGTGTATTTTTATCACTTAGCTAGTTATAAAGATATAAAAGAGAGAATAAAAAATCACTGTCTGTCTGTGTAATGGCCTTCTCTTACTGTGACAGTCTGAGGCCTGGTTCTTCGGCTAAGCAGCAAAGGCAGCCATAAGCTGGGAAGTGTATGGTCACATCCTCACATTCCCAACTAGTCACATTGAAATAAGGTGCTACTGGGCTGTTAGGAATACAATCCTGCCCTGATATTCCATCACCTCCAGAGAAAGGGAAACTTAGTTTGGTAGCATCCTGTCTGGCAAGAACTCACTTATCAATAGACACAGCTGGAAAACCCTTATGTCTGTATAGATGTAGTTGTGAAATCCTCCCTTCTGTATTGTTTTGTATGTTTATTTGCATGGTCTCTGTCTGGGTCTGTGATTGTTTCTGTCTGCTGTATAATTAATTTTGTTGGGTGTAACCAGTGAAGGAGGTGGAATATAACCATGTTACAGTATATCAGGACTGGTTAGTCTAGAGAAGGAGTGAGGGTACCAGGTGGCGCGGTGGTCGGGGCCGCGTGGTGAGTGCCCCCCTGAAGCGCTGGCCGCCCCCCTTCTCTCTCCCCCCGCTCCCTCCCCTTCCCCCCCACTAGACCGGGCGGGGACTCTGCAGCACAGGGAGTCTACTGGCTCCGCCGCCTGTAGGGTTTTTTGTTTTGTTTTTCCCCTGCTTTGCCGGCCGCGCTGTTCTTCCCCCATCCCCTGCTTTGCTGCTCCAGCCCCACCATTTTTGTGTTGTCCCCCGCCACTTTGCCACTCCAGCCACGTTGTGTCCCCCCCGCTTTGCTGCTTCAGCCGCACCGTATCCCCCCCACACCCCCCCCGCTTTGCCGCTCCACCCGTGCCGCTTTTTCCCCTGTTTTGTTGCTCCGTGGCCCCACCCCATTTTTTTGCTTGGGGTGGCAAAAAAGCCAGAGCCGGCCCTGCCCACACCTGACTCCTGCCATTGTTACAGGGGCCTGACAAGCTTTACTTGTGTTTGGATTCTGCAAAGCAGAGGAGCAGGTGAGGTTTTCCTTGCAAGTTGTGTGTGAGTGAATCTTTGGCCAGGTCTGCACTACAAAGTTGTTTAAGCAGAATTATATTGCTCAGGTGTGTGAAAAACACACAACACTCCCTCGGTCGGCAGCTTGTGGCTGGTGTACACACTGCAATGCCATGTCTGGCGACAAAACTGCCCTGTTTTGGTGACAAAATAAAACAACTTCGATGAGAGGTCTAGAGCTTTTTGCAGCAAACTTAAAGTGACAGAGTAGACGCTGCTGTTCATTATATCACCATCCAGTATCCCACAATGCCCGCCGTGAACTCGCCTGCCCTGCATTCCTGCTACAGAGCCATGGGCCCCTCCCCTTTCATCGCTCTGGGAAGTTCTCACAGTTGAGCCTGCTGCTCTGCTCCGGCAGCCAGGAGCAAATCACTGCCGTGGATGCTGCTCTCTCCCGCCCTGCGAACACAGAGCAGGGTGGTGGGAACTTCCTTACAAAGCGGGGAGGGGCACCGGCATCTGAAAGTGACACCCCCATGACACCCCTTCCCTCAAGGAGGCTCTTACCGTCTAAATAGGGACGTCTGTTTTCTAGTAAAATCACTGAAAGGGAAGGAGAAAACTCGAAAGAGGTTCCTCCTGGCGCTCACGTCCATGAACCCGAATACTCTCTCAGTCCTCAGAGAGAGACCTGGAGAAGGAGACTTGCTGAAGCAAAGCCACAGGGGTCTCTGAGGTTTCCCTGGCCCCTCGCCCCTGTCCTGCCTGGCTGATGTCAGCATCTCTCTGTGAGGTCACCACCTCCCCACCACCTTTGACCAATAGTCTGAGGTCCTGCAAAAGGCGTTTGTGATGTCACTGCCACACCCCTCCCTTGCTGTGCTAATGTCCTGCCCCTGGCCAGGCACTTTGGAGGTTTGAGCTACTCCCTGTGGATCACCCCACTCAAGGAGCATTCGTTCTAGGCAGCAAGCCGGCCAGACAGGAAAACATCAGACGCTGCTGCTCCCAATGCTACACTCAGTTTTTCAGAAATTAGTTGACTTTATGGCCAGAAGAGACCATTAGAGCATCTAATCTGACCCCCTGCATATCACAGGCTTCCTGTATGACACAAGAGCTACTTTTGGGAGCAAACACATCCCAGAAAGGCATCTAGTCTTCATTAAATGACATCAAGAGATGGAGAATCCACCACTTTCCTTGGTAGCTTGTTCCTGTGGTGAATCATCCTCGCTGTTGAATATTTGTGCCTTAGTTGTAATATGAATTTGTCTCTTTTCACCTTCCAGCCATTGGGTCTTGTTATGCCTTTCTCTGCGAGATTAAAGAGCCCTTTCATACCCAATCTTTTCTCTTCATTAAGGCACTTCAACACTTCAATGAAGTCACTTTTCATTCATGAAGGACCCCCCGCCGCCGAATTGCCGCCGAAGACCCAGAGTGGAAGAATCTCCGGAGGCCCGGACCCCACGAGAGTTTTCCAGAGCTCCCGGAGTTAGTGAAGGACCCCGCCCAGGAGCCCCAAAAATTCTTGTGGGGCCCCTGCGAGGACCAGGCAAATTGCCCCACTTACTCCACCATCTGGGCGGTTCTGATGGGACCTGGAGCTACTGTTATTTCAGGACTCCTGTGAGACCCTCAGCTGGTTGGTTTGCACTCTGCTCTTGGGACTCTCTCTCCTCCTCCCTCTCTGCTGCTCTCCTCCCCTAGACATTGAACCCAGCCCTTGCTGCTGCCAACACCAACTGGCAGAAGGGCCTATAAGTCCCCTGCCTGAGGGGAGGCCAATGCATGTGGTCGGCCATAAGTAATATGATATTTTCTGTCTTATTCTCTATCCCTTTCTTAATGATTCCCAAAATTCTCTTTGCTTTTTTGCCCGTCGTTGCACACTGAGTGGATGTTTTCAGAGAACTATCCACAGTGACTCCAAAATCCCTCACTTGAGTGGCAACAACTATTTTTGGCCTCATCATTTTATATGTATAGTTGGGATTATGTTTTCCAATGTGCATCACTTTGCATTTATCAACAAATCTGTCATTTTGTTGCCCTTTCACCCAGTTTTGTGAGCTCTTTTAGTAACTCTTCGCAGGCTGCTTTGGACTTAACTTTCCTGAGTAGTTTTGGATCATCTGCAAATTTAGCCACCTCGCTGTTTACCCCTTTTTCCAGATCATTTATGAATATGTTGAATAGTACTTGTCCCAGACCCCCTGAGGGGCACCACTTTTGACCTCTCTGCATTTTGAAAACTGACCATTTATTCCTACCTTGTAACCAGTTATTTACCCATGAGAGGACCTTCCCTCTCATCCCATGAGAGTGTAATAGAGCAGAATAGGGCTTCCTTGGGTGTGGGCGTGAATTGACAATATATCAGGGGGTTGTGCACATTTATTGTCCTGGTGAAAAAGTGTGTCTGATACTCAGTCTTTGCTGCTCCTGCCAGCTGTGACTGCTGAGGACATTTTCCTTCTCTGCTCCAGGGTCTCTCTTCTGCCAGATTCTCAGCAAGTCAGGCCCCCTGCAGACTATGGCAGAGCAGTTTGGTAATAGGCTGCAGGACTCACCACGTAAGAATGTAGCTGCTGTAGCACCTTGACTGTCCATGGGCCAAATCCTGCAGCCCTGGATAACCTCCCACTGATGGTGATGGGAATTGAGCCTTTGTAACTAGCTGCTGGTACCTGAGGTCTCAGTTACGGATTAAACTGGTGGCAAACACAGCTTCAGCCAAAGAAGTGAAGGTTGTAAGTGAAAGAGCAAAACTGGCCATCCGGGGAGCTGCTGCAGTCCTGTCACCACAGCTGGAAGGGAGAAGAGGAAAAACTCCCTAAAGTGCTGGGAGCAGCCCTGAGAAAAGGAAGTTTGTCAGTGAGATCAGTCGCAATAACTATGAAATGATGGAGTGCTTTCTCCTGTGTGCTGACATGGCTGAATTGTGTTACTTTACTGTGAGAATAAGCTTTAAAATATCCTGCTCTAATTTCAGGATGGGTCTGTAACCATAACTGGACTCTGTGGGAAGTGGCCTCTCGATCGTGCTCTTTGGGCAGAGCTGGCTGAAGAGCCTTCCTACCACCAGGAGATCCTGGCTTGGCCTGACAGTTCTTCCTTGCTGAACCTAGTTTGTCTGTCAGGCACCTTTCTTTTATTTCTTCTAATGAAAAGAAAAGACCTCACTGCACAATCCTTGTAAGTGCTTGTTCAAGACACAGAGACCCTTCCTTGCTAAGTCTTGGAAAGTGTTAAGTGGTAAATCTGGAGCTGATGGAAAGGTTACCATGACTCAGAGTTGAGCTGAAGCTGCTGTGACTGAAACACAGAGCACTAATCAGTATCTGATCACAGCAGCTGCTGGGAGAAGCACATGTTAGAAGCCCTCTGTCAGCTCAGCTGTGGCTTTCTGTGCACTGAGCCAGCCTGCTCAAGGTCTGCAAGTCTTGAGGGAAATGGGGAACATTTTTACTTTGGAATTTGAAGGTGTAGTCTTGGACCATCAAGTGGAGTGGTTGCTGGAGAAGGCACCATGGCTTAGTAGGCTAAAGCTCCTGTCTAGTAAACAGGAGATCCTGGGTTCAACTCCTAGTAGTGCCTTGTTCTATAGCTTTTGTCTCCTCTGCTCACATTTTCCTGTCTTCCTAGGAAACAGAAGAGACCTCCCTTGACAATCCAAGTAATTGCTTGTGAAGGAAAAGGCTTCTTTCCAACAGAGCATTGGAGAGAATCAGATCCTCAGTCTGGTGTTGATGAAAAGGCTATTGGCATTGGCAAGGAGGTTGCTTCCGCTGCAATTTGCTGTGACAGGAGACCCTGTGTTGGGCACCCATGCAATTCACTGGGGATATCTGTGCACAGAGCCCCTTCTAGAGGGTTCTCTGCAGGGCTTGCAGGAAATGGAGAATGACTGTCCTTTCACTTTTCATGTTATTGTTATTGAAAAATAGAGCAGTTCGGGGAGAAGTCCCAGAGCGTGGCACCATGGCAGAGCTTGCCAAGAGAGCTGCTGGATAAAGAGCAGATTCAGGATCCAGCATCCAGTGCTGCCTTGCTGAACGTGCCTCCTCTTGTCCCCTTTTGGTCAATCTTTTTTGTTAACAGAGAAGCCCGACTCTGGCTAGCCATACAAATGCTTGCAAAAGAAACGGGTCTTTTTGCTGACAACTGTCAAAAGGAGGCTTTGGATAAACATGGAAACAAGGTCAAGGTCACTGTAACTCATCTTGCATGTGCAGCTGCTGAAGCTACAAGGCAGAGCACTAAGCACAGTATTACCACGGCTGGTCACAGCAGGGTCTCTGTGTGGTGGGATCCACGGGGTACAATCCCAAAGTGTGGAACTGCTCTGTCCTCTTATCTCTCCAGTCTGGGCTGTGTCTTACAATGCTGCACTAGTGACAAGCAGCAAAACCCCCTCCATGTGCTGTGATCACTCAGCCAACAACATGCAGCAATGCACCCAACTAAGTTGCATGAATGCTCTATAAGCCACTCCTCAATTATACATAGAGAGACACCAGCATATCTCCCCAGCCCTCAGCCTTGCACCTCAGAAATGTACCGTCATACACTGCTCAAAACCTCTTGAAAAGTGCAAGCTCATTAATTAATTCACCACTTCTCAAAAAGAAAGTGAACATGCACCAGCCTTTTAATCTGAGCAGCTTTCCCAAGCATTTGGACAATTTCACAAGTAAGTTTAAAACATTAAAATAAGTTTATTAACTACAGAAAGATAGATTGTAAGTGATTATAAGTGTTAGGCAGAGAGGTCAAAGCTGGTTACGTAAATGAAAATAGAATCTTAGTGTGACATTCTAGACCTTTGCGGGAGTGGCTGTAACCCCCATATTCCTCATTTTCATATAATTGTGATCTTACATATAGAGCATGATTTGTAAGGTATCAGGGGAAAGGATATGATCTGCTGAAAGTCATTTCTCTACCCATTGATGTATACCATTCATGCATATGAAGTTATGAGAATTGTGTAGTACGGTTGTCACTATGCTGTAAGCAGTGATGAGCTGCCAAAATATTAACAACTGGTTCCTCCTTCCTCACCTCACGAGGGGTCGTGCCCTTCCGGGAGGTCATGCCCCATCCAACCCCATGTTTTTGACACCCCAGGACCCCTGACCCATCCCCATCTCCCTGTCCCCTGACTGCCCTTTGCAGCCCCATCCAACCCTCCTCTCATTCTTGATGGCCCCGGGACCCCTGCCCCATCCAACCACCCCTTCTCTCTGTCCCTGAGTGCCCCCACCACCTCATCCAACCCTGCTCCTTCCTGATTGCCCCCGGGATCCTTGCCCCCATTCAATCCCCCTGTTCCCTGCCCTCTGACCGCCCTGACCCCTATCCACCCCTCCACAACCAACCAAATACCCTCCCTGCTCCCTGCCCCCTTACCACATTGCCTGGGGCCGGGACTGGGTCCACTCTGCCGACCTCAACCGGCCCTGCGGGCCCGACCCGGCCGGGCCGGCACTGGGCCAGAGCCGCTCCGCTGCACCGGGCCGGAGCCGCTGGGCCCGACTCCCGGGCCAGGCCTGAGCTGGGGGTGCTTGGCTGGGACCAGGCTGGGGCACTCGGCCAGGGCCAGAGGGAGCCATTCCGCCCCCACGCCCAGCTTACCTGCCTGCTGCTTTTTTCTGGCTTCCCATGTACATTTGATTCGCGGGAAGCAGGGGAGAAGGAGGGTGGAGCACTCAGGGGAGAGGGGGAGGTGAGCTGGGGCCGGGCAGACAGCTGCCTGAGCCTTTGTTACCTTAAAACTTTTAGAACCGGTTGTCCTGGAACCACCGGTTCTAAAAAGGTTTCTAAATTTAACAACTGGTTCTTGTGAATGGGTGTGAACTGGCTGGAGCTCACCACTGGCTGTAAGTTGGGGGAATCAGCCATCACCTGCATGAAGCCACACATAGGGAATTGCTCAACCTTGCTTGGAAAGACACATGGTGCTGGGCCCCCCATCCAACTGAAGTCTTCAGTGTCACAGTGACCCAAGGTGTGTGCACAGAATGGGGATGGTGTCTGTGTGGGTGGGTGGAAGGATGGCTGAAGTGATTTCTGCATGTGTTTGTGTGGTTTTCTGCAGGGGGTGGGTGTGTGTGTGTGGGGGGTGTTATTACAGCTCTGGGGTTGTGTTTGTGTTTGTGGTCAGAACCAGTCTCAGCCCAGGTCAGACTCTGGGAGCCCAACTCTCTGTCGCCATGGCCATGTCTATTGGTCTCCTGGAAAGGTCCATTCTCATGGGTAGCTGTCCAGTGGCAGTGAGTTCCACAGGCCTTGGCACACACTATGTAGGCAGGAGGTCCTTGTGTTGGGAGCAGGGAGTGAACTGTGTGCGGTTGTGTCTCTGAGCACAATTGTGAATATTCTGGTGTGTGTGATTGTGAGTGTGGCTGGGGGTGTGATTGTTTCTCTCTTTGGGGGCTGGGCTAGCATGCCCCTCTGGGTGTGTTGTGTGAGTGTTCTTGGGACTGAGAGTCCCTTTGTGCGTCAATGTGTGTGTGTGTGTCACTTGCTGCAGGATACAATATCCTGCAAAGCCACCACTCAGACACACACACACACACACAGTGGGACTCAGCCCCACCAGCAGGGGCAGCTGGGACACACACGTCTCTCCTGGGCCAGCTTGGACAATTTCCCATCACGACCCGGCACAGTGCTGGTGCCCACACGGGGTGGGCAGTGACCGCTGGGGGCGGATGTGCTGGATTCAGAAGGAAGCACTTTGGGAAAATCAGTCAAGGCCCTTAGCAGAGCTGGGACACAGACCCAGTGACCCCTGCACTTCCTGGGAGGAGTGGGGTCGAGTGGTCAGAGCAGGAGGGGCTGGGCACCAGGACCCTGGGCCCCATCCCCTGGCCCAGGGAGTGGAGGGGGTCTAGAGCAGGGGACTGGGAGCCAGGACTCCTGTGCTTCCTCCCTAGAGATCCCAGCCCTGCCCCCAGTGAGAGGAGGGAGCCGGGAAGTTGCTCTCCCACTTCAGAAACATGATTCAACCTCCCCTCCCCCATGGGCTGTGACATCATGGACCCCTCCCTCCCCATGGCAGACAGTAGAAGCCCCGCCCCCCCAGAGAAGGGGGGGGGTCTAGTTGCACCCACAACAATCCCACTCACGGTTGCAAAGAAACCCCACACCCACAAACCACTGCTAGGACAGGCTCTGCTGCTTTCTTTTCACCAGGAGCTGCTCCCGGCCAGGCACCACACCCCATTCACACGCCTTGGGTCACTATGCAGCTCAGTGGCAATCACTGCCCCGAAGTGACTCCGGCGCAGGCACCCACAGCACGAACTCCCCACACCGGATTCTGTCCACACGCAGAGAATTCTCTCCGCCGGGCTCCTTCGGTTCCTCTCGCCGCTCTCCGTCCTGCCGCCAGCCACTGCTCATCTGCATAGCCCCGCCCATGGACACGTGACACCTTCTGTCGTTTTGGTCTCAAGTGAATGAGTCGCCTGCGGGGAGTGAGCCCGTCAGCGCACGTCACAGCCGCCGGGCGGGGATTGTCTGTGAGCCCCGCGCTGGGGGCGGGGCTTCAGGGAGAGACCCAGCCCCATAGACAGACTGGGGCAGGGAGCTATTGGGAAAAGGGATGAGGGGATGGGGGGAGAGACCCAGCCCCACAGACCTGCAGGGGCAGGGATTTTGGGGCCCGGCGGGGAGACGGGGGGGGTTGGCAGAGACCCAGCCTGGGGTTCAGGAGAACTGGGGTGGAGGGAGACATGTCGGGTGGGGGTCGTGGGTGTGAAATGTTGGTCCAGGGAAACTGAGTCAGGGGAGAGCACAGGGGCAGGGAGAGAGCCCCAGCCCCACAGAGCCCCAGAGGGATATTGGGGGCAGGGGAGGGGATGGAGGGGAGAGACCCAGCCCCATAGACCCCTAGAGGCAGCGGGATATGGGGAGGGGTAGGAGAGGGGATGGCAGAGGAGACACCCATCTCCATAGACCCCAGAGGCAGGAAATGAGGGGAGAAGGGGGAGGGAGGATCCAGCCCTATAGACCTGTAGGGGCAGGGAGATACTGGGGCAGGAGGGGAGAAGGGGTTGGCAGAGACCCAGCCCGGGGTGCAGTGGAAATGGGCTGGTTTGGAGGGAACTGGGGAGGAGAAGAGACACAGGGCAGGACACATGTTGGGACAGCGAAACTGACTCACTCCGAATACATGCGGAGCAGGGCAGGGCGGAGGCAGATCATGCTGGTCCCAGGGTAATTTCTGGGGTTCTGATTCCCACTCAGCGGGGGCTCCTCTGGGCTGAGGAGACCTGGAGTGGGACGGGTGCAGGGGCTGGGTGTGTGTCAGGCTGGGGAGCTGCCTGGGCAGAGCGGCTGGAACCAGGGGCGGCTCCAGGCACCAGCACCCCAAGCGCCTGGTTGGGGTGACAAGCTGCAGGGGCTCTGCTGGTCACCGCGAGGGCAGCAGGCATCCCAGCCCTCCCCACTCTAGCCCCTAACCCCACTCCTCCCAGAGCTGGGGGAGAACCCAGGAGTCCTGGCCCCAGCCCTGCCCTCCCCCGTATTTCCACATGGCTCCATCCAACAGCCACCCCCGCGAGTGGGGAGACCCGGAGGCCAGGGGAGAAGCAGGCGGGGGCGCTGGGGCACGGCGCTGCGGGCAGGGCCGGGCCGAGACCCCGACATGCGAGTTCGCGCCAGGAGCCGGAGGGGGAGGCGTTTCGACGGCGGAACTTCGCCCCCTGCGCGCTCCCGCCCCCGCTGCTTTGTGCCGGGGGAAGGCGAAGCGGCGCAGCACGTTCCTGCGCGGGGCAGCGTCACACTGCGGGGCGGGGCCGGGGCCTCTGGGGCGGGGCGGGGATGAGGAGTTGCGTTGGGGAGGTGTCGGGTTGACTCCAGGACCCGCCCTCACCTGGGCTGAGAGGACGGAGGCGCCCGGGCAGGCTGGGAGTTGTAGTTCCTGCCTGTCTCAGAGCGGAAGTGACGGACGGTTACTCAGGCAACGCGCCCTCCCGGTGCACTCTGGGCAGCATAGTTCTCTGACACACACGCGGCCTCTATTGAGGAGGGGCCTAACCTGTCACTTCGCCGCGCCTCCCCGCTCCCTGATTGGCGGAGAGCGCGGGACAGAGACTGCGTCGGGGGAGGCCCCGGTTCCTCTCCCCGAAGCTTCGCTGCCCCCACCGCGGCGCTTGCTGCGGCCGTTGGGATTCTGGATCCCTGATCCGGGCTGGGGGACGAGGGCAGAGGCAGCGCGGGAGCGAAAGGGCTTCACCCCGCTGGGCCTGGGGGCAGCAGGGGCTGAGCTGCCTGGGAGCAGCCCCACAAGCGGCAGCCTGGGGCCGGGGCCCCTCAGCCCCCAACCTGCCCCCCGCAGTGTCCCCCCACTGTGACCTCCCGCCAGCCCCGCCCCGCGCCCCTGCCCCACCCTGTCCGCTCTGCCCGGCCTTCCCTTCGCCCCCCACCTCCTCCTCCTCCTCCTCCCCATCCCTGTCCTCAGCGCCTGCCCCCTTCCTCCTCCCCTCAGCGCCCTGACCTCCTCCTCCCACCCCACCCCGACATCCTTCTCCTCCCCAGCAACCTCCCAGCACCCCACCCTCCTTCTCCTCCCCATCCTCAGCACTCCTACCCTCCTCCCTCTGTAGGGCCCTGACAGCCCTTCCAAGCCCCCTACCTGCCCCCGTGTCTCCCTTCTGTTGTGACCTCTCGCCAGCCCCACTCCCATCTGTGGGGATCCTCAGCCCCCAGCGCCCTCCCCACCCTGTACACTCTGCCTGGCCTTTCCCTTCGCTGCCACCGCCGCCTCCTCCTCCTCCCCTGTCCTCAGTGACCCATCCCCTTCCTCCTGCCCCTCCCTGTCCTCAGCGCCTGCCCCTAATTGATTCCAACCCATTTCTCCATTGCTGGGCCCCACTTTCCCATCCCCCCACTGCCCCAGTCCATCCCCAGGTGTGAGGTTCCTCATCTCCAATCTCTGCTACCTCCCAACCTGCCGGGTTCCCTTTCAGCCACTGTGGGGTCCTCCAATCCGCCTCACCCATCCACTCTGGGCCTCTAAATCCCACATTCCCACAATGCACCTTGGTAACCCCACACCCTCTATCCCTAATCCCCCTAGTCCTTCCCTTGTCCTCCTGGGCACCCCAACCCACATCCGGCCCCTACATACATCCCAGTCCTCATTCACACGCTGAGCTAGTCCTTCAGGGGCCCCCACAGGCCCCCAAACCTCCATCCATGAGCCCCATGGGCCTGTGGCCGGGAAGTGGGGGAAGCTCCCACTTTGGCTGGGCTGGGTGTGGGTGTTAATCATTTCCTGGCTTGTGTGTGCTGAGCTCACAAAGGGTTTTTGCTCCCTCGGGGTGGGGGATTGTTTTGGCCGAAGGTGTTGTGGTTTGGTAGCCCTGTGGATGCTGGGTGTGGCGTCTGGAATGGGGCGTGTGTGTTCCCATCATGCCCCTTCCTCTGCCTGCAGAGCTGAGCACAGACAGGTCTGAGGAGCAGAGCAGGAGCTCTGGGAAGGAGAAGAGCAATATGAAGATGGAGTCTAAGACGAGGCCAGGTGACTTCTGTGGAGGGAGACATGCTGACAGCGCCAAGGATTGGGGAGACAACCAGGTGTGAGCCCAGGCTGCAGATTTCTAATTGTAGCTGTGATGGCAGAATGGGAGGAGGGCTGGCCGGACCCTGGGCTGTGGGAGAAGGAGAAGAGGAGCCTCACCACCATTGCTTTTCTTTTCCTCTTGTGTTGTGTTTCATACCAAGGGAAAAGGAGTCGCGGGGACGGAGTCCAGCCCCGAGGTGAGATGGAAAGTGAGCGAGAGCAGTGACAGGGTGAATCCTGTTGATGCCAGGCAAGACCTGCCCAGCTGGGATGAGAGTAGCTGTCTCTGTCGGTGAGAGAAATGTCTGGTTTGGGAAGGGCTCTGGTCACAGCCCCCCTGGCTCCAGGCAGGGATGTCCTGCTACCTGGGTGTGGGTTTCTGGACTAGCTGTGGCTTCAAGGAGATGATGTTGCCATTTATAGGGCTGATCATCTCTCTGGCCAGGAGTGGTGTGTGCCTCAGCAGAAAGTTGGATCCATGAGGGTGACTCCTGTTCTGAGTTTCTTTCTTCCTCTGAGGTTTCTCTCTGTGTTGGCCAACCTACACTCAAACTCTCTCTCCTTTCAGGGACACCTCTCAGGTTCAGTTGCCTGCATCCTCGTCCTCGTCTCCCCCTCCCCCAGTCGCCCAGGGGCTCAGCTGGGTCTGTCTGCCCACGGGCAAGGTCTCTGCCATACTGGGAAGGATGTGTCCTGCCTGCCAGGATAAGGGGGTTGCTCCTCCCACCGCCTATCTTCGGGGAGACCTCATTGCTGTAACTGGGTCACAGCGTGAGTGGCCAGTCATGTCTTTGGGGCTGTGGGGCCTGAGACTGAGAGGTGGGCTCATGGTCATGGCTTTGGGCACAGGAGAAGAGGGGCTGCATTAGAGATGCCCAGAACTTCCTTATCACCTGCTAACTCCATTACTGCATCACCCAAAAGCCTCGCCTAGGGTCCACTATGCCTCCTTGTGCTGGGCACTGCAGGCCAATCAGAGGGACAGCAGGATGCATGAGGAAATAGATGAGTGTGTGAGGCAGATGGGTGAAGGGGGTGTGGGTACATGGGGACGGATGGAGGTTGAGGGTTGGACGGACAGCGACAGATGGAGATCTGCAGGGACGGATGGTGACATCACAGGCTGGACTTGTGATAGGTTCAGCCCTAGGCCGCTGGCCCTGTCATCTCCTGCCCCCATCTGCCCGCCTGACTCTGCCCCTGTCTCTCGCAGGCAGCACTCAGCAGAGTCTGGCCCTGTCGTTACACTGGTGCCTGGCATCCAGCGCCGCACCTGTGTGTTATGTGCCCTGGAGAGCCCAGGCAGGGACAAGCGCATGCCCACGGCTGCTGAACCAGCTACTCCAAAACTGCCACAGATCTCTCCTCGGGCAGCAAGACCCTGGCCGGGGTTCCTGTCCTCCTCGCTGCCAAAGCAGCCTGCTCAGCACAGAGACCGAGGTCACCTGCCTCCGCCCAGCCTCAGCTGGAGCTGCCTCAGCCCCGAATTGCTGGTATCCAGCCTGGCCGGAGTTGGTGCAATGTCCCAGTGGAGTCCGTTCTTTCTCCCCTGTAGATGACAATTTTCGCCACTGCAGTTAGTTGCTCTTTCTGCTTCCCATAGCCCTCCCCACTGATAGTGACCCTGCTGGCCAGGCACGGGACTGTCCTGTAGGTGCCTTCTTGTAGGAGCAGTGACTCCTGGTGGCGAGGGGCAGCAATGCCTGGCATGTAACCCCTAGCATTGCTGCAGCGACTCTGGTGGCCACTGGAGGGCAGTTACCATGTGACGTGGACCCCACCACTGCCATTGCGCCTGTGAGCGCTGGTGGGTAGGTGAGGCAGCAACCCTGTATGTATATCAGCCATTGGGGCAGTGCCCTCTGATCCCACTCTCATCCTCGGTGACTCATGCCCAGGTGGGGCAGCCCTGTGTGTATTTACTCCCCAACCTCTGCATTGGGCCAGGGACCACTGGTAGCCAGAGGAGTCAGTGCCTGAGGTGTGCTCCTTCACCTCCCCCAAGGTGTCAGGGTGCCTGGGTGGCCGTGTCAGGCAGTGCCCTAGCATCTTCCAACCCCTTTGTGGCAGTGAGTCCTGCTCTCTGGTGTGTGTCACTCCCACTAGGGATGCACTGGTGGCCAAGTAGGGCAGTGCCCTGTGTGCATCCTCCTCTCCCTCTGCAGGGTGACCAGATAGAAAGTGTGAAGAATCGGGACAGGGTGAGGTGAGGCACCTACATAAGAAAGCCCCAAACATCGGGACTGTCCTTACAATTGGGACATCTGGTCACCCTATCCTCTACCCCTGTGCCAGGTATGGCAGGCACTGATCCCTGGTACCCCATGGGCAATATCCTCTGTATATCCCCTATTGGGGCAGTGACCTCTGCTGGTGAAGTGGGGCAGTGCCCTGTGTGTGTGTCCCCATTTAGGTAGTGACCCTGGTGGCTGGGCTGAGGCAGTGGCCTTTGATTTCCTCTTCTCTCCCCAGCCCCTCTCTCTGTGGGTAGGGCTCCAGTCAGCACTACCCCATGTGTATCTCTACTAATTGGAGCAGTGACTCCCCTGTGCCCTGGTGTGGCAGTGCCCTATTGGTATCTCCCTCCCCTCCCCACACCATTGTGGTAGTGGCTCCAGGCAGTGGCCTATCATCCCCGCCCCCACCACCATTGCAGCAGTGCCCCTGGTGGCCATGTGCAGCAGTGCCCTGCATGTATCCCCAACCATTGCTGCAGGACCCCAGGTGCCCAGCCTGAGTAGTAGCCTGTGTGTACCTCACCTCTTGGGGCAGTAAGGTGTGTGGACCAGCTAAGACAGTGCACAGTCTGTGACGTCTGGGGCCATGAGGGCAGTGGCCTGTATGTACCATCTCCTGTGGAGCAGTGACTACTGGTGTCTTGCGCAGATGCAGCTACTCTGGGGTACATGGTGGGGCTGTTTACAGGCCAATCAGACAGGCCCTCTTCCAGGAAGTAGGGAATGTCTGTGTTCGGGGCAGAGCGCTCCACCTTCTATTGAACTGTGATGCTCTGAGCACCTTTCCCTGCATGAAGAAGACCCTGTGTGGCTCCAAAGCTGGTCCAGTAACAGGTATCACCACCTGCCTTGTCTCCTGGTATTCTGGCCAGTGTCCAACTTCCCCTTCGCTGTTGGTCCTCAAACCTCCCCCAGCAACCCCACAGTCCCTTAAGCTGCCAAACTTCCCTGGAGCCCAACCTGGGCACCCCACCTGAAACCCCTACGGCACCATGGGAGTGGTAGTGTCCACTGCCTTCATCTCCCACTCAGCCAGGATGGGCCCCACAGCACCATGGGAGTGGTTGTGTCTCCTGCTTCCATTTCCTGACAGCTGCTGCCAGGCCGGGCCCAGACTTCCTGCTTCTGGTGCGAGTCCGGAAGCAGATGCTGCCATGAGGCGGTGCTGGGAAGGGTGGTGCTGGTGTCAGGAGAAAGCAGGAGGAGCAGGTGGGGCCCTGTGCTCCTGCGGGAGGTGCTGCCTTGCTGTGAAAAGGTTCCTGCCATTAGGGAGATGTCATCTCCTGCCCTGCCACGCTCTGCACCAGCCCCTGCTTGTCACAGGAGCAGGGCTGGCTCCAGGCACCAGTGTAGTGAAGTAGGCGCTTGGAGCGCTAATTCAAAGGGGCGCCCATCCGTATCGGGCAGCACGGTTGGTCTTTGGAAATTCGCGCAGGTCCTCATTCCTGTCTTAGTCTTTGAGCTGTCGCCGAATTGCTGCCAAAGAGGAAGGGGAGGACTGCCGAACTGCCACAGAAGCAGCAGTGTGGTTGAGCTGCCGCCAAGAGCCACAGCTTGTCCTTTTCTCCCTCCTGCTTGGGGCGCAGAAAGCTGAGCTGGCCCTGCACAGGAGGAGCAGGCTCCAGTTCATGAGCGCAGCAGGAACCCCGCAGCCCAACACCTGTCAGGCACCCGCTCTCCGTGCCCCAATCACTGCTGCCCCATCACCCATCAGTTATAAAACAGGAGGCAACTTAACTTCTGCTCACTGTTCCCGGTGACTCTAACAGAGCAACCGGAGCAACTTAGCTTCCATCTGCTGTTCCTTATAGATGCACAGTCAGAGCTCTAGGCTGGGCAGCAAGGAGCTGATGCTGCTTGTCTCACTCCCAGTGATATTGCAGCCCTTAGTATAGAGGTTTGTTCTTTAAACATGGGGTCAATCTCCGTGGGTTGGGCCACAGGAGAGGCCCATGCCTTCCTGTGCTTCTAACTCCTGCACTGTTCACCCTGCGTCCTCCCCATGCCCTAACCCTGTGCCCTCTGGCACCCTGAACCTCTACACCCCTAACCCTGTGTCCTCTACACTCTCTAACCCTCAGCCCCCTCTCACCCTAACCCTGCACCCCTAATCCTGTGCTCCCCTGAACCCTCCAGCACCCAACCCCATCCCCACCCTCTCGCACCCCTAACCCTGCACCCCTAACCCCAGCCCTCCAGCACCCCAACCCCTACATCCCCAACCTCACTCCCTAACCCCACCTCCAGCACCCTTACGCCCTCACCCCTAACCCTGTGCCCCTACACCTCTAACCCTGTTCCTCCTAACCCTAAACCTGTGACATCTGGCAGCCCTACACCCCAACCCTGCACCTCCCTCCTCCCCTGCACTCCTCACCCTGCCTCCTAACTCTCTGCACTCCTAACCCCTGTGCCCCCTCCTGTCCCCTAACCCTGCACACCCTCTGGTGCCCCAAAGCCTGACCCCAAGCTCTGCACCCCTAACCCTGCGCCCCTAACCCCCCTCCCGCACTCCGGAATCCCTGCACCTGCCCCATTTTCCCTAACCCCGCCTCCTCCCACACCTATAATCCCTGCACTGTGCCCCTTTCCCTAACCCCTGCACCCTCCCTGCCCACTTGGGGAAACTGACCTGGATGCACGGAGTAGCTGGCATTACTGCTCGCTCCCCTGCCGCCCTGAACACTGCCTTCTGCACATCGCTGGGCGTTGTGAGAGGGAGCAGTGAGCGACATCAGGCTCCCTGCATCCAGGTCACCTTCCCACCGTCCCCTTATGCAGCCCAGGTGGGACGGTGACCTGGATGCTGGGAGCCCTGATGTCGCTCCTTGCTCCTCTCAGCCCCCTAGGGGCACAGAGGGAAAATTGGGGAGCAGTAGCCGCCATCACCGCTCTCTCCTCCTTCTCTTCCTCCTCCCGCCGCATGTCTTATGCCGAGGAGCAGGAGAAATCTGGGCACCACCCCAAGCAGCACTCCCTGCCAGCCGGAGCAGTTTCTGACTTTACACCAGCAGCACACACCTCCTGCTACAGCACAGCACCGCCCTTGACCATGGGCACCCTGGCAATTCCTGGTGGCACCCACCCCTAAGGCTGGCCCTGGCTATGGGCCTAGAGGAGTGACCAGACCAGGCGGCCATGGAAAGCTCCAGCCCTGTTCTCCTCCCAGCTTCTAGCAATCAGAGGCCAGGGACATGCTTCCATGCTGATGACAGGTACTGCCTCGATAACGGTCCAGCACAAGGGTGGTCCAGACTCCAGCACGCCAAGCGCGTGCTTGGGGCGGTATGACGTGGGCGCTCTACTGGTCCCGGGAGGGCGGCAGGCAGCTCTGGTGGACTCCCACAGGCGTGCCTGCAGAGGGTCCGCTGGTCTCGTGGCTGGTGGAGCATCCGCAGGCACGCCTGCGGGAGGTCCACCTGAGCCAAGTGGACAGGCGACCAGCAGAGCGCCCCGTGGTGTGCCACCGTGCTTGGGGCGTGCAATGGCTAGAGCCACCCTGCCAAAGTACATTCATATGCCTCATCTGAGCTGGGATGCCACCAAATCAAGATTGATTTTCCTGTCTAGTGGTTCAGGTTCTGTAGTGTTCTGATCAGCGTGTTGCTCTTTTGAGGACTTCTGGACACATGTTTCACACCTCGTCCTCTTGGATTTTGGAAGCACTCTTCAGATTCTAAACTTTTGGCCTGAGCGTTGTAGCTATCTCTAGAAACTCAACGTTATACCTTCTTCTTGTGTTTTGTCAAATTTGCATTGGAAAGTGTTCTTAAAGTGAACAACATGTGCTGGGGCATCACCCAAGACTGCCATAAAACGAAATATACGCAGAATGCGGATAAAATCATGGAGCAGTGAGACATACAGTTCTTTCATCAAGGGTCTTCAGTCACAAATTAACACATTATTTTTAACATAGCGTTATCAGCATGGAAGCATGTCCTCTGGAATGGTGGCTGAAGGTAAGGCATATGGATGTTAGTATATGGCACAATAATACCTTTCAAACGCTTGGCACACGAAAGTGCCATGAGAGAGCCTGTTCTCACTTTTAGGTGACGATATAAGACACGGGCAGCATTATTCTTGTAAATGTAAACAAACTTGTTTGTCTTAGCGATTGGCTGAACAAGAAGTAGGACTGAACTGGACTCTAAAGTTTTACATTGCTTTTGAGTCCACTTACGCAACAAAAATATCTACATATGCAAATCTGTACTTTAATGATAAAGAGATTGCACTGGCAGTATCTTTATATTTTATGTAAACATTTGTAATAAAACTATATATAGTGAGTAACTGTACACTCTGCATTCTAGTGTTGTAATTGAAATCAATATATTGAAAATGTAGAAAACAAAACTAAATTTAAATTGAAAATTCTATTGTTTAACGATGTGATTAAGAGATTAATCGTGATTTTTTAAAGTTAATTGTGTAAAGTTAATCGCGCATTAATTGACAGCTCCTAGATTTAATTTTTCTGTCACATGGACAAGCTGGAATATTTGTGTTCATTGGGTTTCCAGGAAACCCAAAGCTCCACCCCATGCTAATGCACTCCCAGCCTAAGTGGAGGCTGCACAGGGCCTGTGAAACCTACCACCAATTGCGGGGACAAACTAATAAAAGAACAGGACAGGAGTGCGGTCAAAGGGTCATACAAGGAGCCTGACGGGGGACACTGAGCAGGAGAAGTTCGGACAGCCCCCACTGCTCCTCGAAGGCGCTGAAGGAGCCAGCGGATGCCGCCCCAGAGGAATGTCTGCCCGGAGACGTGAACGGATCTGGTTGATCAGAAAAGCCCCTGCAGCTCGCAGGAGCCTGGGGGAATTGTGCTGTGAAATGGTTTCCTGTTCTGACATGTCCTCAATTGCCCTTTTGCCCTAACAGGATGGCAGCGCAACATCCATGTTTTGCTCCAGCTCATTCCGTCCTCCCAGGGGCAGGGAAGGGAAATGGCTGCAGTGAGCCAGCTGAGGAGGATGATCAGGAGTTGTTATGTGGTTCCCAGGAGAAAGGGCAGTAAATACATAGGGGTGGGAACTTCCAGGAAGGTTGGTCTGGGGTGTGGGAGAGGGCAGGAAATCCCCAGGTGGGGGACAGGGTGTGACACACCTGCTGGGATTTGTTTACTATGAGGCTCCAGCATTTAAACAACAATGTACAATTAGGGGTTTATTGTGGCCACAGCTCCTGGGCTGTGAATTGAGGGGAGCTCGGGGCAGCAAAGCAGCGGCTCTTCTCCTGACTGACTGCAGGGGCTCATCCACCCCCTTCCGGAGCTGCATAAACACTGCAGGAGCCGGCAACCAGTGGGAGTTCCCCTCTCCCCATGTGCGTGGGGCTCAGGCTTCAGGCTTCTGCTCTGGGATGGTGGGCGGCAGGCTCAGCCAAGATACATGGAACGTAGGCTGGGTGGGGAGAAGTCTGTGTAACTCCATCCAGTTATTGATATACATGTGACTCCCAAACATTGCCAATGTGTGTCCCCGCAACCAACCATCTCCCAAACAGACCCTCAGTCCGAAAGCATCTCATCCTCATGCTGTTGAAAAGACTCACAGCAAACAGAAGAATCCCAGCCAAAACAATCCTCCAGCAAAACAAAGAAACTCACAACTGTAGACTCAGAAAATAAACACTCACTAAGACATTTTAACAATATGTTGTTACGAAGAAATAAAAATGCTAAAGAGGCCTGATTTTTCAACTACTTTAAAAAAATCTTTCAAATCAGCATCTTTAGAGTAAACTATTTCTGAAGCTTTTCTAACTCAGACAATTCTCTCAGAAGGAGAAGCACTGGTCCTAGAAACACTGCAATACCAGGTCAATGCATGGGGTGGACAGAGCAAACTCCTATCTCCATCTCCTTGTTTCCAAAATCAATTTAATATACAGTTCTCAACAAAGGACTTATCAGATATTAAACTGATGAGAACTGACACTGCGCTTTGATCTTAGCTCCAAGGAGCAGAGAAGCAATGCTGGAGAGTTTCCTGGATGCTAGGCAGCTGCTCTTCCCACTGCTTTCTACTTCAGCACGAGGAGCCTCTAGACACGCACCAAAACACTCATTCACGACACTTGATAATTCAGGTAACTCGAAGTGATGATCACTTCCTAAATGACTCCACTGGAAGAATCTAAAGCAAGAGCCCTTAACACACAATTCTGTTCAAAGACAGAGAAGTCTTTCACCCTCCTTCCTCTTTGCTGGTTTCTGTACATGCCTAATTTGCATAAACTCACCCACTGACTCAGGAACAACAATCTCTCACTGTTAACTCTACAGCAAAACAGGCCAAAGAAAGCTTCTCTATGCAAGTGCTATACTGCAGCCCCAATGCTCTTTCCTGCTCCTTCCTCAAACGTACAGTTATCAGGGGCAGACATACGATAGTTTTGCTCCATACCAGTCCAGTTCCTTGTCTAACCACTGCACACACATGGTATAACCCTACCCTGGAGCTGGATTCCTGACTTCTTGCTCTCAATACAGGAAAACGAGAATTGAGAGAGAAGCTGTGCAGGGAAGTTCCTTCTCAACTTGCACTACCACTCCCCAAGGGCCTTCTGTGCTCTTCTGTGGACTTCAGGTCCATTTGATTGCCAAGGTTTATGGTCTTATTAATTAGCCATCTCCTAATGCAGGGATGCTGGGCATGACAGACTAAAGGATCGATTTTGCAAAAAGAGCTGAGAAACAGAACTAAGCTGAGCCTGAAGTGTTACATTTACATTAGCATCCAGGTTCTGACTGTGCCCTGGCAAGTCTAACAATGCTTCCGAAAGAAATCAGAAAATATGAGTCTGTCAGGTCCTCTCTGCTAGCACCCAGATCTAGTCAGTCTGCAGGAAATAAGGAAAAAGCGTATGAATAAAGAAGTCAGGAAATAACAAGGAAAATGAAGAGGTTTCTGTCCAATTTACTCATCTTCTCAGCTACTACAAGGTGCTAAAGACTCCAAAGTCAACCTATCGGCATAAGTACAGGTGGTTGAATGGAAGTTAAAAGGAGCTGCTGTGGCAAGTGTTAGGAGCCTGTAAAAAAGCATGCAGACTGTTTAAAAATGCTGCAATTAGAGGCCGCGACAAAGTTCCTCCTCTACCTTGGTGGGTCCTGGGCGCTTATTTGCAGATTTGCTCACCAGTGATCTTCCCTCTGGTGGAACTCCACAGTCTGGGTCAACTCCTCCTGGTGTCTGATCAGGAGTTGAGGTTTGGGCAAACCCAGGCCTGCTCCTCTACTCCGGGTTCCAGCCTAGGCCCTGTGGATTGCAGCTGTTCATAGTGCCTCCTGTAACAGCTGCATGACAGCTACAGCTCCCTGGGCTACTTCCCCATGGCCTCCTCCTCCTAACACCTTCTTTATCCTCACCACAGGGCCTTCCTCCTGGTGTCTGATAACACTTTGTACTCCTCTAGTCCTCCAGCAGCCCAGCGCAGCCTCAGCCTCAGCCTCTCCTCAGCCTCTCTCCTCTCCCTCTCCTCTCAGCTCCTGGGGCCTCTTGCTCCCAGCCTCACAAGACACCACAAAACTGAAGTGAGCTCCTTTTGAACCCAGGTGCCCTGAGTAGCTCTTGCCTTGATTGGCTGCAGGTGTCTAATCAGCCTGTCAGGGTGCGGAAAGCCCCGGACGGGTGCAAAGAAGTTTTGGTCCCTAGGTGAAATCTTCCTCCACCTTTGCACCCTCCTGCAACCCAGCCAACTGCTGTCTGTCCGTTCCTCCACCTCGCAGCTAACCCAGCCCCCCACCTGGGGAGCCCCTGCAGCAACTACTCCTCCCATCTCCCCGTGGGCAGCCAACCCTGCCTGGGAGACTTCTCCCCTTCCACCCCACCCCTGCCACGGCAGCTAACCCTGCCTGGGGAGACCTCCAGATATGGGTGGCAAGTTTGTAGACATTTTGGTGGTGCTCAGAACCTGCCTCAACTCTGCCCTCCAACCTCTGTTCCCACCTGCCTAATGCTCTGGGAGGGGGCCCGGGAGGGGAGGTCTGGGTGATCCTGGACCGCTGGGGATTAGGTGCAGGAGGGGTGCAGGCTTGGGATGGAGTTTGGGTGCTGGGTGCAGGCCTGGGCTGGGGCAGGGGTGGGTGTGCAGGAGGTGGAAGGGTGCAGGCTTTGGGACGGAGTTTGGGGTTGGTTAAGGCATGGGAAGGGGGAGGGGTGCACTCAGGGGAGAGGAGTTTGGGGGGGATAGGAGGAATACAGTGGGGTGAGGGCTGGGGCTGAGGATGAGGGATTCATGATGCAGGAGGGGACCCAGGGCTGGGGCAGAGGATTAGGGGCAGGGGATGAGGGGTTCATCCTGGTGGGGGCTCCAGGATGGGGCAGAGGATTAGGGGTGCAGGGGATGAGGGCTCTGGCTGGGGCTGAGGATTAGGTGCAAGGGTGAGGGCTCTGGCTGGGGCTGAGGATTAGGTGCGGGGGATGAGGGGTTCATGCTGGGTGTGGGGCTCAGGCTGGGGCAGAGGGAGATTAGGTGCAAGGATGAGGGTCTGGCTGCGAGGGAGCTCAGGGCTGGGCTGAGGATTAGGTGCGGGGGATGAGGGGTTCATGCCTGTATGGGGCCTAGGGCTGGGCTGAGGATTAGGTGCAGGGGGATGAGGGCTCTGGCTGGGGATGAGGGTTTGGGGTCAGCATTGGGAGGCTCAGGGCCGGGGAGAGACTCAGGCTCCAAATATTGCTGGAGCAGGGCCCCAGCCCTGAATCGATTCCTGGAGCCTGGGCACCGTGCACACAGATATAACCTGTCACCCACTTTAGCATGCAGTGAAGCTGAGCCTGCCTGGGGAGCCCGGCCCCAGCTCACCTCGGCCTCCACCTCTCCACTGAGCACTCCGGCATCGCCCACCTCCTCCTCGCCCAGGCTTACATGCCGCCTGGAGGAGACTCTAGAGCTGGGCTGTGTGCTCAGCGGAGGAGGCAGAGGAGGTGAGCGGGGGCGGAGCGGTTGCCCTGTGCGCCCCAACTCTCGTTACTGGGGACAGCCCTCCCCACGCACCCTCAGCTCATCTCTGCTCCACCTCCTCGCCTGAGGGGCCATTACAGGCACCACCCAGCCACCAGGTGGCCGCCTAGTTTGCCTGCAAAATGGCTGCACGGGCCCTGGTGTTCAAGGTTATTGTGAAAACGGCACCCCGCCACACTGCACAGGGGCAGCACAGCCCGGGGTTCTGGAATCGCAGACAATAATGCTGGCTTTGTTCCCACAGCACCTGAGCTTTTCACAGTGAGACATGGGGTGCTGCAGCCCCCGCCGCAGCCCTCGATCCTGCACCTCTGCTTCTCTGCAGGAACTTGTTATGCCACGAGGGGATGCAGGGACACTGTGCAGTGAGACCCAGGCCCACACCCTGCCACTGCAGCTCCAGCATGGTGTCAGGATTCATTTCTGCTCTCTGATACAACTGCTCCCGGCTCCTCTGTCCCACTAATATTCATCCAGGCTCCCTGCACTGTTAGTATCTGTCCAGAGCTCGCCAGCCCTGCCCCAGGAGAGCTGGGCGCCGCCTGCCTCTAGGAGAGCCAGGCAGGCACTGGAGCACTAGACAGTGACCCCAGGCCAGTGGTGCCAGAACAATGTGTATAGTGGGGGAGGCTGAGCCACCCAACCAACTGTAACCCTGGGTGTGATGGAAACCACGTCAGCCAGGGCTGCTGCAGCCCCAGTTCCAGTCCCTCTGCCCAGGCAGCTCCCAGCCAGACACACACACACAGCCCTGGCACCTGCCCACCCCAGGTCTCTCAGCCTAGAGGGGAGCTCCCGGCTGAGTGGGGAATCAGAACCCCCTGAAATTACCCTGGGACCAACATGATCTGCCTCCGCCTGCCCTGCTCTGCATGTATTCGGAGTGAGCTGCTCCCTGTCCCAACATGTGTCCTGCCATGTGTCTCTTCTCCTCCCCAGTTCCTTCCAAACCACTCCCATTTCTGCACCCCGGGCCAGTGCCCTGCCAACCCCTTCTCCCCTCCTGCCCCCAATATCTCCCTGCCCCTACAGGTCTATAGGGCTGGATCCTCCCTCCCGCTTTCTCCCTATTTCCTGCCTCTGGGGGTCTATGGAGATGGGTGTCTCCTCTGCCATCCCCTCCCACAGCCTGCCCCCATATCCCACAAGTGCTGCCTCTAGGGAGCTCCATGGGCAGCTGGGTCTCTCTCCTCCCTCCATCCTCCCCTGCCCCCATTATCCCTCTGGGGCTCTGTGTGGGCTGGCCTCTCTCTCCTGCCCCTGTGCTCCCCTGCACACGATGTCCTGGGAGTGACTCACATTCCTGGACCAACATATTCACACACCCCACCCCACCTGACATGTCTCTCCTCCACCCCACCCCATATCCCCTGCACTCCCAGGCTGGGTCTCTGCCAATCCTTCTCCCTCCCCTCCTGACCCCGCAGATCCCCTGTCCTCTACCTGTCTATGGGGCTGGTCTCTCCTTTCCCTCTTCTCCCCATCTCATCCTTCCCCAATAGCCCTGCCCCAGGCTGTCTATGGGGCTGGTCCTTCCTGAAGCCCTGCCCCAGCGCGGGGGCTCACAGACAATCTACGCCCGGCGGCTGCAGGACGTGCGCTGACGTGTTCACTCCCGCAGGCAACTCATTCACTGGAGACCAAAACGACAGGTGTCACGTGTCCATGGCGGGGCTATGCAGATGAGCAGCGGCTGGCGGCAGGACGGGAGCAGCGACATTACACGTTTCGATTGGCAATACCAATACACAAGGGAACTGAAGGAGCCCGGAAGGAGAGAATTCTCTGCCATACGTGGACAGAATCCGCTGGTGCGGAGTTCAAAGCTAGGTGCTCATGCGCCGGAGTCACTTCGGGGCAGTGATTGCCACTGAGCTACGACATTGACCAAAGGCGTGTGAATGGGGTGTGGTGCCTGGCGGGGAAACAGCCTTCATGGTGGTAAATAAAGCAGTGGAGCAGCAGCTCCTGTCCTAGCAGGGGCTGCGCGGTTTCTGTACACAACCATGATTGGGCGTTTTGTGGGTGTAACTAGATCCCTTCCTTCTCTGGTGGGCGGAGCCTACTGTCTGCGGCGGGGTGTCTCCATGATGTCACAGCCCATGGGGGAGGGCTTGAATCATGTTTCAGAAGGGAGAGCAATTTCCTGGCTCCCACTCACTCTCCACTAGGGGCTGGCTGATCTCCAGGGAGGGGAGCCCAGGAAAAAAAAAGTCTCCCTATGGAACCCAGTGAGTCCTGGCTCCCAGTCCCCTGCTCTAGACCTCCACTCCCAGTGCCAGGGATAGAACCCAGGGGTCCTGTGCCCAGCCCTCCTGCTCTGGACCACTAGACCCTACTTCCCTCCCAGGGTGGTGCAGGGGCTCACTGGTTCAGTGTCCCAGCTCTGCCAAGGGCCTTGACTGATTTTCCAAAGTGCTTCCCTTCTGAATCAGCACATCCGCTCCCGCTCGGTCACTGCCCACCCTCGTGGGGCACCAGCACTGTGCTGGGTCGTGATGGAAATTGTCTAAGCTGGCTCAGGGAGACGTGTGTGTCCCTTAAGCTGCCCCTGCTGGTGGGGTTGAGCCTGGCTCTGTGTGTGTGTGTGGTGGTGGCTTTGCAGAATTTTGTATCCTGCAGCAAGTGACACACACACATATTGACGCACAAAGACACTTCACACAATCCCAAGAACACTCACACACAACACACCCAGAGGCATAAGTAGCTCAACTCCCAAAGAGAGAAACAATCACACCTCCAGCCACAAGGCTTTCACACACCAGAATATTCACAATCATGCCAGAGGAGACAACTGCACGCAGTTCACTCTCACTGCTCCCAACACAAGGACCTCCTGCCCCACGCAGCCTGCGCCGAGGCTCATGCGGGAATGCCACCTGCCACTGAGACAGCCACCGGCGAGAATGGACCTTCCAGAGACCAATAGACACGCCGTGGCAACAGAGGGGCCAGCCTGGGCTCCCAGGGTCTGACCTGGGCTGAGACTGGTTCCTGACCTAGGAGGGCTCCATTCCAGCCAGGGCAGCATGACTCACACACAGACCCACCAGAAGCGCTCTTAGTGGGTCTCCCAGGCCATCCCCACCCTGCCCCGGGTGGGTAACAAAGGCAGAAAGATTGGACTTCTGGGCTGTGTCGTACAACCAGACTCCAGCCCCTCGCTCCCACACGCCTGGTGAGTTGGGTAACTGCCCAGGATTGCACACAGAGATTGAGTCAGAGTGAGAGAACTCCAGGAGTCCTGGCCCCCGCACATGGGCCACACTTCTAACCACTGGACCCCCACTCCTCCCAGGGCTGGAGATAGTGAACACAGGAATTCCTGACCAGCAAGCCCCGCCTGACTCACCAGACTCACACTCCCCTTTTAGATTTTAGTCCCGCCAATTTCTTCTCATCCACTCCACCCCACCTGTCCATCCCTTGCTGCAGGTTTCAGGGTGTCACCCCTGCTCTGCACTCCCAGTGCAGCCCAGGCGCTTTCCTCCCCAAGCACACATCCTCACCCTCGTGCTGGATCGTCTGCTTGGCCCCCTGTCCCTCTCCGGGCGCGCTGTGCAGCGTGTGGCTGGGGATTGTGCAATGGCCCAACACCAGGCAACGCAGAACGGACACTCACATGCCCCTGCCCGCTCACCTGAGCTGGCTCCCAGGTGCATCGAAGTTTCTCAGTGCCTGCACTCTTGGCACTACTGGCCCACTGGGGTGGTGAACTGCAGCCCCGCCACACTCCGCAGAGGGAGAAGGCTGGCCAGCCAGCCAGCCCTTTGTAAGATGGGGAAATCACTACCGGGGCCGACAGGTATGGGGCTGTGACATATAGAGAAACGGTTGTTGCACTGGCAGAGGGCAGCAGAGCATGCACACACACACAACTGCAAACATATATGAACACATGCAACTTGAATCTAGCCACACACACACTGCTATACACAAGCACTCCGCAGACAAATTCAGCCAATATCAAATACACCAACTGCTAACAGATGCAAACACATGCACAAATCCAGTTACATGAACAC